>NW_008704034.1:191070-301070 GCF_000326865.2 Helobdella robusta
AAGATGGCGCCAGATCATGGTGCCTGAGGTCAAGTTGTTCACTTCCATTTATTTATTCATATATGTTGTTCACTTCCATTTATTTATTCATATATGTATTGTATATATAAACAATTTACATATAAATATATTTACCATACATGATAGCCGTTTGAAACGATTCCATGTCGTTTATGTTCTTGTGCTGATTTTGTTGCTGTTGTTGGTTGCTATTTTGTTGTTAATGTAATGTTGTTGTTTTGTTGTCAATGTTAATTTTTTGAATGTTTCTACGTTTATGCAAGTTGTTCATTGCAAGATTTCAAGTTTGTTTTAAATTAAAAAATAATTGCTCTTCGGCTTTCAAGTGCACAAAATAAAGTGTGGGATAAATAGATTGTAGAAAAGTTTTATTATCTCCAACCTATACTGTTGCATAATCCAGCAAGGCTTTTGTTATATTGAAAAATTACTTTTGAAATTATTAATTGAATGTTTGAATCAAATAAGTTTTTTATTCTAATTAAATTCAAACTGAATATTTCAATTCCATAACTAACTGAATGTTTAAAAAAGTTGTTCATATATGGAAAACTCAAAAGAAACTGCAGATACGTCTACACAATAAGACACATGTTTGAAAAAACAAAGTGTTGCATCAACAATAAAAATGATTTTTCGAATTGTATGCAAGTGCACCTATATTACACGCACCGAATAAATTTCAAAAAAATTAACAAATTTGAAAATAATTAAATTGAAAAAATATGATGATGAAAATATAAATATTTAATATTTTGGTTGAAAAGATTGACAAGAGCGGTTTAAAAATTTGAAAAAAATTTCATACAAAAAATAATTTTATAATGTTGACTTTTTTGAAATACGCACAAATTTGATTAAGTAACATTGATGAACAAATTAACAATAAATTTACGCAAAAAATTAAATTTATATACATGAGTTATTGTTGATGAAAACAAAGCCAAAAAATTTCTTTTCTTACATGGAAAATATAAATTTTTTTGCGTATGAAATCACATTAGTACATTTTAAAAATCTCAAGTAATGCGTGTGTTTCCGTATTTGTTCCTACGTTGGTTTTTTAAATATTTCTAGGAAAAATATTTTATAAAAATATACTTTTCTTTTTATCAAAATTTTGTCATAATTGCATTTTATTACTTGCACATTTCATTAGATTTTCACAATTTTAATGAGGATTTTCAATTTTTTTTCTGCAAATGTTGGGTTTTGTCTCGTTGTGATTTTGTTTTTTTAAATATTTTTTATAATTTTACGTTTGTTGAAAATAAACAATGAAAATAATAAAATTTGCAATAAAAAAGTGGAAATCAAATGACAAACAGACGAAAAGCACTGAATGTGCAAGGAATGGAGAAGGAATGGGGAAGGAATGGGGAAGGAATGACCATGCTGATATAAATAAATTTATATGAAGGCAGGAAACATTTTGGATAAAAAATTTGATGTAATGTTTTTGCAGTTTTTGAGATATTAATTTTAGATTTTGAACGCAGTTGGCACCGTTGTTTGTGATTTAAAAAACCAAAACCTTTTTCTCTCTCTCTCTCTTTCTCTCTCACCACACACACACACACACACACACACACACACACACACACACACACACACACAAACACACACACATCATACACACAAATTGGTAAAAAGTGATTGGGCAAATTTCAAAATATATGTTATAAATAGATGTTATAACAATCTTTGTTGATAAATAAAATAAATGTTTTTGATAAAGAGCAAAACCGTTTGAAACAATTTGCTAAATGTCTATTGTTTACCGCACCATTTTTGAAATATTTTCCTATTGCATTGGACAGGACTTCCTCAAGAATCTTCGGCAACCATTTGTGATTTTTTGGTGTTTTTCTAGTTTTGTTTCAAGTATTTTCTCTCTATCTATCAATCTTTTTCTCACTCTCTCTTTCTCTCTCGTTTCATACTTCTCTCTTTGTTTTTTCTCTCTCTCTCTTTCTCTCTCTGTTTTGTCTTTCATTACTATTTTTTTTTTAGCATGGTGGTTTATTTGTTAGTGTTCTTCTGACAATTTCAACAGTTAATGAATTGTTTTTAAAGAGTTTATTTATTAGGCTTAAAATTCGTGTATTCAACAATTAGATTCATTTGTAAGTTGGTGTGGAACTTTTATTTCTCGTCGTTACTGCATGTGGCCGTACTGACTGCCACCTTGGAAACGACAAACTGTAACAACGTGTAGTTTGAGAGTTTATTGCAATTATTTTATTGCAATTTTCATCAGAGCGGGTGGTCTGTGGTCGATACTGAAGAATGGTTGAATGCAGATGATGAAAATTTTCAAATTGCCGACTGAAAAATACAGTTAAGTTAGAGAGATGAATATGTTTCTTGACTCAACTACTATAATGTTTGTTTTTTAAATGAAAAAAAATTAGAAAAAAAATACAAAAAATTATCCTGGTATCAGTAGTTTAGTTGAACGTAATTGAGCCAATTCAAATGAACGCTTGGATGCAAGTTGAATGGGGCTATGGGTTTTCGGTTGTATGTGGCTTTATTGTTGTTATTAATGTTGTTGTTATTGGTGTTGTTTGTTACGTCAATGCTGTTGTTTATGTACCTAATGTTAATTTTGCTGTTGTAATTGTTGAAGCAGTTTAATTGTCGTTAATTTTTTCAATGCTTGTTTGATTGGAAGTTTGTAGATAATGGTGGAGATAATGCGATTTATTAGCAGCAAGATAGATAAAAATACACGTAATGCTATCATATTATCACAGAACGTCATCAACCTCTCTATCGTAATAATAAGTCTCTTGATATATATCTCTATCGTGAAATGTTTCCCTATTGTGATATGTGATGTATCTCAATTGTGATATGTAATGTAACTCTATTGTGATATGTATCAAGGCGTTCATATCATCAACTTAAAGTTCAACATCCATAATTATTCTCATGTAGCAAACACTTTCATGGAAAAAGATAACTGTGCTGGAACTTGAAAGAGAAAGTTCATTTTTTGGTTATGTCATTACGACGCGATGTTTTGATGTTAGCAATTTTCAAATCATCTGCAAAAAAATTAAAACGTCATATTCGCATCATTATATTTTATTACCACTCCTCACTATCGCTATGACTATCGTCATCATCATCACCAACATCAACATCGTCATCACCAACATCACCAACTTCATCACCAACTTTATCATCATCACCAACTTCATTACTAACATCACCATCATCACCACCACCACCACCATCCTGATTTTTGACGTCGTGAACCAGAGAAGCATCAATTTTAATCTCCCCTGTTATGGTCTCCGTCGTCGGTGACGTTGTTATGGTTTCCATGACAACCAGCCGGAAGCAAGACATCAAAAAATGATGTAGAGCTTAATGAAATTTTGTGAACTATGACAAAGTAGGCCAGAAAAACACGTGACACAACGTCCTCCGTCACGTGACGACTTGTTTACGCTTGCCTACTTTTGTTTTGCATTTAAATTATTTTGGCTTTATAGGCGCAAATGAGAAAATGTTCAATTTTTTATTAAAAATTAAATTGGTTAAAAGCAAAGGCCCTTTTTTAAAAGAAAATTAGTGATAAATTTTTTTCCAAAAAGTAAGTGAAGCATTTAAAGGAAACATGGTGGAATTTCGTGATGGCAGGTGGCGGGGCTGTAATGAAGATGAAGATGATGCAGTTTGGAGAATTTAATGCAAGCATAACCGACAACTTAATGAACCGCTTGGAGCAGTTTTTAACGGGAAAAAATTGAAACGAGTGTGAAAATGATGTGAGAATGGTGTGAGAATTATGTTAACTGTAAGCGCTTCTGATTGTAAAGGGTGTAAAGTGGTCAGCATGTGAGGCTTTCTCATAATTAAGAAGCATCATTTGCATTTGCCCATGTGTACGAATGTAAAATGTGTCTACAAATGTGTGCGTGTGTGCGTCTGTGTGTTTGTTGTGCGTGCGAATCCCTGTGCATACAAATGTATGTTTTGTGTCCATCAATATGTGCGTACAAATATGCGTGTGTAAAAATGTGAATGTATATGGACATGAATGAGGCAAATGTGTTTTAGTATAACTGTTCGTTTACGCATAAATATTAAGTTGTACGTGTGCGTGTGTGTGCTTTCGTGATTGTGTACATAATTGTGCTTGCGGATACGTTGTCTGAAGGTTGGTGGTTGTACTTGCGTGCGTGCTTGCCTGATGTTTTATTACGCGGGTTTATTCAGTTTGAACAACGCTCTGTCGATGATTAAAAAATAGAGAGCAAGTAGGCACCGATGATGAAATATTTCCATCGTTGTCTTATGGAATGTTTAAAAAACATCATCCAAAGAGGAGCTGCCGGCAGTACACGCTACTCAGCCAGCACATATTAGTAGAGTTATTGGAACATATGATGAGAAGCTGGCTACTCGAGCACCTTATTGTGTGTGTGAATAAATTGTTCGGAAGATAACACATCCCATAACATATCCTATAACACAGCACATAACACAGCATATAACAGAGCCCAACGAAGCAAGTAATATACGACGAATTGAAGGTTGGGTGATAAAAGACACAGAGCAACATCAAAAAACTCTAAAAACAAAAACAACAGACAGATAACAACACACCACAAGACTGACAGCAACAACGACAAACATCACAAAACAACAACAACGGCAGACACCCCTGAATGTGGCACAACAATTTAATGAGCATACACCTAATAACAAACAAAATGTGATGCATTGCCTGGAGCTCACATCATTTAACAAGACAAATTACATCGACTATAAACACCCGTACCCATGTGCTTACTAAGCGTACATATTAATGAAATTTAAATATTATTTTATATTTCGTAATTTTTAAAACTTTTGCAGTGTGAACAAATTTCAATTCAAAATATATTTGCGATAAATGAAACGCGTGTATATTAGGTGTGTCTTAAAAGGTATTAAAATATAGAAACTTGAATGTTCAAGTTTTCTAACATTTTCATGAAGCAGTTTTTAAAATGGTTTTTATCGAATTGTGTCATGTGTCTATTTTATTTTTTAACTTTTCCATAGACAAGTTTAAAAGAACTTTAAAAAGTCTGCAGTGAAGAGATAAAACAAGATCAATATTCTAAGAGGAAAAAAACCAATGAGGAGACGTTGGATATTCATTCAAAGACAAAACTAAAATCACATAAAAATAAAAAGTGAACTCAAAAACATTGGAAGATCAGGTACATCGTTTGAAATTATCTTCTGGACAGTAAAAAGTATTCAGATGTGACAGTGCTTACAATCTTCCATGCGATATATTTATTGTCTTTGATTTAATATTGCACGTAACGTTTTTTGGAACACGTTCTCCTTACAACAAATACTGGCAATCTGTGTTGGCAAACAATGAAACCAATCAAACATTTTTAAGCAAACATTGGATTTGAAAAAAAAAATTTAAATAGATTTTTCATATGTTCCAACACGTGTTATTGTTTGCAATGCAAATAGCTGATCAAAACTTACAAGTTTATCCCTACTATCATCGTTTTTTGCATACTAATTCGAGCAATCAATGATGATAACATTTTATGAGGGATTATAACTGAACAGCCTGCCACCTCAAAATATTTCAAGTCGGTCTGTGGGAACAGGATTGTTAACAATTGCTAGCTATACACCATTTCATAAAAAATTATGACTTGAAAACAAAACCCTGAGGAATATAACATACGAATTGAGTCAGAAGTCAGAAGTGGAAAAACTTTTTGAGCTGATATCGAAATATAGTAAGTTATGTAGTAAAAAAATTTTCAAACCTTGCGATATTTTTGAAAATAAAACCCTCAACAATACATCACAAACAAAAACAATGACATAGATGTTATTGTAATTAATTCAATCGCAGTTAATCCAATGGTTAATATTAATTTTGTCGTGTCATTATTATTTTTCTGTAACAGCATCAAGTCGACGCGTGAAACATTATGCTTGAGGAAGGAGTGAACCACAAACTCCAACAGAGAACATATAAATTATTTTTACATGTATATTGTTGTTCATGGTCCATGTCAATGCTATATAAGATCTCCCATTATTATTACAACCGATAATAGTATTTAATAAATGGTTCAACGAATGTTGTGGGTGATCAATAACAATGAATTGATAACAATGGAGTGGAATTAGTTTCTGTAATGATGATGATCATAATGGAGGTGATGATAACGATGATGATGATGATGAAGATGATTATGAAGAAGATGGTAATGATGATGGAGATGATGATGGTAAAGTTCACGATGCTACGAACGGTTAAACATTACCAGAAAGAGCGCAGAGCTGAATTGATTCTTGTGCAAACAATCACTCATTCATTGGTGCAGTAGTACATTCTTATTCTTTCACACAGGCTTTGCTTACAATCTTAAGATCGCTGAGACAGATTTTTTCTGTTTTTCTCTGTATCAGTCATTTTGTTCTTTCTCTCTCTTCCTCTTTTTTTCCTAAATTTTAAATTTAATAATTTCTGCTTTCAAAAGGCGTGGTTTAATGTTTACAACTTATAATTAAAAACTTAACTTTTGTTTGCATTTTTGTCAAGATGTCATTGTGAATATTTCCTCAATGTTGATATATTCTTTGAAAGTAGTGGAAACGATAGGTTGCAAAAAATAGTTAAAATGTTTTTAAAAACCTAAATTTTTACATGGTGCTAGTTTAATTGATAGTTAATGTAATAAATATCAGGTTATTGTTTTTTTTCTTACCATCAACAAAAGTGCCCTTCAATAAATAACATTTTAAAAGTTAAAAGTATTTATACGTCCTTTATAACCGAAAGAGCTGATGTTTATCATTGACAAACATTTAACTAAAAAATAAGTGTTAAACATTTACTCAAAAAAATATGGATATATAAATAATTTGCGATTATGTTGTCATTTCCATGTTCATTGATTTTGGAATGATGATGCTGGTGACAAGTAAAATAAATAAAATGAAAATAAACTTGCAGATGATGTTGACGATAATGACGGATGATAAATGTGCTTCATCAACTGGCTTAAAACCACCTACACACACGCGCGCGCGCACACAAACACACACACATACAGACACACACACACAAGCGTACACACACATGTGTCAATACCATTCTAAAAAATAATAAGTGAACTCAGGTACTCACGTATAATATTTGCACATTTATTGACACACAAGACAAGACAGACACAGACGAACAAACGAACAAGCAAACGCGATGAACTACGAATAGTACAAAATGTACAAACAGGCAAACATGACGGAACAAACAAACAGACCGGAGAATTTGCACTGACAGAGAAATTCTTCGTGAGAGGGCGTCATGAAACTTACACTTCAAGATTATGAGTCAATAATGAGATGATATAAATCACAATAGTTGTGTGCGTTGTCTCTCTGCAGCACACTCCCAACACGTACCTACAGGCATTCATTGTGTATAAGCCGCAATCTACGTATGTTTCCATTTGGGTTTGTGTGGAACTTGAGGACCTAATTTCTTTCTTGCTTCTTGTCACGCTTTGCCAGCCTGCATAAGCATTGTTTTTAAACTTTGTGATGCTATTTTTTTTAAATTGTTAATTAATTATGTTGATATGTACTTAAACTTTTGATATCATATCAAAAGAAACAAATATCAATTTTGCATGTTGTGTTGCTGATAGTTCATCTACGCAAACAATTGCGTCTTTGTATGATCCAAAATAATTTGGTAATGCAATTTGAAATGAAGCGCAAGTAATAATTAGCGTACAAATTGTCAATTACTGAATTTCGAAGAAAGCTAAAGAACCATCTTTTCAGACAAACTTTTCATGATATGATTTGATTGAAGTGAAACATTTAATCAACTTTTGCATTAGCGCATTTAATCAACTTTTACATTGTTAGCGCCTTTGAGAATAATAAAGGGCGCTTAATATATAAATAATCTAATAATAATAATAATAAATATGCATATCTACAACGTGTACATTTGCGTGTATGAAGTCCTAGCACTGCGTGTGTGTGTACGCGCGTGCGAGCGAGTATAGCTGTCGTTGTTTATGGCGAAGCTAGTGCCCCCTAATTTCATGTAGATAGAAATTTCATTATTCCGTGCTGGCATTAAAGAGCAGATAAAAGAGTCGTCAGTCTGTTTTAATTATGAAGGCATGTAATGTGATGCAACTTGATGTAATGTGATGCGATCTGATGTAATGTGATGTGGTCTGATGTAATGTGATGCGATCTCATCTGACATGATATGATCCCTCGTGATATAAAACGCAATGTTACAAATGCGATTTAATGTAATGAGGTTTGATGTAACATAATGTAACTGGATGTGATTTAATTAGATGTGACTCTATGTGAGTTAATGTAATGCAATGAATGTTATTTAACGTAACGTAATGTAGTATATTGTGGTAGAATGTACTATGGTAACGCTTGATTGTAACAAATGATATTAAATGTGATGTCATTTGATGTGATTTGTTATAGTTTAATGTAAGGAAACTTGATGTAACGTGTTATCGGATGGGACGTGAAAAATTGTAATGGAATATGGTATGATACCGCGTTACTTAATATGATGCGAAAAAAAGCCTGAAGAGATACTGTGTAATTTAATGTAGCGTAATGTGATGTAGTTTGATGTAACTTGATGTGATGTTATGTAATGCAATTTAGTGTAATCTGATCTGATCCCGTGTTATGTAACTTGATGTGAGGCAATGTGATTTAATGTAATGTAACATGACATAACTTTATGTAATAAGTAATGCTCGAAAATGTTGTGTAACATTATAAAAAGATTTGATAATAATCTCATAAGTTAAAATGTATCCAAAGATAATTAAAAAAATGTATTTCATTTATAATTTTATTAAGATTTATTCCAAACAAACAATATGAAAAGGAATATGACTTAATGATAAACTGAAAGGTATGATGATCATGATAGCAACATTATTGAAAACAGTGCAAGTATCTTCTACCTTCACAATACTAATAACTGACCTGTTGGCAGAGGCAGTGTTGCCTAGTCATCAAGTTAATTCACAATAAGTTTGGTGAAAAAAAATTAGTCCTCAAGTGAGAAACTTGATTACTAATTCATAGAATACGGCAATTCATAGAATTCATAATTCATAGAATACTTGCAATGTTTTCAATTAATAATATTTTCACTTCCGATGAGGTCTTATTAATCTTCAATTTGCTACGCCACATCAGCCTGCCATCAACATGTTAGCGAATTTTGCCACCACCAATTTGCGAAAAAACAGAAATAAAAAAAAATTCCTAGCAATCATAAAAATATATCAAATTGGCAAGCGGTATGTGTGTGTTTGTGTATTTTGTGTGTGTGTGGGTGTGTGAGTGTGGGTGTGTGAGTGTGTGTAAAATCTGTAAAGTTTTCACGCGAGTTGTGTTGTTTTCTACAGAAACGAAGAGAAATAAAAAGAAATCCAACTAAAACTAAAAAGCTGAAAATAAAAGTATCTAAAACACACAAACAACGTGCAAAAGGCTCTTACAATTTTAATTAACTCTCTTTAAGGAACAAATGTTCTTATTACTGGCGCGTTGTATACAAGTAGGAACAAAAAAACTCAAAAACATTCAAGTGCCTCAAGATAAGCATCAACACACAAAGTATGAAAGAGAAAGATAGGGAAAAGAGAGAAAGAATGAGAAAGAGAGAGAGAGAGAGAGAGAGAAAGGGAAGAGAAAGAGAAAAAGAGAGAGAGGCTCATAAAGTTGGAAATAAGTAAGCAGACTGCTATAATAAACATGTATGTGTGACTAGTCGCATCATGGCGCAAGACATTTAAATGTTATTTATTACTTTTATTCGATGCTGATCCCACACTAAATTGTTTCTTTTAAACTTTTAAATTTCTTTTTATTCAAAAATAAACTCTTTCAATATTTAAAAACATCTCATTAGATTGTACAGAAAAAAAAATCTACTCTTTAGATTACAAGTTTTAAAAAGTTTTAATTAGATTTTTCTACGTTGAGATAATTTTTGAAACATGTGTAAAGTTGTGGCAATGTTAACAGTTAACAACAGAAGCAACCGCAATGGCACTCCTGTTACAAGTATTTCAGATAGTAAATAGTAAAACCAAGAGCTCGGAAACCAACTTTTTTTGTATTTAAATCAACAAACGCGCTGTAAATTCAAAAAAATTACCTTACAAGAAAAAAATGTTATTGCTAAAGAAAGAGTGACCGGAAGAGGAAAGTAGTTGTAAAGATGGGATGTGGAAATTAATTGCTGTGCTTCTTCATTAAAAGTTGCAAACGAGAATTCATGATCTCCTAATTGTTAGCATCTGTTCCAGCTTCCAACCTCTTTTCTTCCGACATTTTAATGCGCCATGGACAGAATGATGGCCGAAAAATTGAATGAAATAAAAAGTTACACTTAGAAATTAAAAAAAGAAAAATTTTTGTGTTAGATAACAGCAAAATAGCATGTAAAAAGCTTTGCGTTTGACGTGGCTTCTTTGTAAAGATTTAAAAAATATATTAAAAAAATTCATTCGTACATTAGATTTTTCTAAATAAGCTTTAGTTAATAATTTGAATAAGCATTAAATGCTTCAAAGAAAGAAAGAGAAAAACTGAACTAGATGCTAAAACCGAATCAATGAGAATGCTTAGATATATGGTCATATTGGGGTGTGTTGTGTTGTGTAGGTAATCTAATTTAATGAGTTGACGTAGAAACACATGGAACAAGTAAACAAATGAACAAATAAAAAGATAAATAAACAAATGTATGCATGTAAAAATAAATGAATAAACGAATGAAAGAATAAATGAATGAATGAATGAAAGAATAAATGAATAAACAAATAAAAGAATGAAAAAAGCGTCCATCTTTTTCGACGATTCATCAACTTCAAATTGTTCTTTATTTTTCTCTTTTCCAGTTTTTGCATCCATGTATCATAATGACGCTACTGACGATGTTTCAGGATGGTTATTGATGTACGCGTCATAGATTCATTTTGGTGATGAGGATGATGTTGTTGATGATGATGATGTTTATGATGGTAACGAAGAAGTTGATTATGATAATGATAACGATGATGATAATGATAATGATGATGATAATGATGATGATAAAAAGCGCTTAAAAATTGTTGCATTTATTTTATAAATGCCAAAATTTTTACCAGAATTATAAACATGTGGATATGAATTAATGACTGATTATAACTTTAACTCTCTCAACACTGAAAATTTATTGTTCGTTCAGGAAGCTTGTTTGAGAATTTTAATGTTTTAAAGGCAACGTAACGAATGTATTCCTTCGTTGGAATGTTTTTAGAAATAAGTGAAATTAATATTTTATTTAATTAAATGGCACTTCTGCAAATAATGTTACTTCGCTTTTTTGTTGGTTGGTTTTTGGCCAAAAAACGTTGAAAATGTTATTTGTCACCATTCATATATTAAGTTCTCTGCAAAATATTTTCAAGTCTGTTAGAATTTGTCAAGCCACAAAATAAAAAAATAATAATAAATGTGTTGCATTCTCTGTTAAAAACTGGACACAAAAAATTATTTGCAATTTGGATCTTTTTCATGAATCTGTTTCATGTTACAAAAATACACATCAAAGTGGCAAAAAGTTGAAGACGAAGAAAAGAGTTTTAAAATTTTTATTTAGAGAGAAAGAAAAAGAGAGAGAGAGAGAGAAAGTTGTATGATGCAAATTTAATGAGAAGAGCTTTATCTAGTTGTTTGTAGGCGTCTTCCATTTGTCATAGAGATAATAATTCTGAAGATGCCGCGCTGATAACGACGAATTGATAGTTTCTGCTTAGAGCTGATTCGAAAGCTAAAAATTTATTGGTTCTTGTTCCTTAGTCGCCCCTATTTGTGAGACATTTTTTGGCTTTGAGGATCGAAACAAGATATTTTTCCATTCAAACAATTGACATAAGCTTTCCTCATCCAAAATGATAAGTTCACGAGGTTTTTTTAAAATTATATTAATAATAATCGATCAAATTTGAAAATATTAAAAATCTTATCCGTTGATTTTTCAACTATGAACTTGCCGACTTCCATTTTATCCACGGTGTTAAAAAATTGTTGCAACATATTTGTGGGAACATTTTGAATCGTCATTACTTTTAATTTTTAGATTGCCCACATGATGCATGCAATATTTTCATTTACAAAAGTCATGTTTCATACTCGAAGAACATGCCCATAGCCCAAGCAAGCATTTGAATCAAGTCCCCGTGTAACAGTACTTATCTTATAAATTAATTAGACACAACACGTTGGCACTCCTTGAAGATGAAGAACAAGCTCAATGGACATCATTGTAGACGTTTAAATTGTGTTCTTGTGCTGCTTATAATTAGATTTATGAGAAACTAATTATGAATTATATCTTTCTGTTGTTTTTCGTAAATCATGTTAATTTTTATAAAAAATTTTTTTAAAGTTATTTCATTGCAAATGCAAAAATTAGTTGTCCTTAGCCGTTAATACAAAGAAGTGTAGAGTTGTACGCAACACATGTGTCGGCTCAGATCACACTGAATATTAAAGCAAAGGTACCAGCGTGAATAATGGCAGCCCATAAAACGTAATAAACCAAAATATCTTTCCTAGTTTAGTAGTTGAAGCCGCCTAGAGCAAGTCACTCTCGCCCCATTACTGAGCACAATTTCAACATATTGCACGCGTTACGACATTATCAGCATTGGACTCACGTTCTTTGTCATCATTAAAATAAAACATCCAACCACAACGCTCTGAGTACCAATGAAAATATTTTGGCTCCATTTACGAACCACACTCACATCAACAACTTCCGGCTGTCAGCGTTGCTGTCCGTGATGTTGTCTGTGTGTTTGTCTGTGCGGCGGTTTGTGTGGTTGTCTGTGTGTTTGTGTGTGTGTGTGTTTATGGGGTTGCTTTTGTGTTTAGTTATGTGCTTGTTTGTGTGTTTGTTCGTGTGGCTGTCTGTGTGGTTGTTTGCGTGGGTGTTAGTGCGTTCCGCTGTGCTGTTGTTTGTAATGTCGTTGTTGTTTGTGGGGTTCTCCACCAACTGCAATCAGGAATCTGACATGACAACATTGAACATCAGACTGACAAAACGTCAATAATCTTTATCGCGAAAAATTCATCCAATCATTGAAGATAATGATTGGAAGCCTAGTATGCATCGTCATTTTCCTTAACTCAAAAATTCCAAATTTACAATCCGCATATTGTGATACAATAATTTTTTTAAAATTAAACATTAAAAATATTTTTATTCAATTGAACTATTAGCAAACAACTATTTTCAAGTTATTTTTAATATTATTTTAAGCATTTTTAATTAAAAATATGTCATAAAAACCAAAGAACGCAACAACGCAATTCGATCAACTTTTCATCTTCCTCTCTCTTACCTCCAAATCGTCTTAAAGAATGGTTAATAATATATAAGCTGATGAAACATTCACTGCTTCCACCACCAAGTAAATCGTCTGATGTCATAAAGATAAACGCTTCAACCACCACCACCAGCCGTTTCTGATTCTTTATTTCATTGTCTCCTTTGCATCCATGTCTTAAAACATCTTGCTGTATGCGTCCAAGCTATTTTTAATAAAATATTATCAAAATATTCTAAACTAGTTAGACAAAATTACTTTTTTTTTAGAGAAAGCTCATTTTAAACTGATGTTGATATATTATTGTTGTTGTTGATTTGTTGATGTTACTGATGCAATTTTTTTTTCTTCATAACGTCGTCGTTTGAGTTATTTTGGTCATTTCCGTTTTTGCTGTTGTATTACGTTGTCGTTGTTGTGTTGTTGTTGTTGTTGGACAGATGTCGTAAGCGGGTTGATATTTGTGGCGGTAATTTTTATGTCGCTCTGTATGATGGAGACGCAATGAAGCGAATGACTCTCCGCTTTCCATCTTTTATTCTTTTTTTTTGTTTTTGTTTTCCCACTCTCTAAATTTCAATAACATTTTCTACTCAACAGTTCAAAAATTGTTGAAAGTTGCCTAATAAGAAATGCATGTTGAGTGTATCAATCTCTGTGGACAGCTGGCTGTACAATAAGATAATTTTTTTCCACATCAGTGCATGCGCGATTGAATGGATGTTATCAATGCTCTTATAAACTCTGGCAGTGTAATTCAGTTTGTATTGGATTTAGTATAGCATTGCCGACACATAAATGTGACCATCCGTTGACTGTCTGTCTCGTTTTAAGTCGAGTGGAGCGCTAGCGAGCCTGTATTTATGAGTGCTACAAATCTCTTTTAACTGTCACAGCCTAATCTTTTTTAACTTTAAATTTAATATTGTTCTGAAAACTTTTTGAACAACAATTTTTACATTTCTTTTTGCCAATAGATTTATGAAATGTTTTTAATTAAGTTATTTGAACATTTTCAACAGGGTATCAGTTTTTCTTGTCGCATTCATCGGTCCAGATGAATAATTGAATTTAGCATTTTGGCTCAAAATATTTAAATTATTTTACTTACTATATATATGAATATATTTAACCATAGACAATGTTCAGTTATGGATAATCAAAATCTCTGTTTTCCATTTTTGCTTGGGTCTGCGACAAAAATTTGTTACCAGTATTACCTGTCTATTATTATATATATAAATGCGTCTGATTTGTTGAAAAAGACAAACACAAAGGTTTAGAACCAATTATTCTACGTGAACTTTAAAATTATGTTTACAAAATTAGTATATTGTAAATAGGTTTATTGCTAATTATGTTAGAAACATGAAGAAGTTGACGATTACGTTCTCTGAAAAGAAACAAATCTTTAAAAATATGCCAAATGAAATAAAAATATATCTAACGTATATTTAGTATCTTTGTAGCTTAATGCGTAGACGCATGAACTCTTTCTTATCTGTTATTTGTCTATGCAGTTGTGCGATGGCGGTTGTAGTTGAGATTGTCGTTGTTGTGTATGTTCTTGTTGTTGTCGTATATGTTGTTAGTGTTGAGTTTGTCATTGCTGTTTTGGTTGTTGTTTTCGTTGTAGCTGTTGTTTTTGTTTATGTTGCTATTTTGTGTATGTTGTCGTTGAATTGTTTTGGTTATTGTTGTATGTTGTTTTTATAAATTTTTATTGTCGTCATTGTTGTGAGGTTGCATATGCAAATGCTGAGTTAATGTGTTTGTATATGCTGATTTTGTTGTGCAGTTGTTGTTGTTATGGCTGCAATAAGGCACGTTGTTCCACACTGCTCTTGTGTATAATTAGTGCTGGTTATAGTAAAAATGCTGTTCTTTTGTTGAGGATTTTGCTTGTCTGCAACAAAACCTCGTAAAATGTTTTAAACTTTTACAAATGGTTTTAATGATAAACTGGCTAGATAAAAAAGTTGCAACATGAAAAAAGAGGTTCAACAAAGGTTCAACCATGGTTCAACCATAAAAATAAGTCATCCATTCTATTGCATCCATCCACATCTACATACAAACATGCCTTCCACATAGAAGTTGTTTCCAAAAGAGAGTTGCATTGGAGCATATGTATACTACACATAGCATACACAGAAGCATACACACACACACACACACACACACACACACACACACACACACACACACACACACACACACACACACACACTGAGGAATTATATTTTTTTATTAAGTTTGATGGAATTGGACCAGGCTGCCAGTGTTGAAATGATGAATTGCTGAATGGTGCAATAGTTTATTTATTTTCATTTTTTTAAAACAATTCTTATTGAACTTGTATGTGTAACAAAACTTGATGAGGTAGTAATTAATTGAATTGCTTTCAAAAAATTGCGTAAAATTTTACAAATTCTATCTAATTGACAATAAAAAAAACATAAAAACAGACGTCACTAGCAGCAGCAGCAGCAGTAGCAGCTGGCAACAAAACGAGAGAACGCGCTATCGACGTGCATGCGGTGGTAGTCATGGCGACAGGTAAACATCTCGTCTGCTCGTCTGCCGCATTCTTCTCGCTTCTTTCTTCGAAAAATTTATTCGCGCTGTTTTCGGCACACAGACCGGTTATTCAAATTATATTTTACGTGAAGGCAAATTACGTTTTATTACTCACATGTTGTGCCTAATATCATGCTAATATCATCTTTTGAATAAATTCATGCAAGATGTTTCGCGGTTTCAGTTGTCGTCATTTTTCATTTAATATTTAGCTCTTTACAATATATCTAATTACTATTTGTTATTAAATATTTATTTATATACCATTTATTTAATTATTTGCTATTTATTTTTTGCCAATCAATTTTTGATTCGTTGGCTCTCAAGATTGTTTAAATCACATTTTGACGGAAACATAGTTCGTAATGGTATTATATTTTTTGTTAAAATATGGAAATAAGCTGCCGATCTATTTATTTTGAACAAAACCAAGGAAAGCAAAACATTTGAAAAAAATTCATATTTTTATATACTTTTATTGCAAGAATTTGTACGGGTATCTAAATTATTCATGAAGCAAGAATGAAAAAAATGTTTTTGCAATCAATTCTTCATCTTACCTAAAGCTAAAAAGGAGAAACTTTTGATAAAATTAGCAACAAAAGTAGTGAGTGCTATATACTACATAAATATACATAGTAATATAGTACATATATATATATATATATATATATTATAGTATATATATATATTATAGATATATAAAGTAATTTTAATAAAAATACTGATTAAAAGTAATTGATTGCAGCAAGCATGCTATAAAATTTTCACGCTCCAGCGAAATCATTACATGTGAATGGTTCACGGCTGGAGTATTAATAAGAAGGAAAGATCATTCGATCCATCAAACTTCATCACGTCACTTTTAATATAGGACTGCAAGTGTGAACCTTATAATTTTTATAAACAAATAGTGGTGGGTGAAACGATAACAACAACGTCACAACTCCATATAGTGATAATATTGGGGTTTAAGTTAAACCAATAAACAACAATTATATTTATAAAGGTAACAGTTGCAACATAACAACCACATCCAACATGACAACAACGTCAACTAGATCATTAACAACCAAAACAACAACAGCAACAACCACAATAACAACAGCAACAACAACAGCTACAACTACAACAACGACGATACCTATAACCATGCAAAATGTGTGCTACGTGGTTTCAAGCGTATTGACGTATGCTATTAAGAAAGAAGGAATGACCTTTATCTTTCAACAACATGAAAAACAGCAGTGACATAATTAACAAGAGCAATGACATGAACTCTGACCTACCTGTGTCGGCGACGTACAGCAGAGCCACGTGGAACCAGCGGAAGTGGTTGAGTAGATCAATGAGGAAGAGCGAGAGTCCACGTGTATTCGGTCTCGTCGAGATTAAGTTGTACGCCTTGCTGTGGCTCTCGTACACCTGCTGGGTTTGTAAATATCGTTGCACTTTCAATCGCTGTTGTTGGTCTTGCTGAGGTTGGCGATGTTGGGATGCCTTCAATGTTGGCGAGTTTTGTGGGTTTTGTAAGGGGTCGCTCTTCACGAGCGGGTTTCTCACGATGAAGTAAGGGGTCCCGTACTTGAGGGAGGCCACGACGAAAGGTGGAGAATATGGACCGATGAGAGCCAGCTTGTTGTTGTTGCCTACGGACATGTGGGCTAGTGGAGGTAGTGAACATTTCAACAAATATTTTTAGTGTTATTGCAGTTTGATTGAAATTTATTTCATCTACTGGAACGTTACTAAAAAAAGGAATGGAATTCCATATATTTCAAATGTTGAGAAGAAAATTTGGGTGAATGAAAAATTGTGATTGCAAACAGGCAGGCAGGACGTATATTAATTAGCCTTATTTGTGGGAGCTGAAAAGATCATGTGACCAGATATTCCGTTTTTCCTAATCAAATATTTTGCTTAGAACATTTTCGCGTACTTCTTTTAACCCAGAACTCTGTTAACAAATTTGGTTTCATAGCAAAATAATGTAAATAAATCAAAATCTTAAACTTATCTAAGTTGAACTTTATGAAAAATAATTTATTACCAACAAGTTTATCAAAAAGATTTGAAATAATTTTTACGTGTGAGTTAAATTTTTGTTCAAAAACATACGGTTTACAGTAATCGAATAAATTTTTTGAAAAACCGTCTAAAAATTTATCTATTGAAGGCCAGCCACTTTTGGTTAAATTAATTAAAAGAGTTGAAATTTATTACTTTGTTTTAAAATAAAATTAAATAAATTTTTAAAAACTTGCAAATGAACGGCTTTTCAATTTATGTTCTATTGTTGGAATTTCGTATCTGAAATTTCAGCAAATCTCAGCATAGTAGGCATGCACCAAACATTTTATTCCTACTGTGTGACGTTTTTAATTTAAAAAACCTAAAAACGATTCGTGCCATGCCAAACATTTTTTTTTTGGAGTAACAAAAGAGATTTTTAATAATTTTAAAATACAAATTATTTTCATTCTTTCATTTTTTTAATTAAAACTGCAAATGGAAAGATGAATGAATGATGATTGAATAATTGATGCCTGACAAAATTTCAACGTTGAATGAAATATTTTATACAAAAGTTCATTAAATTAGTTGATCTATTCATTTTGACTATTTATTTTAAAAATTCTAACTAGAAAATGCAATGGTTTCAAATTTTAAAACTAGTAATTTTCACATTTTAGTGTTGATACGTATAATGCAGTGAACCACAGAATGCAAAACAAAACGAAAGACTGTGCAAGACAAGCAAAACAAAACTTATTTTGTAGCGACAAAAAATAAATTCTAAAAGTGTAGATACATCAATTGAGACAGGCCGAGCATTTAGAACGTGACATTGAATGAGTATTTGCATCAATAACCACATTAACTTGAGTATATTAATCTCTTTATCGCCCTGTCCTAACAACTTATTGATCAAATTTTTCATAAAGGCGCTCGATCTCTTACTGCTAAACATACCTAGGAAGTCTAGGCAAGGATATATAAGAACATCGATACAACAACAACAACAAAACATCAACAATACATATTTATTTAATGTCACAAAGTTACATCAACACATTATCAAAATCAATACAGCTCAAAAATTAGCACAAAACATAAGGATAATACAAAACGTTGTAGTAGTAGTAGTAGTAGTAGTAGTAGTAGTAGCAGTAATAGCAGCAGCAGCAATAGTAGTAGTAGTTGTTGTTGTTTTTGTAGCAGCATTAGTAGTAAAAGTGGTAGTAGTTGTTGTAATACTAGAAGTATAGTACTACAATTGAATAACTTTGAATAGGACAATTGAAAATTAATTTATGAAGGCATTCAACTGAAGCAACAAACCAGTCATGAGAGAATTCATTCCGAGCCTGAAGACATGAGGACAGGATTCGACCACCATCTCAACCTCGTACATGTTCATCTTCCTCTTCATCTCCACCCACAGCCTCTGCACCACCTCAGATAACAACTCCTCATCTTCCGTGTCGTCTATCACACCTTCAGTTTTTGAATGGATAAAAAAAATTAGGTGTGACGGGATGGTGCAATGGTTAGAAGCGCCTGGTTCTGTTGTTGTAATTACCGGGTTTGAATGCAAAGAGATCCCCACCAATTATTTATGCAATGGACGTGATGCTTAGAATGACGCGTATTCACATGCTCTACGTGTGCCTGTTCTCATTTCTTCTAAATTTTAAATCAGAGAAACAATAATAATAATAACAATAAAGGTCAAATAAGAGAAACAACAACAAAAAATAATAATAATAAAGGTCAAATATGAAAAATAATAATAATAATAATAGTAGTAAAGGTTAAATAAGGAAAACGTTAATAATGAGGAATGATAATAAAGGTACGGATTTGAAATTTAAATTCGTTAATTCATTTTTATTTGTTTTGAATTCTGAAAATGACTTTTTAATATATGGTAATAGTAAAATTTTACAAGAGCAGTATAAACACAAAAAACAAAGAAAATGTAATCGTGATAAAAAAATACCATGAGAGAAGAAAATGTGATCTCATACGTCATCAAAAACAAGTGAAAAAATAATAGAGGATGATTATTATCGTTAGGTTGCATTGATAAATAAATAATGGTAATGATGACTATGATGGAGAAGATGGCCATGATGATGACGTTGCTGACAAATGCTTCTGCTGATGATAATGATGATAATGATAAATACTGATGATAATCGTAAATGATGATGATGATGTTAACATAGATGCTGATGATGATAAAATAGATGATGATGATGATTATGATAGTGATGATGATAATATAGGTGATGACGATGATGATGAAGATGATAAACATTCAGGTTGATGACTGTCGTTATAAGAATAAAAATAAAAGCGTGATTACGATGATGATAACAATATGATGAATACAATGATGATGTCTTCCATGATGATGAAGACGATGACGACGATGATAATAATAGTGAAGCTGGTGGTGGTGGCAATGAAAATGATGATGATGACTATGATGATGATGATAAGTACCAAAACCGGAGGAGGCAATTTTTTTATTTTTTCTCAATTGTGCGCGTAGATAATGGTGCAAATTGATCTATGTATAGCATGAGCGAGCTGAATATGTCGTGTGCTAGCGAGCAGGCAAGTACAACAATAACAGTGTAATCAACAACAACAACAGCAACTGCAGCAACAACAACAACAACAACAATAACAGTGTAATCAACAACAGTGCAACAACATCAACAACAACAACAGTGTAATCAACAGCATCAACAACAACTACAACAACAACAATGTAATCAACAACAACAACAACTACAACAACAATATAATCAACAACAAAGACAACAAAAAAGACAACAACAACAGCAACAGCCAAAATAGCAACATGAAATAGATGGAAAAACATTTATTTTTTTAACACGCAATGTGTAGATAACCATTTATAAATAAAAATCGACATCAATAACATCAACAACATCATTAACATAAACAAATCAACAAAGTTAACAACATCATTAGATATTATATATATATATATATATTAGATATATATATATATTATATATTAGATATATATTATATATACATTGACAAATGAACAATTTAAAAAATATATATATATAAAAAAGATCAAATGAATTAAAGCACTTAAACATATATTTGAAGCATTGTCCGCTTGAAAAAAAACTTGAAAAAAATTTGAAAATTTTTGCAGAATATTATCGTGAGCGAAAAGAAAAGATGAAACGGAGAGATAGAAAAAGAGAATAGAGAAATAGAGAATAGAGAGAAAAGTGAATGAAGGAGAGAGAGTGAAAGAATGAATGAAAAAAAAGAGAGAGTGAGCGAAGAAGACGAGATAATGAAATTTAAAACAAGAAAATAGAGCGGAAAGAAAGCATTGTGTAAATTATAGAGAATTTAAATGTGATATGTATCTTCGGATAACTCACGTCCATCTGGCATTGTTCCCTTATTTATAAGTCTCATAATTAAATCCTGTAAATTCTTCTCGACAAGAATGCGCCTTCCTACATGTGCAATGTCTGCTTGTCTGTTTTTTTAGGCTTGTTTAAAAATTCTTGAGCTGTGTGTCTACTCCGATGTGAGTTGTTATAAATACTTCTGCAGTTATAAAAACTTCTGCAGTTCTTTGGCTTGAAACTATTTTTCAAAATCTTCATCAAACCTCAAATTGTTTTAATGGGACAACAACGTTTTTATTTGCATTCGCTAACCCCTCTATAGTTAATCACGGCCAATCTTAGCGAGCCGAGCCCACGTTTGAATCTATAACATAATATAATACAGGCCATGCAGGCAGTTCTGGCGATCATCTTATGACATATTTACTTTTCCACAGCTTGAAACGATTTATTCATTTTACATTTTGCAAATTCATTTCAGCAAAACATCTCATGAAGATAGTTTCAGACTGCTTCTGTATTTTGATTTGCATGAACGCTTGGAAGGCAACAAAGTAACTGAACCATTAAAATAAACGACGTAGAAATTATTTGAAAACAATTGTAGATTCTCATTGGAATCAACTTGAATGGAATTTTTTTTACGAAATAACGTACAAATATTTTATAAAAACAAATTCGTAATAATTTTCACTGAAAAAGAAACTTGTTGTAGCACAAAATGAGCTTCGTTTGCAAGTGGTCATCATTTATTTATTTCGCTGCCTTTGTGAGTGATAATATGCTCCAAAGCGCTAAACAATCATCCATCTTTCCACCATCCATTTACCCTTCCATCATTCTACCATCCATCCATCCATCTTACAACTATCCATCCATATTTCAACCGTTCATTCATTCATCTTTCTGCTGTCCATTCATTTTGCAACTATCAACCCATCTCTCAATTATCAATTTTTTTACTATCATCTATTTACCTATCCATTTATTTGTGAATTTTCTATTTATTTAATTTTCAACAATCTATCTATTTTTAACCAATCATCATTGTTTGCATGTTGTCTATATGTTGTCTGTATGAGGCTTGTATATTGTTTTTTGTCTGTTTGTTGCCTGCCTGAATTTAAATTATCGGCATTACAAAACTGAACAAAATATATTTTTTTTGTAAAGAAAATATAATTATCTAGTATCTAGTATAAACAAATTAAATGTAACACATTCTGTAATAAGAAAAAATATTATTCTCTAGTACAAATTGTGAAAACATTAGGTAAATGTTTAAATGTTGAATTCATGGAATCTTGCAAAAATATAAAAACTAATAGATAGGCTACTCAAAGTAACTAATCAGAGAAGTAATCAGAAGTCACTTGTGATCTTTTACTCAATGGTAGTAATGTTTCTCTCCAGCTTATCGAGTTTTCCCTTCAGAGAAGATTGAAAATAAATTGTCGTAATTAACTTCTTGTTCTTTGTCGGTCATTCAACATTCATTTTTCTTACATGCTCCGTATGTTTCTCATTTGTTATTTGTTGGTTTTTCATCTATAATTTTTGCTTGCAATTTCTTTTTTTGTTGTTTTTTTGGAAAGTTTTTTTATTTTATGATTAATAAACAATAATCATTTAAATATTTTAAATTTTCCAACTGTGTTTATCTTCTCCGTCACTTCAATCATTTCAATCCTCCCACCCAGCCACTTTCCTCAAACTTCTAATTTAAAATAACAAAAAACACATGGACAAAAAACATAAACAAAAAACACAGAGACAAAAATACAAAGACAAAAAATACAAAGACAAAAAATACAAAGACAAAAAACACAGATAAATGTTTCACAGGTGAAAAAGTTAAATAGATACAAAAATACAAAGTATGCATTAACGCAAACAAAACACAGTTGCATACGATACATAAACATAAACAA
Organism: Helobdella robusta; assembly: GCF_000326865.2. Taxonomy (NCBI): domain Eukaryota; kingdom Metazoa; phylum Annelida; class Clitellata; order Rhynchobdellida; family Glossiphoniidae; genus Helobdella; species Helobdella robusta. The sequence goes on from NW_008704034.1 coordinate 214,459, forward strand.
CTCAAAAGATACACAGATAAAAAATACATAGATACAAATAACACAAAGATATAAACAACACATAGATACAATCAATACATGAATACAAACAAACAGTACACAGATACAAACTGTACATCGACACCATAGATACATACTTAGCAAGTTCAAAGACAAATCCTCTTTCATTTTGATCACGTGACAGGCACACAAATTTTTGTTGCTAAATAAAACTCACCTCAATCTAAAAGATATTTAATGAGCTTACTCCGTGGAGAGCTTCATTTTGATCCAATTAAGTCTCAACTTCCACTTACTTCCATCCATGTATAATGTTGTTATTTTACACTAAGAAGCAAGCAGGGTCTGAACCGCTGTACAAATTTATTTGCAACATATTCAATCACAATTCAAACTATTTTTTTGCTAAAAACTTCTCTTAAAAATTTATTTAATCATTCATAATATTTTTTTGATCTTTTTGTCTTTCACACACTCCCCCCCCCCTCTCTCTCTCTCTCTGTATCAGTAGCCCAACTATCCATCTCTCTTTCTCTCTTCTCCTTGCAATACGTTTTCATTTCTCTTTACTTTTCTATACCAGCAAATTGGCTTTCTAACCAATTAGGAGGCCAAACCTGTCGTACCCAATTACGTCACGATCACGTGATTTCCATCTCGAGGAGCCACCTCATTCGTTCTTTCATATTGGACGGCCTATTTTTATTTTGTTCTAACTAGCATGCACATCTAAGCTACAGATCGATACAAAAATGTTTTTGAAAGGACAAAAAGTGTTTTTTTACGTTAAATTATTATTGCCACGCAAAATGTAGATGTTTTTAAGAATCCGTTCACTATGCTATAACTATTCCAATATATTTTTCCAAAAATATATGCCTTCACTTCTTATGCAAGAAAAAGCAGTGACAAATTTTTACCAACTTTGATTGCTACAAATTTTATTTTACTTAATTTGAATTATTGAGCAATTTTGGTAGTTCAATTATTTTGAAACTTCAACCCAGCCCCCGACAATCTTTAAGGGGTAAATGTGCCCCTCCGATTTTACTGAAGCAGACGCACACATTCTGGTTAGCTGGCAGCTTATGTGTGGGATTGTACACACAGTTGTAATGTACATTTACAATATGTGGAATGAGATTCACAAATAAATTCCGCCCGTCCGTTACGATAGTTTCAATGCTTACCGAACCTACAATGCCATTAATATTAACTGCAACAAGAGTAATAATAAAACTCTAAACAGTTTGCTTTTTACGACAACAATAATATCAACAAAGAGAAATAAATACAAATTGACTTGAAATATGAACAAGCAAGACTAATAAATTAGTAAGTGAAACCGCTATAAAATGCAGGAACGTACAAGCACAACTAGAATCCTGCAGAGAAACCTGTGCAATATGAACTTCCTACATTGTAAGACCTAGCTGGCAGGCGTCAACGAGCCAGTCATAAATTTTGGCGGTCTTCCCAAATGCAATGCAACAAACAACATATGTATCAATACAATTAATATGAACTCTTCAGACGAATGTACGTGCAAACACACAAACTTCTTCGTTGCAAATGGTGAACAGACTTCTAGGCATTTCAAGGTTGTCTGTTAAAAACTATTTCTAAAAGACATAAATAAAAAAATTGTTAATGTAATCGAATAAAGCCGCAATTATCATTACGGTTGAATGAAATAATTGTAACAGCATGCTACAATTCTAACTCAACTTTCAGCTCTATATTTTATTTTATTTTTGTTTCAAATTTTTGTTTCCAAAACTGTCAAAATGAAACCGAAAACCTCCACTTGGAACTTTAGGAGCGCTAATATTATTATCCTGGCTATTTTGATTAAATTAATTATTTATATACCTCTTTCTTTATTTTCTTTCAAAACATGAATTTTATTTATTTCCAAGTTTATGTGTAAGTTAGATTCGTGTATATGACATCAAATTTTTTTGCATGCATAAACCTAAATGTGTGTGTGTTTGTGTGTGTGTGTGTGTGTGTGTGTGTGTGTGTGTGTGTGTGGCCGTCTGTGATAGGTGGTCTGTTTGTGAGGAATGACAAAATTGGGATCTAATGCATTTTCGGTCAGATGAATATCACCTTATATGGAGATGTCATTGCTGCTTTTAAGCAAAAATTTTTCAAAATTTTCAAGGCAAGATTCAATGTCATCACATTATCTATCATCACGTCACTACATCCCTTATTGTCACACAACATTAAAAAACCACCTACTGGCTTATTAACTGAACCACGCTCAATAATTTTGCAACAACGCCATCAAATTACATCACATTACATTACATCAATCCACACAGCTCAGCCAATAACATCAACACATTATAAATGAGACGGCCAACACTTATGATGACCTCATTTGTCCCATGATGGGTTGTCGTTTCTGTGATTGGTTGAGTGGAGTGTGCGTACGTTTGATTGATTGGTCGGATAATTAAAATTTCTTTTAATTTCAAATGGCTCTGACTTTATTGGAAAATAAATAATACTATTGTACTATTATTTGTTATAAATCTTTAATAAATTTTTCGCCTTTAAATAATTATATTAATAATAATTTTTATTATTATTAAATTATTATAGTTTCACCTTTCACACGTTTTACGTTGCATGTTATTTCATCGTACATCATCACACTAGATCACTTATATAAACATCAACAACATTATCAACTACTTTTATAATAATGACAAGAATAAAAATACGAACAATAACATTTATAGTACTAAAAGAAAATTCTTCTTCATCTTATTTCTCGTGCCTTATCCTTTCAGGACATTGGCGACCATCGACCTCCACAAAACCCGATCTTTAGCACTTTGTAAGAGTTGGTGTGTGGTGATATTCAACAAGTGACACAAGGACTTCACGAAGGTTATTCGTTGTTGACCGCGATCTCTTTTCCCCGCAATTTTTCATGTAGCTGTTAGATTCTCCATTCTTTCCTTCCACATGATGTGACCAAAAAGTTCTAACTGCCCCCGTCGGATGATCTGTAGTATTTTCCTCATTTCATAATCATGTTAGATTCTCCATTCTTTCCTTCCACATGATGTGACCAAAAAGTTCTAACTGCCCCCGTCGGATGATCTGTAGTATTTTCCTCATTTCATAAAGGGACTGCTTTAACATATCCTCATTCGTAGTATGTGAAGTTCAACTAATTTTCAAAATTCTTCTCAAAAACCACTTTTCAGCAATGGTAATCTTTTTTTCCATTTCTATAAAAATTGTCCAGGAATCAGAGCTGTGAGTTAAGACAGGAATAATGTAACACCTTGACAGCTTTAATTTTGTTGATATTTTGATTTTACTGTCGGTGAGTATGTTTTTTATTTTAAAAAGCGTATTAGCGACATTAATTTTTATATTTATTTTGCAAAGATTATAAAGTGGTTATTCTCACAATTTAAATTTATTCATCATAATTTTAAAATAAATTCTTGCTAAATAGAAGAGAAAAAAGCAAAAAATAATTTCATGTTGGCAAAAAACTTTTGAAAACATGTTTTTTCTTTTAAAAAAGTTGAGCCATAAAAAACTTAATTAAAAAAATGATCAAGAATAGTTTTTATCTAGTAAAATTAAAGAATTAAGAGAAAGCGTTTGATTGATTGGTTGGTCAATTGTTGGACTGACTGGTTGGTTGATTGATTGATTGGTTGATTAGATGATTGATTGAATGTTGAATGGAATGAATGATTGATTGCATGAGTGGGCTAGTCTCATATATTTAAGTAGACAGAGTGGTTAATTATTTATTAATCCACTTTTAATGCCACCATCATTCATTTTCTTTCTTCCTGTCATTTAATGTTTTTTCCGTCATCACATCCTTTCATCATAACATCATCACGTCATTACATCGTCATGACATCACTTTCTCACACCATTACATTATTACATTACAACATTATTACATTACTACAACCTACATTACATTACCACATTATTATTACATTATTACAAAATCTTGTCATCACATTACACCACATTACCTCCCATCATCATCACCACATCATCGTCCCGTACATTTTGCATGGCGTTCGTTCGGTTTTGATTAATTTTCCAATCATCTGTTTTCTTTCTTATCTAAATTTTACAAATTTTTAAGAGTGAATATTTCATGAAGGTTGTGACGACATACACCAAATGTGATCCAAAACTGTCTGTCGGCTAACTTCACTTTGGTAGGTATGTTTGGTGCTTTAAAATTTTGAAACTTCCATCGAATTTTTTTGCGAATGTTTCGCTGAAAAATAAATATGCTTTAAATATCATCTTAAATTGCCGTTTTCATTCATTCATTCAATCATTCGTTCGTTCGCTCGTTCGTTTGTTCGTTCATTCATTCATTCGTTCATTCATTCATTCATTCATTCATTTATTCATTCAGTCATTCATTCAGTCAATCACTCGCTCGTTTCCCCAGCAATTCATTCAAGAGACAAAATATTCTCAACTCAATCATTTTTCACTTTCAAATGACTTTCAACTTATAAACTCAGGACCATAAATCTTAATAATAACCGTTTTCCTCCGTAATCTAACTGAATTCATCTCCAACCACCACACGTATCGTCACATAAAATATTATATTCAGTACACACACACTCATCGTGCAGAGTACAAACGCACTACTCATCACATGGAGTTTGCACGCATCCATCATGGTTGACAACTGTATATCGAGTTTTCATTGCGTGTGTATAAAATGATTTTTATCAAACCTGCCAAGTTGATCTTTGTTAATTAAGTGTACATTCATAAGTTTCTTAGTTTAAAAACGAAATAACACAAAATAATATAACAACGACATTAGCAAAACGAACAACAGCAAGCAAACAACATTAACACCCCCAAACAACATCACAACAACAACAACAACATCAACAACAACAACAGCAACAACAACGACAGCAGGAGCAACAACACTAGCACGGCAACTGTCAATCACAACACAACCACACGTCACATTTCAACGAATGAAGCAAAGAGACCAAACATCAATCCTTCTTAAAATCTCGTTCACTAAAATAAGCGCATTCACCAACCAGCTTTGCAACAAACACATTTTCAGATAAAGACACACGTATATGACGCGTAAGCATGATACATCTGTACAAATGTATCTATAAATATATATGTATCTAATTATATATAGTTATGTATGTGTGTGTACATGTGCAAAGTGCTTGCTTGAATGCACATACACGTGCACACATTCTTAAACTAACTCGTTGAATGTTTAATGTCTTGAGATATATTTGTCGAAGCGCAACGATTTGAAAGCTTCTCGCTCTATTGGCTGCATATGATGGCATAATGATGACGTCATGATGATGTCGTCAAATAGGGATGTGCCGTCGATTATCTAGAATAGAAAAGTGCCAATGTTTCATGTGTTGGTCCACATGTGTCTTCATACATTTGACTTTTGTGAGGTGTTGTGTAAAATATTTTGCTTTGCATACTTTGGTGTAATTTTTGAGATTATGATGATGATGATTATGTTGATGATGTTTACGTTGAAAGATTTAGAGGATCCAAGGACTTTTTGTTCCAGTTTCAAAAAATAAAAAAATAATGAGAATATTTGCAACGATAACCAAATTAATAGATGAGATTGTAAAGTTAACATGACGGAGAACGTCAAGGAAGATGATAACGCTAACGACACGTCACAGACGACGTCATTAATGAGGAAGGGTTGGATGGATAATGCCTGTTTTTTAAAAACATTTCACAAAAAATTTTGATATCACAAATATTGACAGACCATTTGTTATGAAGAAATTTAAGAAAGTTTAAGAAAGCACAAACCGGAACGTGTTTACATTCTTTCGTTTATAACTTGCGACAATATAAACAATTATTTTGAAAATTCGGGTCAAAAATAATAAAATTTTTTTCAATAAGATGAAAATCAAATTACTGTGATTCTTGTTCATTCATATGAATAGTATTTATTGATGGCAAATTTCATAACAATAAAAATTAAAAAGTTTTTAGAGTATGTAACTGAAAAATAGCAAATATAATGATTAATGTTGTTTAGTTCTAAAATAATGTTTAATGAATTGAACAAATTATACAATTTTCATTATCAATAAAAATATAATGAGCAGGCAACTTTTAAATGACACGTTTCATGTTTTATTTCATTACTTTTAGAATGTAAAACACGACTTAAAAACTTACAAATTTAAAATCGTTGTTTCATATTTCGTATAGAAAAATTAACTTTAAAACATTTTCAGAAAAATAAAAATTTTCTAAAATTTTGCAAAAAAAGATTGATAATTAGAAGTCTATTAGATGATTTAAATGCACATAGAGCCACATGAGAGGTTTTGTTCGGAGATTGGACACTAAATAAAACAAATTGAAGGGTAACGTGTAGACTCTGACTGCATTGTAATCAGCTGTTATCAAGTTTTAATTGACAGGAAGGTTCAGAGGCAACATTTTTAAATTTTTTTATTATTCTCATGAGAACTTTTTGTATATACACATGTGTATTTTCAACTTAAATTAACGTTTTTTCATCAATGTGTGAATGTGTGTGTGTGTACTATAATTATAAAGTTGGATTCGAGTATAATGCATATTGTAGAAAAATATACATATGCATACATACAATACAATTTCTTAATTCGAAAGGTAAGAGTAGGCAACAAGGAGGTTATGGTGCATAAAAATTTGATTTAAATGGACATCAAATGAACTGTAGACAGATATAACATAAGTAAGCATACTGATACACACATATGTATACAATATAACGTGCTTATACATGCATGTGAAGAACAAAAGTTATTAATGTGGACAAAAGAGAAACAAGAGAATGTTTAAATAAGATTTTTATGTCCTGGCCTTATGGGGAATGCATTTCAAGTTTTGCCAAAAAATTGCAATGCTCTGCAATCATCAATTTTTGTTTCGATTTTTAAACCGAAAGATTTCAGTGGAATAATTTAGCAAATGTATGTATGGGCGGCGTGATGTGATGGCTCAATGGTTAAACGCGCCTGGTCTTGCTGTTGCAATGACTGGGTTCGAATGCAAAGAGGTCCCCGCCTATCTTATGCAATGTGCATGATGCGTGGTTTTCACGCGTATTCATATACGCTGTTTGTGTTTGTCATTGAAACCTCTGAAGCAAACGCACAAGAGAGAGTATACTTTAACCTTTATTTATTAGGAACAATTTGTTAGCGCTAATTAAAACTGTTTCATGAGCTCTCACATTAAAAATTAAAAAAGTCACAATTTTCACAGTTTAACAAAAATTAAAAAATGTTTTCAATGTTTTCTTAAATAATTCCAATGAAAGTCCAGATCTTCTCAACGCCGGTAGAAGTCTATTTCGAAAAAAGGGACCAGCAACTTTAATGTCTCTTGAACTAATTTGCAAACGTGTAACCGGCCCAGAGAGCGGATTCTAATTATCCGACCTGAAATGAAAAGTCGATGTAGCTTTTTTTGTCATAAGTTCTAGTGACACACCATTCAAAGATTTTAATATAAGAACTGCAATTTTGAAGACTACTCTTTTATTTATTGTCGGCCATTGAAGCTCGTTCAAGGTCGGCGTCACATGATCAAATCTTAGGCTACCAATAACAAGTTTCCCAGTTCTCTTTAGTACACACCGAACGATTGAGGACTGCTGACTAGTATGTATATATGTATGCATGCATGTGTGTGTGTGTGTGTGTGTGTGTGTGTATGTATGTATGTATGTGTGCGTGTGTGGTGTGTGCGTGTGTGTGTGTTTTCATGTAAGGGTATATGCGGAAACCATGACATGGATCAATGACTGAATTCATGAACAACTGAATGACCATGCAAACAAGAAATAAATTTGTCAAAAATCTCTTGTCGAACTATGCCGTGCTTATGAACTTTTTGTTTTCAACCTCTATGAAATTTTTTTAATTTTATCAAAAAAAAAAAAATTTGACTATAAAGCTGCCGCCAGAATTTGATAAAAAAAATTTAATGATTTTTTTTCCTGCAGAAATTTTTAATTTTTTTTTGTAATTTAAACTTTCTACCAAGTTTGCGAAAATTCATAAACATGAAAGAATGTTATCTGCCTTTATTTAAATGCGGTGGCAGGTAATCTTCAAACATTTTATTATCATAGCATGAATAAATAAATTGTTTTAAAAGGTTCACAAAGAAAGATTGGTAAAAAGTCCAAACGAAAAATTTTTCGTACAAGATGTTTAAACAAATATAAAAAAACTCATTAAGCTCACTTTTACAAAACTTGCAGAAAATCCAATTGAAGGAGTAAAAATTTTCAGATATGTCAAGAAGCAAAACAAATAATTGATGCTGTGTCAAAAAATTCTGTATAAGATGAAAATGATGCAATCAATTTAGTGCCTGCGTAGGCAGATTTGTTTTGAACCATGTTAAACAGCTGAGTCTGTGTTAAAAATATCATATAAGCATCTTGGCATACACAGAATTAAATTTTTCATTTGAATGTGCTAAAAGTATAAATATTAATATCAATCCAAAAAACCAATTCAGTCCGATGATTGTTGACAAAATAATTTTTTGAAATTGTTATTTGAAATTTAATGGAAAAAGAAGACAAATAAGGAAGTAAAAAAAATGTAAAGTTTAATCTGGCACTAAGAAGTGGATTCCATCTTGAAACACCATGAGTTTTATTAATCTTCATACACCAGAAGAACCATTCACAAAAGTAATGCAAAAGTTATATGATGACAAAAGAAAATGATTTGGTCTGGAGTTGACGTTGGAAAATAAGTGTTGAGAATTGCCGACTCATCTGGGAGTTTCCTTGCATTGCCATTTCATGGCTGATGATTACACACCAATTTGAATAATTTCAAGTTTTCTTGATTTGATTTAGTAACTGTTAATAATTTAGTAACTAAGAAATGTGAATTGTTTTAGGATATGTATATATGGTTTGTCATGAAAATAAAGGATTTTTTAAATTTTTAAATGAATTGAAAAATTATTATTAATATGTTATTATGTTATTCACTCTATCGACATTCTACTGAGGATTGTTGGATATATAAAATTCAGAGAATTGTTGATTATGTAAAATTGGGATCTGAAATACTAAAAAGTTGCTTTAACATTTTATTGAAAAGCCTAAAATGTTGAAAAATTGATGAGAAATAAATTAGAATGAATATTTTTTAATTTTCATATTTCTTAGTTTATTAAACCAACTCAAAAGAAATATAGGCAATTAAAATTTGGCCGCGCTTATAAACTTTCTCGTCTGTAACATCTAAAAAACATTTCGTTAAAGTTTTTAAAAACACGTCTAAAAATTTTTTGGACATAAGTCAGACAAACAAATTTATTAATTACAGTAACATGTTGTATGGTAATAGTGATAATAATGATGACGATAGTGATAATAATGACAAAAATGACATCGATGATGATGATGAAACTAAAGAAAAACTGGAAAAAGACAGCAAAGACCGGATAGACAGAGAAATAATTAAATAAAAAATTGTTTGCGAAACCATTTAGAAGAAAAAATTTCATGTATACAAACAAACTGATGGTTAACTTATAACGAATTAGTTTAGTAAACTACTACTACTACCACTATTAATAATATAAAAATAATAGTTGTAATCTAATTGTTGTGTCTATTTCGTTCAAACAGACAGCAACAACAGACAGACAACATTTTGGATACTCCTATTACAAATCACTCAACTAAAAATTCACTTTATTTACTACGATATAATCACGCAATTATCAATTATCTACCCACACGACCAATAGGATACCAAGTTGATTGTCACGTGATTTGATGAATGAGCCAATCAGCCGTTGACACGTTCCGAGATTTGACCGGGTCCAGCTTAGCACTCGGAACTTTTAATGTGGATTTGATGATGTGGTCCTCCATCTGGCGATGGTAGGCTGATTTTTATTTGCAGCGCTACTAATGCACAATGTACTCGCATTGCAGGTGGAAACTTTTGGCGTATGTGATCTAGGTGTTCATGTGGTATGGGAAATGTACAAAAGTGTTATTTGCCCGTTCATATGTGTCTACCATGTGTATTACATACGCGTGTGTGTCTGTTGTGTGTGTCTGTTTTATAGTCTGAGTTTTGTGTATGAACTCTTTAGAATTTTGTTTTTGTTTGTGGGATTCTGTTTGCTTTTTGTGATTGTGTATGTAAAGGCATGATGGTTAGGTTTGATGCAAAAACTACGTTTGCCTGAATTCATTTTACTTTTATTAATTACACTCAAAACTTAACGAAGATTGTTTGATCAATGAAAGTTAAGCGTAGCAAACTTTCTGTGCTAAATAATCAACGTTAACAAGCATACATATTAAATAATTAAACGAGAGATCAAAATATTACTAAATGAACTGTAAACTCTTAGAAATATGCTTACGTACTAATAAATAAATAAGATAAACTTCCCAAAAGGGGTATTACAGCAAAACACATTCAGAAATGCAATATACTTATAATCTTTTTTAATCCATCTATTTTCTTGTAGTGACTCGTGGAGGCTGACAAACACAGACGGACAGACAGACAGAAAATAAAGACAGACACGTATGTAAAAAGAGAAACAGAGCGACAACTCACGAAGCAAATAAAAAACAACAGCAGTTGATTGATGCCAGCCTCATGCAGTTTATGAGATGGAATATTGATGACATATTAACCGAACTTATAAAAAATGGCTTCTGTATAACTAGTAACCATCTAATGCAACGTCACCGATGCGTGTATCACAGACTCTACGTGACTAACTATCATTAGTTGTCTGTAGGTGGTGTTGTATGTATGTGTGCGTGTGTGTGCGTGCGTGTATGTGCTTGCGTCTATATATGTGTCCGTGTGTCTATACATGTGTAAGCGTGTTTTATATGTGTATATCTGTGTTTTGTTTTGATGAAATTTTACAAAACTATTAAATGAAAAATATTGATTTTGTTTTGATAATTTTTGAAATATTTTGTTCTTAAATTTATTTTTTATAGTTTCACAATTTAAAAATTTTAATTGTTCTAAAACATCATACCTTCAACACGCAACTTTATTTTCAATTGAAACAAAAATTTTAAATGTTTTTTCAATTTAAAAAAATTAAAAAAATTGATTATTTAGCATCTTCATATGAAAGATTTAGTCATAAATTGTTACATTATGAGTCTACGATTGAACTATAGCACTCCTCATACATCTATTGGGAGTATTATCTTGCAAAGATGGTAGCTTAAGACATTTTCTCAATTCATTGAGATCGGAGATGAACCCAAGCGTGGATACCTCCCATGAAAAGAAATAAGAAGAAATATTTGTTGGCTTTGTTTAAATGTTCAGTTTTTAACAATTTACATAGCGCTTGTCGGCGATCGTTTATTTTTATGAAATCATCAACTTTTATATTTTTATCGTTTGTGTCGGACCATATATAAATAATAAACTCATGACTGCTGTTTCTCATCGAAAAAAATGTTGACATCCTAAGTTGTTCTGATATCACTTTGAAAGTTGGAATATCTAAACCGCCTTGAAGCTTATGGAAGGCCATAAGCTTCAAGGTCTCTTTAGCACACGCACCTATTGGTAGATTCAGTCACACTTTCACAAGCTCCGTGCTTTTTAAATCCAGAGTTTGGTCAATCCAAGTGAAACATAAATCATACGACTTCAACTCAACTTACGGACTGATCTAATTTTTTGGAAATGCTTCGAAATAGAATAATTTGTAAATTTTTTTTTAATTAACTGAAATCTACAAAATTTATCAAAGTTTTAGTTAAATTTTTAGGACTAATAAACGAATTAAAAACTTAACAATTATTACAAAAGCAATGAACAAGCGTCTAGCTTGTGCTCAGCTCATGCCATAGAAAATAATAATAGTTATGATTATGATTGTAATAATAATAATACAAACTGAAATTACAATAATATAATAATAGGAAAAAAATTTAAAAAAATTTAATTAATGAAACAAGGTAAAAAATTAAAAGAAACAATCCCACTGAACTAACCGACTCTGACAGTGCAGACGGGTTGTTGCTGGTTCTTCTTCAGACTCTCATGCTTGTTCACTTCGGCAGTGTTGTTATTTATTACATTCGTGCCGTCTGCTCGTTGCCTTTGTTGTTGTTGTTGGCTTTTTTTGTTGCAAATGACGTCACGCCGCATCATTAGACACGTGATCAGAACGATAAAGTATTTTGAGTGATGCATGTTTGTTTGTGTTGATGTTTAGTTTTGTTCAGTTCCAATTTTAAATATATATATAATTGAGATTTTAATTAATTTTTCGACGTAGTTTTATTATTATTACAATTATTATTATTTATTATTGAATAGATTTGGCTGATAAGATAATCTCGTTGTTTTGCAGTTGTTAACATGGAGAGTATTGATAGGAAAAACAACGAAAAAGAAGGATGGCGAGTTTGCTGATGCCTATGGGGTTGTTACGCTGGCAATAACGTGTGCTTTACAAGGCACTCATCTCTCAAGTCTGTTTACACTGCTCTGGAAATAGAAAGTAAGATGATTATAGAGTACCACTGGCTGTGATTTCTATAATTTTATCGTGTTAGCTCGTGTGGTTTATAATCAGAAAAGTAGTTTCTGGTGTTAAAATATAAAATCAATTAAAATAAACTGAAACATTCGTTCGATCAAATAAATTGTTAATAATAACAATAACTGAAAAAATATATAATTCTTAAATTTGAATAAAATAATTTCATTTATTTTAAAATTCAACATTTAAAAACTCGTTCAAATGTGTGGTTGTGAATGAATGAACTCTTTTTCATCCCCTCTTTTATAGCTGGAGTCTTCGTGGCCTCCATGCATTAGCTCCATACACACTGCTTTATAAACGCGTCTTTATACTAACTCGCATATATATATATATATATATATATATACATATAAATATATATATATAAATATATATATATATATATATATGTATATATATAGAAAGAGAGAGAGAGAGAAAGAGAGAGAGAGAGAAAAAGAGAGAATGAAAAAATGAAAAGATGGATTTTCAGTTAGAAAATGTTATTGAATTTAATAGTTTTAATATTCTTGTTTTTAATCTGTTAATTATTTAAATCAGTACAAATGATAACTCAGTATTTTACAATGTTTGCAATACAATAGCAACAACTGAACGTGAAAACAATGCAAAAATAACATTTCATATTTTAGTTTCTTGATCGATAGCAGATATCCTCAAAACATCTCTTATTATATTAGATTATAATTTGTAACATAAGTTTTAGAATTAATAAAACCATTACATTCTTATGTAACAACTGGTACAATTTCCGAATGTTATTGCATCTGTAACGAATGACGGACACAGATGTTCAAACGCACCGTTACGAGAATTATTTACAAATATTCCTCATTTATCTTCTTTTCCTGATTAGGTTTTTTTTATCAAAAATTGTCAATACGTCTTGTTTTGGCGTTTTCGAATTTGTGGGTTTTTTGTGAAATACTATTGTTTAAAATTTCTTAGTGTTTATATAAACTTAGCGTAGAATTGAATTAAATAACATTATTTAAACAATTGAAGAAAGATTTTTGAATTTTTTAAATGATACCCAACAACAATTAATAGTTTGTGTCCGAGTTTTAGGCATCTAACAGCCTGCACGTATCAAACACACACACACGCACACACACACACACACACACACAAGCACACACAAGCACGCACACACACATACACACAGACAAAGTAAAAAACGAGCATCCAACGAATGCGAATGCATAACAAATGAATGGCGTGGACGACTCAATTAGGTTCGTATTGTTAATATTAGTGATGTACTTAACGAATCGTTGGCGAGATGTCGCTATCAATAATGTGACGTGCGCATGATAACGGATATGACGTCAAGTAGCCTCTGCTACCCATGCGCGATGTATTAGCGATATTAATGTCATCTATTTTACTGCACGGCAGAGTCAGCCAACTCAGCGAAAACAACTATTTTTGTTTAGAGCACTCGAATTTTTCGGGCGAGATTATGGGATGTGAGTATTTCAAACGTAGTTATCAATTTTGTTTACGTATGAAAAATTACTGCATAACTGCAAATAACGAAAAGAAAAAACATGAAAAAAATACCCAAAAAAGCATAGCTCCTGTTCAAACAAAACATCGTAAGGGAAAACAGAAAAAATAAAAAATTTCTCATAGATTCAACAAAATTATAATTAAACAAACAAAAATCGTAACAAAATTACATGTATACCAATCACGAAAAACATATTAAATAAGTTTTTAGTTTAAACTTAAAATCCCCAAAAGTTGAACACCCTCGAACATAAAGAGGAAGCTGATTTCAATTTGTGCATTCGTGGTAACATACATTTTTCTCTTGCAGTTGAGATGAGATTTGAAAATTTTTCTAACCATCAATTAGTCGACATCCCCAAAAAACTGGGCACTTGAAAAAGTTTTTGTTCATTCTTTGCTGAAACCTTAAACTCTATCGTTTAAGCTGGGAATAGAGTAGACTATTTTAACAAAGTCACTGTTGGTATTATTATTAATTTTGTTCTCAGTATTTCGACGTTTCCACCTGCTTTGAACGTCTGTTGTTTGAACGTTTGTCTTACGAGGATCAATGTCTTTGCGTCTAAAATTACGTCACTGGTTAAGTTAACTTAGTTTTGTTTGTGTGGGGTTGATACCCTATTAATACAAGTCCAACTAGGTTCAATTCTTCAATTCAAGTCTTACACTGTAGATTAGATTAATGTAGATTTATGGAAAGAACATGACAAGAGCCAGTAACGCACGGATGTAAAAATCGAAATCATTCGCTAGAGTTTTACCCACTGCAAAACAACTTGATGAAGATTGCTAGCGAAATAATATAACAGGCGATGACTCAAAAAGAACCGCACGATTCTTGCTAGAACTGGATAAAGAAAAATTTACTTGATTTCTTTGCGAAAACAGCTTTTTTATACTATGTAGTGACATCAACTATCGTGTTTAATTATTAAATGTTTCTTTAAATATATGTAAAATATTGCCTTTCATTGAATTTTCTACATTTTGTAAATTTACTTTTCAACGATCAATCTTATCAGAAGCGCGTTGACAGTTCAGTGTTGTAAAACACACTTGTTGTACCTGTTGTCACATGGATGCGTTCTTTAATAAATTTTATCTGTCATAACATCGTTGTTATATTGCTTACAATTTTCTAAATAGAAAGGAGTGTGTATTCATAATGTTGCAAACACATGCTAAACGCTAATTCACGCTAAATAAATGTTAACTCACGTGTGTGTGTGTGTGTTTGTGTGTGTGTGTGTGTATTTAGCGAGGAGTAAAATATAATACTAAGCAAGAAAAATAACGAGTATTATTCTAGCCAAAAATGTTTTTAAACTCGATAAATCTTTTTTTCAAACTTGAAGAGAATGTTTTTTTTACAATATGAAAATGCACTTACTGGATCCTAATGGGTTAGTCACTGATAATAAACAAATTGTGTGTAAACATTTTAAAGTATTCAGGTACGTATGTATGAATGTATATATATATATATATGTATCTGTGTAGTATGAATGCATGAATGTACGTACCTATGTGTGTATGTGTGTGTATATATCTGCGTTTGCATGCATGTATG
The DNA here is from genome assembly GCF_000326865.2 of Helobdella robusta. NCBI lineage: Eukaryota > Metazoa > Annelida > Clitellata > Rhynchobdellida > Glossiphoniidae > Helobdella > Helobdella robusta. The sequence continues at coordinate 230,180 of NW_008704034.1, forward strand.
TGTTTCCATGTAACTCATCCATTCCATTCAGTGTTACCTGGAATTGAGAATTTAATTATGCTAAACAGGTGAGCAATGAGGAAAGTTTGAATCGTATCGCATTGTCGTTTGATTCTGTTCAAATGAATAAATGAATGAGCAAAAAACAAAGAACAAATTATACTTTTATATTTTGAAACTATCGAAATAATTCAAAGACTATTACAATTTATTTATTAATTGAATGAACGAATGAAATTTTGTTGGAAAATAATGGACACTTTCCAAGTTGAAATGGCACTTTTGTTAACTTGCTGATTGCAAAAATTAACTTTATCAGATCTTGTGGGCTGATTGGCTTCGATTGAATTAACATTCTAGGTTGATTGATTGATTGATTGATTCAGGTGAATGAGCTACATTAGAATGGTTGCCACAACTTGTTGAGTGATTAGCAATTCAAACAATCCTATTTGTACGTGCTGTGTGTTGATAATTTCATTTAACATCTTGAACTTGTACTATTGATATATAAGGATGCATGCAAATGTCCCTAGCACTAGTGTTGTTAATGACAGTATAGAATAATTACCATGATAAAATTCGACGCGCCTTAAAAATAAACCGCTGATGAATCACAGCTCCTGTTGGAATGTTTCATATGAAAAGATTAAATAAATTAAAAACATTTTTTTGAAATGATTAAGATGAAAAAATTTTAAAAACGTTTTAAAGTATGCATACGATGATAGCAAATGATCTGCGATCCTCCGTTTAATCAGATCTCCATTGAACTAAATTTATGATGTAGTTAAGTGAGTGTTGATGCGATGATTTATTTTGTTTATATTTTAAATGTTTTATCAGTAGGTGATGAAATGACTACAAGTTTTAATATTTTTGCGGTGTGCGAATTAAAAATTGTTCGAGATTAATGTTTAATAATAATCGATAGTATTTATAAGCAGGAAATAATTTTTGAGTTTTTTTAAATCGGTTTTATCGACATCAATAAGCAAACTGTCTGATACGTGGAGAGTGAATGATCCAATTCAAATTGATCCACTTCATAACCAACTTCACCATCTCCTCGCTCTCTCCTTCCTACTCATCGTCTCTCCTTTTTCCCTATTCGTTTCCATTCATCCATCCCATCATCACGGGCGAGCGCACGCGGGATGAAACGGTGATAATCCTTCATAAATTTAATAACGTTCAAGCTGCAGAAGCTCCATCATTCACGCCAACAATGATGAGGATGATTAATGCTTATAGCAAATCCATACATCGTCGTCAGCAACACCTATTTTGTAATTTCCACTTATTTGCATAACTTTCTTTATCTATTCATTCCCCTTCTACTACGCATAACGTAATGGCTTATCATACTTTCTTGGATGTTTACTGATGAAACTGTACGTATACGTACATATATAAACGCTCCTCGGTATGTGTGTGTATGTGTATATGTATGTGTGTGTGTATGTATGTGTGTGTGTATGTATGTGTGTGAATGTATGTGTGTGTACATTTTTGCTGAACGCACACGCTCATACAAATAAACTGACATTATGGTACTATCATATATCAATCATTATTATCGAAAAGGAATAACTAAAAAATGTGTGTATACATGCATCAACACATGGATTTATAAGCATTTATGTGTATATGTATATATATATACATATTACATTTGTATATATATATATATAGATTTACATATAATTAGATATACATAGATATATAGACATAGACATAAATGAGCGTTATTTGGTACATTATACTCGATACATGCACGCACATATAGAGCATGTACAAGATTGTATTTTAAAATTGCATTCAAGTTAAATGTGTTGCGTCAGTCGAATGTTTGCGCGTGTGCTTGCCGACGTATGCGTACAGGTCTGCCTGTATGTTCGTGTGCATGCATATACATTGATCGCTACCTTTTCAATATAGCTTTTGTTCGGAAGTGTATATATATGCACACATTTTATAGGTTGAATTATTATTATTTATTATTTAAATATTGAATTTCATACTATTTGAGATAACATTCATTGAAGTTTTAGTTGAATTTGCTTTATTCACTTTACACATAAATTGATGAGTTGTTAGTTGGATCACCAGACGCCAAAAAAGAGCATAAAAACTGATTTCAACTTTTACTAGGTTGGTTTAGTGTGGTGTGAATAGTAACTTTAAATTAAATTATTTTGATTTTTTGCCTTGACATAATGATTATTATTAATCAAATTGCTTGATAAATGCTTTTTATTAAATGTGAATTATAAATGATTATTTTTGATATTTTATTTTTTAAAATAATTTGCTATTTCCATTTTTGTTGCGTCTGAGAAAATTGTTTGTTATATAGAAAAAATTTTGTTTAAATTAAAGGCATTTCAACTACCATTTAGCATAATCTGTAACAAATATAGTATAAAATGTAGAATGAATGGTTTGTTGTTTGGGTTTTTTACACTTCTATTTATTATTTCAACTGTGTCAGTCAAAGCAAGGCACCGTTTTGAGTGTCCTAACAATAACAAGTGAGAATGTGTAGAATGTGTGTGTAACTCACAACAGTTTTATAAGATTTTATGTTTTTTATCTGATTAATGAACTAACCAAATATAACCAATAACGAATTTTTGATAGAAATTACAATGTTATCAATTCTTTTCTACAAGTAGATAAAGTAAAAGAAATTACCATTGACCATTTATCGTATTTCATTGGCATAAAGTTTCAAACGTTTTATAAATTTTGTAAACTGTTACTTAATGAAAACATTTGGGAATAGTAACTCTATAGCGTAGAGTTATTATACAATAAAGTAGTTCAATATAGAGTCTATATTGTACTTAAGTACTTAAGTTAGTAACTCTATGACTTAGAGTTATTACAGTGTATAGTAGTGCAGCATATTGTACTTATGTTGTGAGTGTGGTAGGTTTAATTACGATGTTGCCCATTGTACTGGCTGTGATTTTGCATTGTTAAACTGGCGTTAGTCTGACTCAGCTCGTTGATAGCAGTTTATTTGACTTATGAGAATGGCTTCAACGTTGAAATCTAATCTGCAGAATAAAATTAAATTTTCTTAATTTTATGGAAATATAGAAAAATTGTTAAAAAATACTGAAAAAATGGGATGATGTAGGTAGATATGTCATATCGTTGAAAATAAAAAATGATTTGATGAAAATAAAAATATTCATGCGTCGATTGTGTTGCTTCACATACAACAACAACAACACACGTTTAGACGACATTTTCCCCCGATCTCGGGGAAAATGTCGTCGTTTCATCATAAGTTGCCGTTTGGCTACCTATGATGAAACCGAAATACCCCTCGACGCCATCCACATCTGTCACTCGCCTCAGTATCACGCAACCCCGCTTTCACCCTGTCTTTCTCCACCTGCTTTCTCCATCCCAATCGCGGACGACCCCTTCCTACCACTCCTTCAAACTCGAACTCCAACGCTCGCCTAATCCCGACCCTTTCATCCCTTCTCAATACATGTCCATACCACCGCAATCTCAATCTCCTTATCAATGTCACAATGTCCTCATTCAGTCCAATCATTGACATCAGCTCTGTACTACTCCTCCTATCCTTCACTTTAACCCCACACATCATCCTCACCATAGCTCTTTCAGCCCTCTGCAGTACACTTTCCTCCTCTCTCCTCAACACCCAAGTTTCACCACCATATACCATCGCTGCTCTCACACATGCTTTATATACCCTCCCTTTCATCTTCACTGACCATTTCTTTCCACACAATACCCCACCCAGTTCCCTAAATTTCATCCATCCTACACGAACTCTAGCCGTAACTGCGCTCAAACATCCTCCATCCGCGTTCAGCTTATCCCCTAAGTAAACAAAGCTTTCCACTCTTACAATACCACCACTCAACTCCGTCCTTGCGTCCGTCCTATTAATCACACCATGAACACATTTCTTACATTTGAACGTGCCTTCCACCTTTTTCAGTGCCCCCCTCACACCACTACATCACTTATGCACCCATTTCTGACATCCTATACACAATACCGAGTTAGCCTTCACTCTCCTGTCACATACCCCACAGGGGTTTATTTTACTTATTACTCGCTCCCCACTTTTCCCACTCACCCTTACCTTCATCTTACCAATATTAACTTTTAACCCTTTCTTTTCAATAACACTTTTCCATCTGTCAAATTTTAACTGCAATTCTTCCATGTTATCAGCCATCAAGACTAAATCATCTGCATACAAAATCTCAAATAACAACTCCTCCATTATGTTTCCACACACAACATCCATCACAATTGCAAACAGAAACGGTGATAACACTGATCCTTGATGCACTTCTACCTTAACACTAAAAGCGTCCGACATCCCCCTTCCAACCCTCACCTTTGTCTTTGCTCCTTCATATAGCTGCATCACAGCTTTAACAAGTCTCTCATTCACTCCTTTCTTCCTCAACGCCCATTCAATGACCTTCCTCGGTATGTGTTGCTTCACATAAAAATTAAAAATTTCATCAAACATTACGGTTCGAGTTTTTCTAAAATTTGACAATGATAGTTGACAAAAAAAGCCACAGTTTTTAAATATTCAACAAAAAGTTGATAAAAATATGATGATTCGAAAAATAATAAGTCGATTTCAGCTAGTGAGAATTAATGAATAAGAAGTTGAGAATATAAATATCTTGTTTCATTTAGGTAGAATGATTAAACTGCCATCAATACGAATGAAAAATATATTAAGAGCTAACATTTTCCAACTCGATGTCGCAAAATGAAATGTTAAAAAACCTTCAAGTGGAAATTCAACTGGAAAATAATAATAATTAAAAAAAGAGAGAATAACATCCGAGAATTAGACAGATTACAGAGATAATTATAAGATTCAAGCCTGCCAAGCTGGATGTAATAATGTGGAGTGAGTCAATGAACTGAAATCACGATGATGAGGATGATGAAGAAGAAGAAGAAGAGAATGATCGTGATGATGATAATGATGATGATGAAGAAAATGACGTTGTAGCTAGGATAACATATGGTACAATGTAATATCAGCTCGATCGCTATAACGATGATACACGCTGAATGATAGCTTTAGTGGTGTAGTTCGACAAATTTATGTACATAGTTTAAAAATTTTAAATCTAAATACATTTCATGTCAAATGATTTATATTATTTTATTGCATAGTAATTTTTTAGTATGCTAGAGTTTATGTTATTTTGTATGATAAGAGTGTAGAGTAGAAATAATTAAAACATTGTCTCTTCATAAAATTTTTTTATTCTGTTGGTACGTTGTTGCTCCGTTCAAGTGAGCCAGTGAAACATCTACACAGAGACAAGGACTGTTTTGTTTTTGCATGTATCATACTTAGCCATCCAGGCATTCTTCTTCACGCATTCCACTGTATAATAATGCAACAATTAACAATTTGTCTTTCTAGGAGTGTGTGTGTGTGTGTAATGGTATGAAATAAATGGGTATGCAGTGGCGGATCCAGACAAATTTGACGGGGGGGGGGCTAAGATTTAAAAAAATATTTGACGACCGGCCGGGAAGGATTTTAAAAGAAATGTTGATGATAAATAATCGTAAAATAATGTTTGTATTTTTTTCTTCGAAAAAATCTACTGAAGTCGTAAATGTGATTTGGATTAGTTGGATTAGTTTGATGTTTCTCTTACTGTTGGCATTCAAATAAACGTTAAACAAAGTTTGCGTTTGAAGAAGTTGTGTTCATCTATCTGAAATCTTGAACCAACGAACACTTGACGGTCGTTGGAAGCTACAACACAGGTGTTGGAAATAAAATGATCACTGAAGTTATAACACCGGTGTTGGTAGTTACGAGAGCGAAAGGGTTACAGCATTATTTTATGATGGTCTTAATATTGAAATTAGTGCCACTATCCGATTATCGAAACATCAAAAATGTTTCAAATAGTTGCTCTCAATTCAAGTATGTTCAGGTTCACGGTATGCCAGTTTTTTTTTATAATGTGGCGACACGGACATTAGTTAATCTTATTTGTGTGCTATTTTGAAAGTGCCCAAGTGTGTAATCCTTTGAAGAAGGAAGAGGTTGTCGTGTTGGCCGGCCAGCGCGCCGTTGTTCTTAACACTACTCGCACACAGTTTCAATTTAACAATTTTGTCAAAAGTTTTATATGATTTATGTTCAAGTGTACACACCACACACACTCACACAAACACACACACACACTCACACACATAACACAAAAAATATTGCAAGTTTGTTCACCATAGTCTGATATGTTACATTGACTGAATGTTTGTTCAACTCCTTCTTTTTCCGATGACCATAGAAAAATTTTTATTTGAGATTGTTTGACGAATTCATTGCTTTGGTTTAGTAGTAGCTTTTTGAAGACAGTGAACAAAATTCTATACACTGTTAGGATAGTATTTGTATGGCAATGGTATTTTGTCTTAATTATTTGATATTTTCTTTGAAAATATAATTTATAAAGAGTAAAGTAATGGGAACATGAACGAAGTTGAGGATGAAGATTCCGAGATGAATCTGCATACAGGTGATCAAAAAACGAGATATGTGTGTTAATTGAAAATTTCAATGTAAATATAATCTATATAGATTTTATATTGCTTAACATTTGACATTTACTTTGTTTTTCAACAGGCCAAACCTACCTCTATCTTGAATATCTAGCAATAGATGTTGTGTGTGTGTGTGTGCGCGCGTGTGTGTGCGTGTTGCATGTGTATGTATTAGATACTAATTTATATTTTCATACCTGCACCTTGGTATAATAGATTGCATTTAATATTTGGTGTGACACAAGTAGGTACAAATTTTGAATTATGATGGATTTAAATTAAAACAAAATAAGATCGTCATGTCGTTTAAATATCCGCCATAAAATACAAAAATATTTCCGCCCATTTTAAACACTGCTCAAATACAAATCAAATTCAACTTATGTTCGTTGCGAGTATCTCTGATTACCTGTCTGATTCGAGTAGAATGTAGAATCGCAATGTCGACAAGAGATTGTATGATGAGGTCTGGTCATCAATACTTGCCACAACTGGATGTGTCTGCTTTTTCGATTGCTGATGAACGAAGTCTGAGACCGAAAATAACCTTGCTGCTTTACGAAAATTGAGAACGAAAAATTATGGAATCGTCGTCCTTAGCTGTTGTTTGAAATCGACTGCCTGACGATGTGGTGAATGTGGTGGTAGAAAGAAGGAGATTTGGAAAGATCGGTGTCTTTATTTAACTAGCAGGACCTCTGAATACAGTGTAGAAGAATGCCCATATATAACCAACATCATTATAAATTTCAGACAATTATTTCGAATTTATTGAGTTAAAAATTTTCAAAAAAAGATTTTGATATGACTTTAAAGAGAGTATGGTGAGTTACGAAGGGTTCAAGTAGATACGCGTCAAATCTCGACCTGCGAGTTAAATCAATCAACCATCCCAATTGTAAGTCTTCCTCGCTGGAATGTTGTATTTTTATTTTGTTTGCGAGCAAGCATAAATAAATAATTGTGTATATTAATAATAGCTTCAAACTAAAAATATGTTTTAATAAAATTTATTTTAACGCTTTTAACGTGATAATGCATCTTTCAAAAGAGTTAGCAATTAGAGTGGTGCGTATTATCATGATACCATAACAATCAACCGTCGTTAGGTATTTACGTCATTCACTGAACGATGAATCGAGCGTGATCACCATCTCCCTCCCCAGCTGATAGAAAAAAAAAACAGTCCAAAACACCACCACCAACAACAATGATAATAATAATAAAAATAATAATAATAACAATAATAGGACAAGTGAATATAAATGTTGAGAATACGAGAAATAATAGAAAATAATAATCATTAGAATGGTTTGAGATTTATCTGAACGCTGAATAAACATGATCCCATTGATTATCCAGCATATGGCGTGTTGTGTATGTGTATTGTGTACGAGTGGCATGTGCTTACGTACGTACATATATACTCGTGTGTGTGTGTTTGTATGTGCTGCTTTGAAATGTTTTCATACAGCTCTCAATTATGATAATTGGTTTTTGTCATATTTTATTGAATCTGTATTATTTACGTTTTCTGTAATGTTAATATTGAAATGATATGGTTGACAAGTTAGTTAGCTTAGTCGGTAAAAGTGTCATGCCTCGCGATGTTATTGTGCGACGGTGACCTGGTTCGAATACTGTCTGTCCGAATTCAAAGACTTGTACGCCATGCCATGTATGTGTGTGTTTTTGTATGTGTGTGTTTGTGTGTGTGTGTTTGTATGTGTGTGTTTGTGTGTGTGTGGTTGGCACAAAAGTTCAACAATATAACTATATAAAAATATGCAAGAAGTTCTGAGCATGTAAGAGATGCATAATATTAATAAAAAGCAAACAATAAGATATTATGCAAATAAAAAATTAGATGCAATAATATAATAAAAGTAATATAATATTATAATGATTATAATTTTTGTCATTTCCAAGTTCGATACGTGTAAAAAATTGTTTTATGACGACGTTGTTTTTACACAGTTCATCGTTTGAAATCAAATTTTTCCTGCGTTTTAGTTGTGTAAATGGAAATAAATGATCTTCACACAAGAGTCCAAATTGTTTACAAATGCCATGACATTTGCACATATTCATCCATCACCGCCCGCCTTTGGTTGCAAAAATTCTGCTAAGTGATAGAAATGTCAACTCGTGCATCAAGGCGCTATGCAAACGACGCGTACTGTACAATAATTAACTGTCGTGTCGAACGCGTGTCAGTGCAATTTACGTACGTACGTACCTATGCTCAGGTTTGTTATTCAGCAAATTGTTAGTTCAACGCTAAGCCAGGCCAGTGTTTTTTGTTTCTGAGAATTAGTTTCCTATGTAGATTTTATGGGCCGATGAATATTAAACTTTCAACAGTAGCCAGGTGCAACAGCGGTAAACTGTTCAAAACATTTTAAACATACTCCCGACAAATTTATTGTTGCTAAGTTATTTTTAAACATCCACCATTTTTTAATAAATAAAAAATTGTATGCTTCTTGAATTGCATGTAATGGTTCGGAAGAAAAATTGTTGAGAATGTTGGCAGTGTTTGCCTTGCCACATCACTTGTTTGCGAATGCAGATGCTTTCCAAAGTGATACGTAACTTTTATTTCTTGTAGTTCTTACGATTTCATTCAGATTATTTTTGGAAATAACGTTTTCAAATTTTTGGTAACAGTTGGTTGAGAATAGTAAAATTATAAAATAATATTTACAAGAAAATGAATTATAGAATTGTGGCAATATCAAAACAGCAATTTAATGCGATTAACAGTGAAGTAGATCATTAACGTTCTGTGATATCATTTTCAGACTGGTTCAGTGGAATGATAAATGATACACGATACGTGATACACGATGCACAACACAAACGATGACTCTGCAGCATCCATGGGTGAACAAGCATTCATCGACCCATCCCACGACTCGCAGCTCCCATCATCACCGTCATCATCGTCATACGTTCATTCCATGCAATCCTCATCACTGAAAGTGGCAGATAATGATTCATCATTTTGTGATTCAAACGTCGATGTTGACGACGATGAAGTGGCTGCAACATCGTCCTCCCCGCCAAAGCAATCAACGCACTTAACGCTAGCCTCGACATCTCCCGTGCAAACCTCGACAGTTGAGCCGTCGGTATCTTCAACCTCGTTGCCCAACGGCAGGCCAACGGGAACATCTTCAACAATTCTTGCAACATCATCAAGTTCATCATCGTCATCATCTTTAAAATCACCATCATTATCAGCGCTTTTCTCAAAAACCACAAACACATCAACGCCAAGAACAGCATCGTCAGCAACAACAAAAATAACTTCGCACTCCCAACAACAATCATTTTCATCAAAATCGTTTGTCAAAACTTTTCCAACTCCACCTAAGCCGCCATCAACCCTATCCAGTTTCACATCTTTCTTGCAGTCCGCAAAGTTTCTCAATACGGCAATCATGTCCACAACCACAATACTGGCCTTCCCAATGTGCATTGCACTCAATGAAGGCAACGAGGAGCCTAACAACAAAGAGAATCCACAACAAGACTGCAAACCAGCAGAATGCGTTCAAAAACAACAACAACAAAGCATTCCTACAACGAACATATCGACTGAAACGATATCAACTCAAGAGAGTGCTTCGAAAAAAAATGATTCAAATGGACAAGTGCAAGTTTACCTTTCAAACAGTTTAACAGACTTACAAAATGTGAACAGTCACTCGAGCAACGACGACAACGTAGAGCAGCTATCGCGTAAGAGTTCCTCTCAATTCACTTTGAATACGAACGCACATGATGGAAGTTTGTTAACAATTGATGCCCAACTAAACAACAACACGAACAATGAAAAGCATTCAAATCCAGACCTCCACTTATCACAGCCGATCCCAATCTGCATGGTTTCATCGCCATCTCCTCCACTCCCCCTCACCACAAAACCACCCACCTTTCCGGTGAAATCATCGGTGGTGACATCCAAATCATCACCAGCGTCCTCATCCACACCACCCAAATCCGTTACACTGCCCACTCACGTTCTACCACCTCATATTCTGGCCGCCAAAAATTCAGCCACAAGAAGAAGTTTAGGATTTGTGCAGAGAAAAATGGCCGACAAGAAAAAACTCAGCGTGTCCATAAGGTTTGAAATTTTTTTTAAAATACGTGTTTTTCAATTATTAATACAAAATATTTTGTGCATTAATAAAGCTAGCCAATATTTCAGTTATTTAAAAATTGTTTTCAAGGTGATTATAGCGAAATGTAAACCCACTAAGAAATAATGCCAATGCTAAAATAGAGGATAATTATGTAGCCATCTAGACAGGCACATTTAAGTGAACGGTCTAAAAACACAGCCTGTTAAAAATTCAAGTATGTCAGTCAGTCATTATTTTATAACTGGTTCACATTCTTAATTGTATGAATGGCCCAGCGTGCAATTTTATTCAATTGCAATTCCTTACTTGTTCTCTATTGACCTTAAATTCTTAATTTGCTTCTGTAATTTTCTGTTTCAATGTTACTCACTAACCTCAGTATTTCGGTACTTTTTCATATTTGATACCTGTTACCATTTGATGTCATTATAATGAGTGATTGAAACTTTAGTTAGTATTTGAATATTTTATTTAACACTTTGTTGATTTGTTTGTTTCTAGCTCATATAACCTGATCAATTTAAATTTTCAGTTAGTTGGCAGCGACATTGTAGCTCTTGGTTAAATATGAATGAAGTTAAGAAAATTATGAACTAGATTCAGATATAGGAATATGAACTGATTAATATTTTAGCACGTGTATACTACGTAGTCTCCACTCTAATCTATTCTACACGCAAACACACAAACGTGTGAGCACACGCATATAGATGTTCGCATTCCTCTTTCATCCTCTCAACCGCATCTTAAAGACCACTACGTTGCAAGGAAATGAAACACAATTCCATGGGATGCCCACATAAACTCTTATTTACAACCTCATAATGTACAAACTGCGCGGCTCGTTCCAGATGCTCACACGCTTATGTAGACACGGTATATAGAAACAAAAAAGAGACATGTTGCAAAAAGACCCACTCTGACGTTCGTTCTGTCTATAGGCAGCTGCTGAACGGCCTATGCTGTCTGTTGGTGTTATGTTATGATTATTGACCGGTTGAAAATGTGGATTGGTGGTGATTTTAGTTAGGCACACTTATGATGCAGCGCTGGTAATTCTTGATAATGCTACTTTGTAGATGCTGCAGAGTGTGTTTACGTATCTCTGTTCGTCTCGAGTGCCTCTTTGTAGTTTGCTTTTCATCTGGCGTCATTCGAAATTTGTTCGTAAGTTTCAGTTTATTGCAGAAGTTGTAACGCTGGGTAGAATGATTCAAGTGTGTTTATCACCTTTATCACGTTATCATCATCATCATCATCATCGTCATCATCATTTTCATCGTCATCATCATCATCATCTACGTTTCCATCGCTGACATTTTTATTCCATGCAAGTTTTTTTTAGGAAAAAGGAAAATGAAGCTTCATATTATATCGCTACATCGTAAATCTTTCCACACACACACACACACACACTCACACACACACACACACACACACACACACATAAACACATACACACGAACACACACATAAACACACATAGTTTCTACATTCTTCCGGCTCGCAGATATCTTCATGTACCCCTCCAATGTTATAGTGACTTTTTTCCTCGGGAAATTACTTTTTTGTTCTCAGCTTATATGCATTATTTTTTACAAATATATTTCTCCTGGAAAACCAATCTTATCTCTCTGGATGTTTTAAAAGTGCCAACATTTCGATTTCAAAACCTCTTTAATACTTCTTTTCTTAAATAACAATCAAGCTTTTACTCTCTTCTCAGACAGAAAGGCGCGCTGTATTTTTCGTGAAAGATTTATTTAAGCAAAAACAAACCACTTTAACGCGAATATATATCTTATATATAAATTTTATCGTGCGATATGAGTGTCACAAGATAAAATTTTTTACCACACAAGTTCAAAATAAACTTCTGCTTGTGACACTCTTAATATCAGGCTTCCCGCTGCTAGCGTACAAATGCCAAACAATACAGAACACAACGACACAAAAAATACAATAAAATGCAGTACTAAACAGTTTAACAATGAACAACATAAAAAAACGTTATGAAAAAAAAACCTTCGACATAAAACAACAAACAATCCAATACAGAAACAACAGATGAACACAAGTGTCCAACCAAGCAGTCACCTGCTGATAAATTTGATTTTGTTTGGAAGTGTCAAGTTTTTGCTCTTCAATAATTAACTGAACAATTAATAAATTAACATCTTTCATTATTTTCAACGTACGAACCTACTTGTCCACATGTATTTTCATAATTTAAACATGAACACACGTAAGGTATAACTTTGTATACCGTGCATTAAACATTTTACATGCACAATAAATGTATTACATTCAATAGCTTCTTTATATATTCTTTGTATATTCATGTATGAGCAGCGTCATTAGAGTCATGTATACCTTTACTTTCATTGACATTATGTATTTACATTACGTTCATATATTTGCATGATAAGACATTCAAGTGTATGCTAATTGTTTCTGCGTGCCTCTTCGTACGTACGCATGAGTTCAGCAGGGTTTTCAATGAAAGTTTCGTTCAAGTTGTTGTTGCTATAGTCGTAACGAGAACAAATTGTTTATATAATTTTCATGAATTCCCAGTAAGTTTGGTTGTTGTGCTATCTGTTCTCAGCTGGTAGAGCTTTTATTTATGCATTGAACTGATGCTCTTAATTAAAATAAACACGAACAAGTTAAGTTAGTCATCAGTTATGCTCTCTAAGTTCTTTCAATTATTCAAACTTTTTTGCATTAATATAAAAAAGTACACCATTAAATACTAGGATTAAATTAATTGAATCTCTATTCTTTGTTAGTGAGTGTTTAATGTGTGATACAATCGGTTTTACATTTGACTTTAAACAATTAAATTCCATCGATAAATTTGAATAGTGTGGAGATTTTGTGATTCAATTAAAAATATTTTTGACTGACGATAAGATAAATACATTATATTATAGTTATTGTGTTGTGATACTACATATTTAACTTCTTTTTCGACATTCTTTGTACGCTGGATCATCATTTTGACTGTTCAGTTGTTAACGTATAATAAAGACTTAGTTTGGAGACTGATACGTTACACATTACATTGATCAATCAATCGTTCTCTCTCCTGACCTGAACATCTCAAATGAAGTACAATTTATTTTTTTTTAAATTCATTTTGTTGTTTCATATTCATTGAGGTTGTATTAAATACATTGTAAATCTTATTTAGACTGAATAAAATAATTATTGTCGAAATGAAATGTTGAATCAACTTGAGTGTGTAGTTTGGTGAAGGCAACTTCAGCAAGCCAGGACATGTTAAATTATATTTGATCACAAAATATTGTGAAAAGTTTGGCAACATTTTTTAAAATGAACTCACGTAAGAAAAACATATTAACGAAGTAACAATAAATGGCAATATTCTGTCCAATTAAATGTAAAGAAAATTAAAAGTTGTTGAAATGAACGCTGAAATTAGTCTTTTTTCCCAATCTTAAACTGAATGTGAAAAGCTGCTCGTCTACATTTGCTCGAAAATATACATTTTAAATCTGCTTTCATTGATTATATATATATATATTTGATATATATATATATTTATATATATATATTTATATATATACATACATATATCAAAATCACTTCCATGGAAATGGTTATGCTTTGACTAGACTAAATGAATATAAATGTAATGTTATGCATGGTAATAAATTAATTAACAATAGTTCATTTCGAGTGTTTCACGTCAATTTTTTGGGCAATAAGACCAGTTATTCTTTACATATTTAAGAGATTATAGTCAAAAAATTTATCTATTTTTCATTTTTTTAGTCTTTTCTAACCTGGTGTCGCAAAAGCATTCAACAAATTTTTACTTGGAATAATATTCCAACATGAAGATGGCTAAAGCGAAATACGAATCAATACGAAATATGATGAGGAGAGATTTCCATTGATTTTATTTGACACTATCACAAAATTCATGACCCATTTTAATGGCTTATTTATGTGGTGTGCATGCATGTGATGTATACGACCAGACCAACTCAGATGATAGATGATATAGTGGCGATGCAGTTAAATTTATAATTTCTTTCTTCGTTTAGCTTTTTCCCTCTCTTTTACTAGTTCTCTCTACTAATTTTTTTATATATCTTTCTTTTATTTTCTCCTTCTTCCTCTCTTTCTCTTTTCTTTTTTCTCTCTCTCTCTCTTTTTCATTTTTTTCTTTATCTCTCTCTCTCTTTTTCTCACTTACGTGTGTAAATTTTCATTCCCTTTACGATAACTGTTGTGGATCGATTTTATAATTATTAAATGATTGCTCATGCTGGTTTTTACACAATCAGATTTTCATACACGAAAATTTAATTTATTGTCTTTAACTTTTTTCACAATATTTGTGATAGATTGGTTTATTTTAGTTCTTCATATCGGTTTTTATACGGTCAAATTTATAAAATATGTTAACGTTTGGTGAAACAATTTTATTTGAACAACAAAGTCAATAAATATTTGAGAAATAAGTAGCTGATTAAAAAGTAAATTAATAAAATCACACCTAAAACACACACACCACACCCTAAAACACACACCATACACACACGTGTTGCCTTTTAATCGCAGTCCCACAATGAGTCGCTTGTTGGATGGCTGCCAAACAGCTGGGGTGGTGGGCATCTCCAGGGATAAGTTGCCCCTACACAAAAGGGAATCAGTCCTTCAGAAGTCCGACCTCATCAAAATGGACATGAGTCCTTCTATTCGGCTGAGCGTTGGAGCGTTTCCTGATGGGTACGTTGAAGATGTCTTCTGTTTGCATGTTTGTGTGTTTTTTCGCATGTACGTTCGTTTATGTTCTTACATGTGTGTTTATTTGTTCGTCCGTATGCAATGTTGTGATTGGTCTTTTTTTTAGGTTGACGTCATTCATGGCACGCTGAAATTGGGCGCGCGCGTTGGTTTTTTTCTTTGTTGTCAGTTGAAATTTTGAAGTTGTTTTCAAAAGTTCGGAGTAACTTTTGTAGTTTCCGAGGTTATGGTTAAAATAATGATGACGATATTTGATCGTTATGATTCAGAGCGGTGTTTACTAGTTACATGGTTTCAATTGTTGCAACCTACTCAGTCTAATTCCTTTCGAGCATGATTTACTGTCTCCACGATTCATGTCGTACGTGATGATTGTGTAATTTTTGATTTACGATATATAGTAAGTAGTTCAATAACGTGCGTTTATCTCTATCTACGTGCAATACAATTCGTAAAACCGGTCAAGTCGAGTTTTTCACTAATTATATTTTTACCCTAATATAATATATCGTTGAAGAATAAATTGGTTTTAATTTATAGCTAGCCTTTTAATGCATTCATTTAATCCATTTAATTAATAAAAATGATGTTACATGTAATTTTAACAGGATTCTCTAAATTATTTTTTTGACAGACCATAAGCCGATAATAATTATAGTGATAATAATTATTGCTACGATCGTTGAAACGAGAACTTTAACAGTTCATATTAATGCTTTTCAGTGGATTAGATGAGACAATCGTAACGCCGTACGCTCAACTGCTCAGTTCACTTCGAAGTATCAGGAACAACTATTTCGTTGTAGCCAATCTGTCGCCGAAAAAGTTTGTTTTCTTTTTAAAATTGGGTTTCAGATTAGCATTGCACGCTTCGTTATAATATTATTATTTTATTTTACGTGATTTGTTATGAATTTATTTAGGTATAGTATTTCCAAATGTTCAAGAAGTTATTCAACTTATTATTTTATTGTTACGCTGATCTCAACAAAAGCATTCATTTTATGGAAAATGAAAACAAATGCGCGAGCAAAATGTAAACAAAATAAACGAACGAACAAACGAACAATCAAACGAACAAACAAACGAACAATTAAACAAACGAAAAACGAACAATTAAGTGAACAAACAAACGAACAACTTCTTCTTTTTCTTCTTCAGATCGCGACGTCTCTCTCTTTACGAAGCTGATAAAATTCTCAAGTACAATGTTATCAACGGTTAGTGACATGCACTTTGAATTCTTAATTTTCACAAAGTTTGAATTGATTAACTATATTTACCAAAAAATACCAAGTCATTTTGATTGGTACAGTTTTTATTTGAATGAATGATTGATTAAATGAATGAATAAACGAGTGAATAAATAAATGAATGAATGAACGAACGAAAGAACAAACAAACGAATGAATGAATTAAACGATCCAAGGATTATATGATACAGTGATTAGACAAACGAATGTATGAAAAAAGAAACGAACAAATGAGCGGATAAATGATTGATCGAATATTTTATTAATTCACTGATAATAGAGTATTTTCAAACGTTATATTTCACTTTATTCAATAATCCAAAAGAGGAGACGAAGCAGAGGCTAGCATTAGAAACACTGGAGGAAATTGAATTTTGTCTGGACAAGGTGGAAAGCATGCAGACCCATCCATCAGCTGCTCAGATGGCTGCCCACAAAGTTTGCCGAATATTATTTTATTTCTTTTTTGAATGTCTTCGGCTTTCTTTGGAGCATTTGTGAATGATCATATCATTTTTAAACATTGACTTGTCCATCACATTACTAAACTTTTTTTTTCATTTCGCTAAGCTACAAAATAACTTAAATAAAGTTATTTGTGTGAGCTTAATAATAATGTCATTTTATATAGCGTCATGGTAAGCGAATGAGGCGCATTATCATTATTACAACAAACACACGGTGCATAAATACACGTGAATCAACGCATCAAACACTTTTGCATGTGATAGGTGGGGATCTTTTTTGCATTCGAATCCGGACACAGCATCAACAATGCCAGGCACCTTAGTCATTACACCATCGCGTCGCCCAAGATGGTAAGTGAGGCAAATAACGTTAAGATGGTAAAGTGAAGAAGATAAGCTGTTTACTGCTGCATGCCTCATCCTGCCGATCCCAGATGTTGAGACGTGCATGAAATCAGGATAAGAAAGCCGGTGAATATGGAAGAAGGGTGATAATGTGATGATGACTTGGAAGTAACGATGGAGATATTGAATGATGATGAGAATGATGACAGTGTGGTACCTCGAAATACGACCTTATCAGTTTTTACTTCTTCCGTTAGATGTTTCACTTGATTTTCATTGAAAAAGTTCAAATATATTTTTGGTTGATGTTTGAAATATTTCTCTATGTTTCAAAATCTCCCTTCAAAGTGGTTTCATTAAAAAATGCCACCAAACGAGCAAGACCGTTCAATATTTGCCTCAGTCCTCTCAACTCTTTCTCAATAATATCTATCATAAACATTTATTCACCATTGTTATTTTTTTTAAACTCAATATTTTAAAATTTGATTATTTTTTTGACACAAAATGTAAAAATCTATAATTAACAACCACGTGATCAGTCGGCATTCAGCAACGAATTAACAACAATACTATTCAAGCAAAGATCATTTTAATATGCTAATGAAGCAAAGGTCATTTTAATATGCTAATGAAGCAAAGGTCAGTTTAATAAGCTATTAAAGCAACTGTCCAATACAGGTCAGAGCAAGCTAAGCAAAGTTAATTTTACGATCCAGATATTAACATCGTGACATCTATTTAACAAAAACTGGAACGAAATTATTTTTTTCTGAAAAAGGAAAAAGGTAAACAAACAGATTGAAATAAAAACGAAACGACGTTGAAAAGATGAGAAAATTAATTTATAACAAAAATTTGTTTGACTTTAATGTAAATTATACAACATTTTCTAGAAAGATATAATGCTATAGTTTTAATCTTTCTTTGAATTTATTATCTTTAGTAATTATTTTTTTGCTTTCCGCCAATTTCCACCGCCAGTTTCAGAGATTGTCGTATTTCCGTTTTCTAGTTTTTCATTCCACGTTTCGGTTTTGGAAATTATTTTTGTTCTCAATAATTATTTCAGGTAAATAAATTTAAATGTGACTAATTTTTTGTAAAAAAAATTTTTTTGTATAAAATTGTTTAGTGTGGAATTGTTTCAATAATCAAAGTGGAAATAACGTAACACGTGCTCATTTGATGGAGAGATTGTGACTGCCAGAGTTTTGTAGCCAGTGAAGTAGTTGCGCCTCTTCAGTAACAAGTAGTAACGACATTGGTAGCGACGCGTCGTTACTTTGAAGCTGAATTATAATCGATACTTTTTTGGGTAGAGATTTTATTTCGCCATTAGATTGTGCACTAGAAAATAGGACTTTTACGCCATAGAATCTTGATTATCTTTTTTTTTGATTAATATCTTTCTAACTTGTTATCTTTGCACTTCTCTTTCGACTATGCGCTTGTAGGTAATTTTTGTTTTTGTTATTTTTGTTTGATTAGCAGTTTCTACTAGGAAAATTGTTTTTTTTTTTTTTAATTTTTGAAATCGATGTGTTTTTATATTAACTTCGCTATAATAAGTTTTCCCTGCAGTTCAGAATAATGTTTGCTTACTTAACAAAAATTGTTTACCAGTTGAAAGTTAAAGAGTAAGAAATGTTTGCAACGCAATTTTTCCAAGGTGCTATAATTTTTTGTAATAATTTGTGAAAGCGGTTGTTTCGCAGCTACCAACGCATGTTGATGACGTTGTTGTCTGCTATTAGCCAGCTGGTTTGAAATAAATTAACTGATTTTTTTGAATGGCTTATCTGCTAATTGATGCAGGCATTTTTGAAACAATTATGTGTCATTAACTCGGCCTGCAATTATTAAATGCTTAGAAAACTATCACGCTCAATTTTGTAGAGTTTTTTTTACATCCAGAATATTGGCATGAGTTAGTTATGAATTACTCATATGAAATAAAAATAAAACTTGAAAAAATTATTTTCAGTTCAGTCAAATATTGAACAGAGAGATGAGTCAGAACCCTGACCTGAAGAACAACGGCGGGGGTTCAATAACTGGATACCTGAAAACTTTCCTAGGTCTGTATGTTGTAATATATTTTTTTTCGTCATCGTTGTTGTTTGGAGTTGTTTGCAATTGACGACGACGATGATGATGGTGACGATGATAATGATGCCGACGGTGATGTTGATGATGATACTAATGATGACGATCGTGACAAAGATGACGACGACGATGATGATGATGACGCATTTTTATCATTTGTGTGGAACTAGGTTTGAATTATTATTCTCGTTAATGTTGCCATGTTCCGTTTTTGTTATTATTATTATTAGACTTATTGTTATTAATAAATTATTAGACTTATTATTATTAATCAATTATTACTATTGTTGATATTTTTGAAAACATTAAAAAAGAAGAGGGAGGTGATGGTGGCGATCAGACGTCGACGAGCATCACTTCAAGGACAGCTGCTCCACAGCTGACGGACGACACAAGCTCCAACAGGAACGCCAAGAACAAAGCTACCAACATCTTCACGCGACTCATCTCTAGGGAGAACTCATCTGAGAGGGCGATGAACGACGAAGCGGTCGTGAATGATGTCGAACGGTTTTGCAATAACGTGCCTTTGCAGTTGAAACAGGTTGCGCTCGCCTTACTCCTGCTCTTCACTTTTGTTAACGCATCTATCATTTGTGTCTTTGTCGTTCTTTATAACGTAAACACAATTTTAAAATCATTTTTATTTTTGTTAATTTAAAAATTTTGTGTTCTCAGTAACACAAAACGTTGATAAATGCTGAAATGTTACACAAGCCTGAGACTGACTCGTAAACTAAACATGAACATTTTCCTTGCGCAGTTAATAGAAAGCACGAACGACACTTGGGGTGTTGATTTGTTTGAAGTTGACGCCCTGTCCAACCACCGGCCTCTCACGCATGTCGCTCTCCACCTTTTTAAAGTAACGTCTTCATATTTTTGTTTTCTTAAGTTTTTTTAGTTTAGTTATTTAGTCAGCAGTTGTTTTTGTTTATGAGTTTCAACAAGTTTTTTGTGGTTTTATTTTAACAATTTGTGGTTGTTAACAACATTGGCGACGTCCTAAAAACAAAATATTTTCATTCTTCCCAGCAACGAAACATCTTGAAGCAGTTTCAAATTCGCGAGTTAACCTTCTTCAAGTTCATATCGGCCATAGAGGCCAAGTACCGTAACAACCCCTATCACAACAACATCCACGCCACTGACGTGCTGCAAGCCTCGCACCACATGCTCAACTTCAGCGTTTTCAAAGTTAACATTCGTCTTCTTTTTTATCTGCTATCGTTAAAAGAAATTATTTCAATTAATACCTCTAGCACTGATATAAAATGTAGTTAATTGTACCATTTATTCGGCGGAGATACTAAACGCCGATAATCCATTTACGAATGTTTATGTGTTTAATATATTAATCATATTGTTTGCTTGCATGCATACGTCTATATTATTTTTATGACGTTTTAATTAATAAGCGTTAAATAATTTGTCTGTTGTTTCATTGTTGTTGTCGTTCCCACTGTCGCTGTGACGTTGCTATCGTTCCAGTTGTTAAAATGATAACTACCACTTCATTAGAACTGTGCTATTAATAAAATAGCTTCTTCATCTGTTTCATTTTTATCATCATAGTTTTTATCATCATTTAAATCATCACCTTAATCATTTGTTTTACTCTTATATTGTCTTCCTTACCTTCATTCATCTCCTCCATCGTTTTCATAATTTTGTCCACTTCATCATGCTTATCATTATTTTCATCCTTATCTTTCCGAGTTGATGGCATCTAAACACAGCACACCATCACACACACACACACACACACACACACACACACACACACACACACACACACACACGCCACAAACACACACACCAAACACACACACAAGAACACAAACAAACAAACAAACAAACAGACGCGCACATACGAACACACACTAAACACACACACGCATACACACAAAGAACGTGTTCACCGAGCTGGAAGTATTTGCAGCTCTGTTTGCAGCCGCCGTGCATGATGTCGACCACCCCGGGGTCACCAATCAATATCTCATCAATACGAGTGAGTGGGTGAATGAGTGAGAAATGAACAGATGAGTGAGTGAATGGGAGAGTGAAGGAGTGATGGAATCATTGAAAGTTCCTTAAGTTTGTAAAGATGCGAAATAATTGTGTCTGGTTGTAATGATCAATTGAGATGTTTATCTAAATACAATGCAAACCATCTATTGATATGCGTGAGAATGTTCTGTTTTGATACAATCCCACAATTTTTATATTAACTTCCCTATAAGATTGCCCTAATTCAATAATCGGGTTTCATTTTTTGGTGGGTGAATGAGTAAGAAATGAATGAATGAATGAGTGAGTGAGTGAGCGAATGAGTGGTGAGTGAGTGAGCGAATGAGTGAGAGTGAGTGAGTGAGAGTGAGTGAGTGAGTGAGAGTGAGTGAGTGAGTGAGCGAATGAGTCGTGAGTGAGTGAGCGAATGAGTGAGAGTGAGTGAGTGAGTGAGTGAGTGAGTGAGTGAGTGAGTGAGTGAGTGAGTGAGTGAGTGAGTGAGTGAGTGGGGAAGTGAAAGATGGAATCATTGAATGCTCCTCAAGTTTTTGGCATATAATTTCTTGTTTTGTAATTTAAAAGTCAACCGACGATGAATAAATGATTGCTGATTATCATTTTAATTATTTCATCATCTTCTTTAGTATTTTTTATTATTATAAATAAAATAATGATAAACTTTTGTAATCTTCGCTTGGAAACAACGAGCCAAATAATTTATTTTAAAGTTGATTCAAATTTATAATTGTTGGTTACTTTGTTAACCCATGCACACTACACCAACCAGCCAAACAATCAACCAAACAACTAACCAACCAAACAACCAACAAAACAACCACCCAAACGATCAACCAAACAAACAAACAACCAACCAACTAAGCAAACAACCAACCAACTAAGCAAACGACCAACCTATCAACAGATAGCGACCTCGCCATACTGTACAATGATGAATCCGTCTTAGAGAACCATCACGTGACACTTGCCTTCCAAACCTTGTCCACAGAAGGATGCGATGTTCTCAGTACCCTAAACCGCAAGCAACATCAGATGTTCAGAAAGATGGTGATATCTGTGGTCAGTAAAAGATAGACGGATAGATGGATGGATGGATGCATGTGAAAATGGATAGTTTGATGAATAATGATAAATGTATGGACAGATGGCTTGATAGATAGATGAGTGTATAAATGATTAGATGGATGAATGAAAGGGCAGACGAACGGATAGACTGTTGGATAGATGATTGATTAGAGTGATTATAAATATATTAAATGAATTATAGATATATAGACCGTATCTTATTCATCATCAACACAACTAGACAACACAACAGCTGAATGAATCCGAATTCAAAATAATTTATAATAAAAAAAGAAAGCGCTTGTTAGTATAAACAGTTTCATGCCCGTGCATTTAAATAAGTCAATTTGTTAGTTTTGTTTGCAAAGGCGCACTTGAAAAAAGTTGTTTCCGAATGAAGACGACAAAGTAGTCATCATTTGGTATTTTTACGTTTGCGCTTCGAGGAGACGTTAGACTATTTTATGTGCCTCTACGCTGCAGATGTTCATCTGAATGGAATGTGGCGTAATATTTATAAATTTTTGACATTTGATTGTCAGGTGCTGGCTACAGATATGAGCAAGCACATCCAACACATCGGTCATCTGAAGACCATGGTGGAGATAAGAAGATTATCATCATCAGCCTCATCGTCGCTATCATCTTCCATCACCAATCTGCATTCGTCATCAGCGGCAGCAGTCGGTACATTAGCTGCACAGCGCAGAATCATCGATCCTGAAAATGCCGAAGATAAATTGCAGGTAGGCTGGTAGTGCGTCTGTGTAGCTGGCTTCATGCTGGTCATGCGCAAATATCTATGCGATTGATTTATTTTAATTCTTAAGTTTATTTTTTAAAATAAAAAAAGTGGTTTTTAGTGATTTTACGATAGAACGAATGGGTGAAATAAATTCAGATGGCTGCAAACAAACATGCAGCCATGGTAGATAAATAATTAAAAAATAGACGAAAAATTATTAAAAATAAAAATTTTATGAACCTGTTATCAGCTATTTGAAAAAATTTTTTATTATTATAATTTTATTTATCAATACACTGACAAATTAAAATTATGATGACAATTTGGACTCAGTTGCTACCGTGATCATCTGTCATACTAATTAATTCAACCAATCATTTCTGTATATCATACCGATACAAAACATTATTTTTTAAAATAAGTAAATTCAACTTTCATTTTGTATTTTCCTTCAATCCACCAATCCATCCAACTATTGGTCAATCTATCATTTCATTTATTCATCAATCTATACATCCATTCAATCATTTACCGGCACTTTCATCTATCTTTCCATCCATTTATTCATTTATCTATCTCTCTATCAATTGATTTATCCATTCATCCATCTGTGTATTTTTTTATTCATTTTTCATCCATATATCTAACTATCCATCGAGCCATCTATCCATCCATCCATCCATCCATCCTCTCTCCACTCAGATTCTGCAGTCTCTCGTCCATTGTTCTGACCTGAGCAATCCTCTGAAGCCACTGAATCTCTACCTGCAGTGGACAGACAGAATTATGGAGGAGTTCTTCAGGCAGGGTGACCTTGAAAAGTCGTTAAACCTCGAGGTCAGTCCGCTCTGTGATAGAGAAAACTCCAACATATGCAAGTCGCAGGTTTGTCTAGTTTGTGTTTTAGTTTTTCAAAATTTTGTATATTTTGTTTGATCATCGTCCTTTCATCAACGGTATCATTATTTTAACGTTTTATCATTTCTTTCTCAAAATTTCAACCGAAATGTTATCAATTACACCAACATCAACAACATTCTCATCCTCAACATCAACATCCTCATTATCAACAACAACATCATCAACGTCATTACACCACAACCACCAACAACAGATGGGCTTCATAGATTATGTTGTACACCCCCTCTGGGAGATATGGTCTCGCCTCACTCAGCCTGACTGCCAGCCAATCATGGACATCTTGGAAAGCAACAGGGTTTGGATTGCCTCTCAAGTTCTTACAGAGGATGATAAACACGATGGAGATGACGATGGCGATGATGATAAAGATGATGACGACGGCGACGATGATGTCATCCGTGATGATTCTAACGGGTCTGATGACGTCAAGAATGCGAAGAGGAAAGATGGCAGCTGAAGCAATGGTGAATAATTCAGTGGTGATTAATTGTTTAATTTGATAAGGGCATCAATTAAAATTGTTGATGTCATTTTAAAGGGTCTATCTGAGTTAGAGCGAGAATGCGAGAATGTTGCAATTGCATGTACCCATCTACGCTATCTATGTCTTTATTGAAGCATTTTCTTTAATTTTTTTATTCGTGTGGATGTGTGATTGTTGTAGAATAGTTCAATGACATGGGAGGGGAGTCGTTTTTTACGTAACTGTCAGCATCCTAGACGTCTGTATATATCATTATTGTACAACGTTAATATGAATGGCTGGGTAAATAAAAATTCACGTTATGTTCGGATAAATAATTGAATGAATGAATGAATAAATAAATAAATAAATAAATAAGAAAATAAGTAAATAAATAAATGGATGAATGAATGAATGAATGAATAAATAAAGATGTACAGTTCATAATTAGTCTCAATGAATGTTATTCGTCTGTTGTTGTCTCTGTTGTTATTTTTGTTAGTGCTGTTGTTGTTATTGTTGTAGTTAGTTTATCAAACGATAAAACTGACCGTTCTCTGTTTTGCTGTTGCGTTTCCTAAATATTTTGTTGTTATTGATGTTGTTGTTGCTGTTAAATGGACACAAGCGATTTGTCACAAAATGGAAATTATATTCTATCTTTTTGTTTCTTCGTTTCTTCGTTTATTTATTTTATAATTTATTAGTTTATTTTTCAACAATTTAGTCATTATTTCTTTTGAATATTTTATGTATTCGTTATATTATATGCAAATTTATATATATAAATGAATTTTAAATAAACAAACGAATGAATGATTTTATATATATATATAAATAAATTCTTTGGTGTACATACATTTATTATTTTGTTAAATTTAATTATTTAATTAATTTTTCAAAATAATTTTCTGTTCGACATATTTTTTTTATTTTGACATCATATAACACACACATACATACACACACGCATGCACACACATACATGTGTTCAAGTGTTATTTCATTGTACAGTTAAAATATGTATATAACTATACAAATATTTAAATAAAATATTATATTTTATGATTAAAATTGTATTTATAATTAATTATAATTATATATATAATAAACACACACACACGCACAGATAAACACACAAATAATCACGCGTCCTATGATGCTAACTGAATGAGTTTTGACATTTGGTTCAACTTTGGTTATCATCAGTCTCAAGTCTCCCAACATTCAAATTTAAACTTTTTTTTATTTGAGTGCCTTAACGTAAAGAATGTTTTATGCATTTTAACTTAAAACACATTTGATCTCAGTATAACTTAGGATCAAAATTATATCATTGCGTTAAAAATGAATTCAATCTCAACTTATTCAATGTCTATATTTGTTTATGCCACATAAATTATTCCACTTATTTTTGAAATTATTTTATGATAAAAAAAATCTTATTCGGATAAACTTAGTAATCTCTCTTTTTCAATTATACCTATGTAAAGGTCAATCAGAGCACGATATCAGTTAACATCATCCGGGTCTTGAAACAAATCTTGGATCAATCTATATATTTTAATTATATATATATATATATTTACAATATTCTATAAATTCTACCGAATATTTGGTGAATTTATGTTTCTACATAAATTTTAACGCCAAACATTCGGTAAAATTTATAGAATATTGTAAAAAATATGGTCTATTACCAACATATATATGTATGTATATATATATATATATATATATATATATATATATATATATCAGTATTATAATATTAAAAAGACGTTGTTTTACTCGGAATAAGTATAATTGAAATGTAATTGTAAATATAGTTAACTAACAAGGTTGGTTGTAAATATATATATATATATATATATATATATATATATATATATAGTGTAAATATTACTGGACATGTAGTTTGTTAACAAACTTGTTTAATCAAATCAATGGGTTTGTATGTGTTCAAGTTAAATTTTAAGGAGACAATTTCATAATGTTGAAGATATTTGCAGTATCAAAAAAGATGATCAAGCTGAATTTTGGAGGTTCATGAGTTTGGCTAACATTATAAGGCTAACGAGACTACAAACTGTTTAAATACATACATTAACCGCAATTTATATATGTATATTGGGATGTATACGTCTATAAATTTGTATAATCTTACATTATTCTTTAAAAATTAAATTTACCAAGTATCATAACGAATGCGTGATATGCATCGATAATGCGTTACGTAAGTATTTCGTCGAAATTTAATATTCAGTTTCCGTTCTAGCCATGACCATGTTAAATTCCAGGAGAGTAATTGTGGATTTTTATTGGCTGAAAATTGATTTTGGTTTCGATAGCTGCTAAAACTTCGGCCAAATTCAATATTCGGTGCGGCACTAATAAATATTCTTGTTAAATATTCATGTATAAAATATTTTGATGTATCAATATATATATATATACACACACACACACACACACACACACACACACACACACACACACACACACACACATATATATATATATATATATATATATATATATCACCATTCTATAAATATAAATGGGTATATACGTGTATGTACATATGTTTATATGGAATATATGTTTATGTATATACAAATATTTAAATGAATATTTGTGTGCGTATTATTTTGTATGTGCGTAACTTTATGTGTGTGTTATGTTTGTGTATGTGTGTGTGTGTTTGTGTATGTGTACATATTCAATTTCCATTATGCGTTTCATGACAAAATATATCTTCCAACAAACAAAAAAACACAAACAAACAGACAGACAAACAAACAAACGGATAAATTTTTCATCTCTAATGTTTCTTACTATTGCAATTTTATTAAATTTGACAAATAATTTTTTTTTATAAATTAACTTTTTTTGGTAAGCGTGGGAAGCATAACTTCTAAATTATTTTGAAATAATCTTAAATAAAATGTTTGTTTTGTTTTTGCAGGAATATATAACCCTAGAAGAGACATTAAAATCGTTTAAACTTTTCAATGTTTTTGTTCGTTTGGCAGTTCACTCAAGTGTCTGTCCAATAAATTATTTTGTTCTTTGGTACACTATTTTTAATTAACTAATTTATGTTTATTTATTTATGTTAAATAATTTCCTAAACCTAACGTAACTTTTTTATGGGATTCAGAAATGTTAAATTTTTTTATCTAATTTATTTTTTTTATCTTTATTCATTTGCTAATTGATAATTTTTTGGTTATTATTATTCTTTCTGTGGTTATTATTCTTCTTTTCATTGTTGTTGTTGTCGTGATTGTTGTTGTCATTCCGGCTACATTAGCATATTTTAATTGTAATATTGTAAATTAATTGTTAAAATGTTGCTATGCTGTTGTTGTTGTTGTTGTCATTGTAAATTCTAACGTTTATGAAATAACCATGGTTCATTCATCACCATGATAATTTTAACTTCTAATTCTTGACGCAACAACCGTTCTTATATTTTATTTATCTGAGAAGTTTTTGTGACGTCATTTTATTATTTTATTGTTTTCTTATCAGTTTTGGCATTAACACACTTGAAATTTTTATCTCAATAAACTGAACAGAGAAATAAAATATAACCTTAAATGATTTGCTAAACTATTAAAAGTTGTGTAGGTGTGTTTGTATGTTTGTTTGTGTGTATGTGTATGTGTGTGTGTGTTGTGTCTCTCAAACAATTCGTTTAATTTTTACTTCGTAATTAATTTTCTGAATATTTTAAAATGCGGTCGTACGTTACAATTTTAAGAAGGTATATTGCCATCAATACAAACAAAAGAAATATCTATCTATTTATATGACATATATGCATTAAATTGTCGACTAATGTTTATGATAATGTAACAAGCACTGGACAAATAATTTAGATCATGCAAACTATTAATTAAAGTTTTTGTAACAAATTCGACGTCACTTTATTTAAACCATAAATCGTGTCATTTAAATTTTTTCTCTGTCAGAAAACGTTGAAGAAAAATTTCTTAACTTAAACGTTGTAGGTTATGCTAATTAGATGGAACATTTTGTACACGAAGATAGCAAGGATGATTAATAATACAGGAACGAATCAACAAGAATAAATTGTACACAAAAATAAAATCCGCAATTAATTTAATTGATAAAAATATCTCAGGCTTTACATGTCTGTCATAACGTATTTCACGATTTGTATCAACATCTCATAAGTAACAAGATTGCAAACGACGAAGTTTGTACAATGTCAGTCAGTGTTGACGAGTTGTTTGCTAAGTGCAGAAGGTTTCAATCGTTAGAGCACAATGTTATGTTTGATGGTCTGTAGTGAATGATTTATGTTAAGATATGTTTTAAACATTCTAACGCTTAGGTCAATTCGTATTTGATTTTGAAATGAAAAAATAAATACATGAATAACTTGGGATATTTAAAACGATGGCAACGCGAATGTTCATGCACATGCATATGAAACAAGATACTTAAACAAAACCAGCACACGTAAGAAGTTAGTTGCTGAATAAATTACATACAAGTTCGTTGATTGCGTGCGTGTGATTAACACTAATTTGCATAATGATCGAATGAACCCAGGTATTCGAGAGCTGCTCTGTAGCAAAATGCGTAGTGATCCTCTGGATTCTGACTTGTGCTCTGAAAATAATTGTTGGTTATATCATTTTAAAACATATTATTGTGCACAGTTTCATCCTTTTAACATTACTTACTGCCTCACCATGATCGCCATGCTTTCCAGCATTATCATCGTCATATTTATCGACGACAATATTACAGTAGTGTGTATTTGTTAAAATCATCAACATCCCTTTACGTACTTCCGTTTGGACCATGCAGGGCCTCTGAGTTCTCAGCAGTTTGACGGTCTGGAAGAGATCGACTACCCCCTCGTACCTCATTCTTTCCAGTACGATGCTCAGAGCTATGAACACACCGGTCTTGCTCACGCCCGCGCTGAATTTCAATTATTTACTCTTATTTATAACCGCTTGATAAATTTGTTGTTCCATTAAAAAACATGGCAAAATAATTTATTTATTAATCTCACTACAGATTACATTAATTGTTTGTTCAAGTGGGGGATGGAATTGAAAAAAGTAAATATTTGTGAAAATGCAGCGAAGCACCAGTTCAACTGAATATTTCCTAATTTTCATCTGATTATTCAAGTTATTTCTATAATGTTCCCTGTAGAAATAATAGGCTGGATCGCAAAAAAAATTTCAAACAAAATGGAATGTAATGAAGTTTTATACTCAAGCGTATAACGATGATTCCTAATTCATTCTAAGTGTCTCATTGCAAAGAACCTGCAGTGAACAGTGATCGGACCATCCTGACCAAACTGCTCCTTTGTCTTGTGCACCTGTCCGATGAAATCAATGAAGCCCTCGCCAGACTTCGGCACTCCTTGCTCCGGCCAATCAGTGAATTGAAATTGCCTGATTGTTCTCGACTGACCATCCTGCGATGATTGCAAACAATTCATCCATTACAAAAAGTTGAAGATTAGTTGAATCAAATACGGCAAAAATTGCACCGACCCTGGCATCTGTAACTTTGAACTCTCTCAAAATGTATTGTGGCATGTTGTACTCCGCCATCGGATCCACAACAAAATATTGATACCTCGCTGATCTCTCGCTTGGCCAGTACTGATGGCACTTCTCCTACAGTTCAGTGCGTTCGGATGGATATGTTTTTAATTTAAATGTTTTGTTTTGAAATATCAAATTAAAAAAAAAAGAATTGTTTTTTTTTATAATAAATTAACAGTGTCTGAGTTGTGCAAACCCTTCCGGCTTCTCTCAGTTTAACCAGCATGACGACGATTGTGGAATTGTGCTCCCACAACATCCTCCAGAAATCTTCCGTGGTGCTTGCCAGGGGACCCTGCGTGGCTATGTAGGCCTTCTTGTATCTGTAGCCCTGGACAGTGGGTCATTGTGAACGAGTATTATCTTAATTGACTGACTATAGAGTATCTAAACCAACATTAAATTTTGAATCGTATTTTGTTTAGTTTCTGCTTCGTACCAACGGTTTTAAAAAATAACATTTTAATAAACCATTAGTGATGAGAGATTGCAGAATGTTAATCATGAAATTTTCTGGTTTATCAACAATAGTTTCAATATGAAATGGAACTAACGTCAATGAAGTTGGCATTGATGTAATCTGACCCCTCCACCCCTCTGATCATCTGCAGTGCAACTCGTGTTGACTCAACTTTGTAGGGTGGAAATAAATTTCAATGGAAAATGGAATATGTCATCATTTGTAGTTATGTCAGATATATGTTATTTTTTATTGCATTCACGGATTTTACTTTTGTTTTAGTAACTTGGCGTAATTACGTAAAAGTGTTAAACGTTAATAAACAATGTTTGGAGGTAACAGACAGACAACAATTTAATTACACCTTTAATAATAAAAATATGTAAGTTTTATAAAAAATAAATAAAAACTAATCTATTTACATGGCAAAATGTTAACGAATCTGTTTTTGAATTTGTTGTTCTGCAAGCTCGCACTGACGTATTGACTGCTCGTTATTTTCGTTGTGGACAACTTCTGAATGGATGAAACAAGTAGCAAGTTTACAAAATCATGATTTCTCACTAGTATGCAAAGACTACTGCACACCCACCTTGAACTCCATTTCCATTAGAGACAAATTCGATGCGCTCTCCGGTTCTAAGCTCATCAGTTTTTGCATG
The DNA here is from genome assembly GCF_000326865.2 of Helobdella robusta. Taxonomy (NCBI): domain Eukaryota; kingdom Metazoa; phylum Annelida; class Clitellata; order Rhynchobdellida; family Glossiphoniidae; genus Helobdella; species Helobdella robusta. The sequence goes on from NW_008704034.1 coordinate 261,840, forward strand.
TGGGCGTACAAATTTCTGGCGGGGATTTCCGTGCATCCGCAGACGACTCCCTCCAAAATGGCGTCATGTACGAATACGTACTGGTCTTCCGTTTGCACCATGTAGTTCCTCTGAGCCCTCATGCATGTCACGTGACCGTACACGTCTATGGTCTTCTCGAATCGTGCCCTCTCCAACATGGCATCGACCACGATGAATGCTCCCGTCCGCCCTACACCGGCGCTGTGTGCCAGTAAAATGAGATTTTAGAGATTTGTGACAAAATTTTTGTTGTTGTTAGGCAACAATTTGTTAATTAAATGAGAATTATTTCTTTTTTCGAAAACCAATTAATAAATTCATCAAACATTGAACACAAAATTCAAGTGAGAATTTTCATGATGTTAAACCTGCAGTGCACAACAATTGGGCCAGCTTCAGGTGTCTGATAACTTTTGACTCTTCTCATGAACATCAGCAGGGCGGTTGGATGCTCCGGAACTCCATGGTCTGGCCAGGCTGTGAACTGGAACTGACGAACTTCTACGCGATCTGGATGGCCAGACTGCAAAAAACAAGCGCAATTAAAAGAATTCAATTCCAAACAAAAAATCATTGATTGTTTTATTTCTGCTTTTAATTTGCGGATTTTCTTTACATTCCAATAAAATTTTTAACTATTTGACTGTTTTTAGAACAAGAATATTACACAACAGAGCAGAACATGTCGTATTTACAATAGAAATTATTTAGTGGATCAGTGAGTGTTAAATCTGACAATTTACCTTGGTGATGAGAAATGTTCTGAGTGTATAGATAGCAAGTTCGACGACATCCACCAGTGTGACGTGCACGCACGCGTACACTTCTGTACCTCGGTTGGGCCAGTACTGATCGCACTTCACCTGTTATATCGGGTTGTATGCAAAACTGATGTACAAGTGGCTGTGTATGTCAATTTGTGAACGTATGTGCATCAAAATGTTCTTTAAAACGGTTGAAAAAAGTTTTAGAAAATAAACCTGAAAACGTAAACAGATGAAGAGTTTTTAATAGAAAATTAGTTTTATGAATCTCAATAGTATCTATCGCACAATGAATTGTTTGAAAAAGTAAAAGAATCAAAATTTATGGTAAAGCGTTACGTATTTTGTATGAGATTAATGAATAATTTTAAGATGAAGCATTTCAAACTCTGCCACGCTCCTCCAGCTTGGTCATCATGACGATGATGGTCACCCGCTCGTCCCACACCATCCTCCAAAAATCTCCAAACGTTTCTGGCAGGGGGCCCTGCACAAAATAAAAAAAAACGTAGACTCGAAACTTTGTCTAAAATTATAATCACGTTTGTAAAATTTTACTTTAAAAATTAATCAAATAATTTAATAAATCCTCCGGTATTATTAATAATTTTCGAGACAAACTGAACCAATCAATGGCACCTGGGTAGCAATATAAGCGTTGGACTTCCTGTACCCATCAATGAAGTTTGCGTTGATGTAATCACTTCCAACTCTTCCATCCAACATAGGCAGAACCACGCGCGAGTGATCGTACGCTATCACGTTTGCGTACCTTCGTGTTTTTGAAATGCAATTAATTTTGATATACAAATATCCATAAGCTTGTTTCGGTTAAAGACAAACAAATTTAATAAGATCATTTATTTAAGTAATTACTTTCCAATTTATAAATTTATGATCCCATTTATTGCAGACCTATTTTTGGATTTGTTGCAGTCGAGACTCGAGGTCTCCCATGTGAACTGCTGGCCTGGGTCGATGGACTCGTACTCCTGAGAGAAGAGCACCCCATCACATGCCTTCAACGACTCGACGTGGCCACCAAATTCTGAGACAGGGATAGGTGGGTGGCTTGCCATAGCTGGTTGGGGGTAAGAAAATTGATGTTGTTAAGGCTGGGAGTGGTTATTGAGATGGTAATGAGTCTAATACACCGTATTCATTTTTCAAGAATGTGTATAATAACATAAATAAATTATGAATGCGATCTTGCTATAATTTAACTTTGCGTATTAAAGAAAACGCGTATTAAAAATCGAAAAAATTTTACAATAATTGAAAATGAAGCAATGAAAATAAAAAATAGAATTGACCTTGAGTGTGATACTGAGTCCTCCTTATTTCAACGGGGTCCGTTGGATTGATGGAGAGTTCGGTCGGCGTCATCAACAGTTTGGCGGGCTGTTTTGGAAGGAGATATCGTTTGGCGTTGTTTTCCCTGTTCCTATTTCTGAAAATCGTTTCAAAATATTTTTAAATTTTAAAATCAAAATTGCTGATTGAATTTAGATAATTAAAATTAATGGAAATTTCAGAGTCTATTTCAGCGGAACAAATTATGTGACCTGTTGAAAATGATGATGAGGACAACGAGGAGGATGAGAACGATGGCGGCGCACATGGGGCCAACCACCCACAGCAGATCAAAGTTGCCCACCATCATCTGACTCTTTACCTCCAACTTTTCCATCGATATGAAAGCTGAATACGGCGAGGAAGAACTCAACCTCTGTTGTTGTTAGATATTGAATTAATCACTCAAATTATGTAACGTCCAAATTTTTGTGCAGTTATGTTTCAATCACGATAGAAACAAATTTTTACTGTCACGACAAAATTGCATCAATTTCGTGCGAGTTGCTTGCTGGCTATAAAGTAGAGAAAAACAAATTTTTTAAAACATCTGACACAATGGATCGACTGACTTTATTTTCAGGCAAGACCGCTCTTATGAAGATTTTATAAACTTGATCTCTCCTCAGCCGGTAGTTGATGAAGTCCCCAGAGGCAGACCTGCCCCCGTCACCGAGTACCATCTCCTTCGGTAGGACAACATCGAACTTGCTGGCCACCCAGCCATCCTTCTGTGGGCCTTTTAACTGACCCGTGTAAGTTTTCACAAGGATGATGGAAAGTGAATTAAAATAATTGTTTAATATATTTTTTACGTAAAAGTTATTTTAAAATTTCTTAGTAAAAGTTATTTTAAAATTTCTCTACTTACAATACGATAACTTCAAGGACAATTATTTAAAATATATAGCAAATAGCGATTAAAAACTGCGTATATAGTAAATTTAATTATAGAAATGGTATACTCAGACCGCTCTTGTTACAAGTTTTATTTACTTTTGTAACTAGACGATAGTCTCTCGACAAATTTTCCACAAACAACTGTCGTTAATTCATTTATTCCAGACTACCACATTACCTCGTCGATTAATATATCTTCTGGATTCCTCCTCTCATTGGCAAACATGACGACAACGTAGTATTGAACATTTCCGTAGTGTGGAGTTGTAGTTGAAGATGTCAACCTCAGTAGGACACTTCCTTCTCCGACAGCACGGATCAGCGTGGGAGCGTCCAGAATGGGTGGAGCTACGTTGATGTTTTCATAACGTGTTTTAAAATAAATGAATTTATAAAATGAAAACTTTTAAATTGAACCGCAAAAAATATTCTCACTGGAGCTACTTGTTTCAACTTTCAGTTGGTAAGCTGGTCCTCTTGAACCGTCAATGAACATGGACGTGATGTTGATGATGTAGAGCGTGTGTGGCAGCAAGTCATCTATTTGGAATGATTTCTCTTCTTTCTCCACGTCAAAAGATCTTTTCACGTCAATCACCGTTTCTTCCAAGTTATGCTTTTGGTTCATGGTCTTCTTGTAGCCTAAGTATTCGATCTGTGGATACGTTGAATGTAATTTTATACTCCGAATGTAACATACTATTGTTTCATATTTCGTGAATAAAGTTTAGCGACGTAATTTGAGTGCTGCATGAACCTTATATTTGGACAATCCAGGTTTCTTGGGAGGTTTCCATTCCAAAGTGATGGAGCGTGGGTTGCTCGTCCGAGCGTGAAAATCTCTTACCATGTCGGGCCTCTCTGTTGAAACAATTTTGATTTTCTTTATTCAGATAATTTTAGTTTTATATTTACTCCGTTGAATGTAAAGAAATATAAACATTAACAAGCATAAAATCGTTAGATTTGAAACTAAATATAATCTATATTCAAGAGAAATGGAAAACATTTAAGATTACAAATTGAAGAGGTACAATACAACTTAACAAACCGTTTTCAAGCTTGTTAGAGTAGACGATTTCTGAGAGATTCCCAAGTTTGCCGTCAGCATACACTGCCCTCACCCTGACCACGTAGACGGACAGCGCTTCGAGTCCAGTTAGATGGTGAGACGTCTGAGAATTCTTCACCTCGCTGTACGACCATTGATTTATATCGGGGATGGCAACCTAACGGTGCAATGTAGAATAATAATTTTACATTTAAAAATAACTTCATTAACAATTTTCGATTGAAAATAGAAATTTCTTCAAATCACTGTGTTATAGTAGACTCGGTAGCCAATGATGCCTCTGCTCGCCGGCGGGTGGTCCCAGCTGACGTCCATCTCGGAGGGTTGTTGGCGCTTCAGTTGAATGTTGACGGGTGGCGCGTAGCTATCTGCTCAGTTCCAAATTAAAGTACAACGCAATGAAGTTAACTAGGAAATAAATGGATGTAAGGAAACATTAGCTGATATGCCAAACGCGTGATAAGAATCATTCATAAGTTTGTGCGATTTGTTTGTTTGATTTTAGTGTATGGAATGTAAGAAAATTAAGAGATGGTTTAAAAATAATATTAAATTTGATATAATTGTAAAATATTTAACGCAATAGAAAAATAAATAACGCACTTTTGAAAATTTCTAAAAAATTTGACACCAAACTAATTAATTTTACAAAGAAAAATCAGAAACATTATACTGTTTCATTATACTGAAACATTATTAATGCAACAATATAAGTAGAGGATGGTCATAAAAAAATTTGTGAAAATTTGATCGTACATTGGGACGCAGTTTTGAAAAGAAGCTGGTTGCTCCACGGCCCAGGTCCCTCTTTTGTGTAGGCTCTCGTCTGGAAGTTGTACTCCGTGTTGGGCTTGAGGGAATCGAAAATGTAGGAGTCATTAGTCGTATTGTAGGGCCGCCATTCGATGGTCGGATTGTTTGCCAGGTGGTACATCACCTCGTACACGATGATCTCACCATTCCTGTGCTGTTGTTGCAGATTATCAAGAGCGTGATGAAAACTAAAAAAATTATTAAATCTACTCATTCACATTTTAACATGATAAGTTTAAAAAAATAGATTCAGCTAAATTATGAATGAATAATTAATTTATTATCTTTACATCTTTCGAGGGAGCATTCCACTGCAGTTTTACGGATTTAGGATTGTTGTTGAAGCCTGTGGCGGTAAAGTTCTGTGGAGCGCCTGAAGGCTCTGACAAATTTTCATGTTCAACATTTTTGTTACTCCAACGATAAATTCAGTAATTCATATAACGTGTCAGGGTTGTTAGGTTTTAGAAACAGGCATTGCATGAACTAAAATGCAAACAACAAAAGATTACCGAAGAATAAATAAATAATGATCGGAAAGATATATTTCCAAAAAAAAACTTAGCCTTCAAAATAAAACTGATATAACGAACAAACAATATAGAAAACAATTCAAATTAAGAAATAAGTATATCATGATATAATGATATAAGCGTGTAGTAGCCCAAGACATATATCTTCCATCCATGTAAGCAGATATGGGATAGTTTTTTTTTAACTAATTTAATAAGTTAAATCGTTCATTTTGTGTTGATTGCTTCATCACAAAATGACTAAGTTCATACAATTTCGATAGATACAATTTAAGTTGAAAAATGTCATCGTTAATTTAAATAAATAATTTTAAAAAAGAATTAATTTCAAATTTTATAGACATGTATTGTTGCAAAAAATTATAATAACTTCCGCCAGGGGTCACCAATCTTCCGACAGATTCAATTCCAAATCCGTACAAATTCTTGGCGGATAGTCTGAACTCATATTCAACACCTTGTTCTTTTTGTGAAATGTTCAATATAATTAATTAACTTCCATTGTTCCCAACATTGAGCGCACTCAGTTTAAATTGTAATACGTTCAGAAAATTATCTTTCGGGAGATTATTTATTATTCAACAGGTGTTTGACTCATATTTCGTGTAAATCTCACAATACCACATCACTAATAAATTGAATTCCGCGCACAACTAATTTTAAACACTACCACCATCACCGACAACAAAAAAACAACCAAAACAACAACAAAACAATGCATCAGCAATAATGCATCAACTCACTTAAGATGCCAGTGACAAATTCAGTTTTTGCCGAATCGAACCTCTTCTCCTCCTGATTGACAGGACTTTCACCGACCACGTGGTAGGTCAGGCAGTAACCTTCCAGTGCTCCGTTCGTCGTCAGGGGTGGATCCCAGGATATGGAGACGACGGGCGGGTTGATTTGGTACATATCCAATCGGAAGTTGTGTGGCTCGCTTGGCGCTGAGGTGGCGATATTTATTCTTCTTTTACAAGTTTTAATTTTTTAATTCAAAATTACTTACGTTTTGTCACTTCTAAAAAATTAATTGAAATAGAAAAAAAAACAAAATGCAACGACCCAAAATACGAGCCAATAAAGATTATAGTTTCCACAACCAGTCCGTGAGGGACCCATGGATCGGAGGGTAGGAAATAAAAAAAGTTAACATCGTTACAACTTTGAAAATCATCCCCTCTAACCAAAAATTTCTGGATCCGCCAGCGCAAACTGTGCAACGATATAACCATGTAACTACGTAACCATGTAACTATGTAATCCTATAACCAATTAACTATGTAAACAGGAAACCAACGTTACCATGTAACTACGTAACCATATAGCCAGGTAAACACTTAACCATGTAACCATGTAACCGTGTAATCAGGTAACCACTTAAATTTTGTTCTTTTTAACAAGACAAACAAAATTGATAGCAATACCAACTAAAAAATTGTAGCTGAAAGATCAACATCAACTCTAACCGACACTACAAAATCAAAAGACCATCACGAACCGACAAAACAAACAACACAAACCAATAACAAAAACACAGCACAACATCTAACACAGCACAGCCCAACCAACAAACCAACCGGTATCTTTTGTTTTAATTTTCCTGGCCCTACTAAAAACTCCCAACTTGAGTTGAGTGTAGGCTGCAATTTCAATGGCATACACCGACCCCGGGTTCAATCCATTAAGGACCGCATAGGTCTCTGTGACGTCATGAACCAGTGGGGGACTTAGTGACGTCATATCTACGGCGTTGTAGTTGTCGTCTGGTAGTGATTGGAAGTAGGATATTCTGTATCCGATGATTGGATTTTTTGAGTCGAGGTCGTACGGTTGTTTCCACTTCAATGAGATGGACGTTGAGTTGATAGCGTCCATCTGAATGTTCAGCGGCTCACTGACCACTAAAAATTATTATGGTAATGCCAGTTAAAAATGGATTGGGGAATATTTAAATAAGCGATCAATTTTTGAATTAAACTATGCTCTAGCTAGATTAACAAGATAAAGTGTATGAAGCAAGATTTGTTGAGTGTACCTATTGCACTGAAGGAAGGTTATCGAACAATCATTTACAGGATTTCTAAACTAAGAGGCGAACGAAAAACCTAACAGGCAGAAGTTCTTAACATGAAAGTGATAAAAATGTTGAGATAATTATCATCGTCCATATGAATCTAATTTGGCATTTGATACCAAAATAAATTTGCTTTATAAATTAATTTATGTTAAGAAATATATAAAATTCTATTGTAGCAAGGTGGATGATGAAGAATATCATGAAATCAACAGAATAAAGCGATGGGATATTGCTTCTACTCAGCTTAGAAACGCATGAATTTGCGTGCAATAGTTTGTTTTCTTAATTAATCAATTAGATAAATAAATAAATTAATTAACAACAATTAACTAATTAATATTTTTAGCGTACTACATAAAGAAGCAATTGTTATGATTTGTAATGAACCTTCAAAGCATCTACACACACACACACACACACACACACACACACACACACACACACACACACACACACACACACACACACACACACGTAATTACAACACAGCAATCCCAGGGAAAAAAATCATAAGAAAGCAAATTTAAAATGCTTGAACAACATTAACTCTTTTATGATGTGTATATTAAAAAATATTAAAAAACACATAACACAAACAATAATCAATTAAGGTATCTAAACGTTGTCTTAATAATTTTTAGTGATGGTTATATTCGTAATGATTACAAATGCAGAAAACACATGATACAAAACTGAAGAAAAGATAACAAAACGCAATAATAGCATTTTTATTAAATGGTTTTCATCGAATGATTTATAAAGATATTTTGTTGTACAATAAAATAAATTACGCCATTTCTAAGAATAACTTGCTATAGTGAAAGAAGTTTTTGGAAAGATTTTCTCTAATGAGCAGATAACATTTAAAAGCAAGTAAAATTAATTTAAATCTAGACTGTTGAAAAGAAAGATTTGTCTGGTATAGCGAATAAAAACAAAAGCAAATGATACGATCGCATGTATGATATAAATATCAGTGGGTAGGATAGAACGAGTGATCAAATGGAGGATACATCAATAGATAATGTAGTCTAAGATAGATGAATGATATGAGATAAAGCAGCACCCAAAAAAGCGTCACATTGAAATTGCACGCTTTACGTTACTTTATATGCCTTCAGTTTTTACTGCCCACCAGCAAGTATCGTCATTTTGTACGTTGTGTGTATACAACAACGTCCAATAAAAGATCAATTATGAAAAATTAATGCATTTTAACGCCCAAACGATCATTAGGCATTCATCTTCTAAGCTTAAAACTAAAGAAATATTTCATTCTTTTCATGTGGGAAACAACAGAATTATTTTTTGAATTTTGGTTTATATAATAGTTAAATTAAAAGTTCTCTACAGTAAAACAAAAAAATAGTGCCTTTTAAATGAGATAAAATATGGTCTGACATACGACGATCATTTGTATGCGATATAATTACCATTTAGCGTACGCACCGAAAAATTATAAATTATTTATCAGCCTAATTTTATTATTTCAACAATTATTTTTATTTAAAAACGTATTTTATTTCTATTTCTTAATTCTTGCTTTTTTAAATAAAATTTTCAACACCAACATGAGATAAGAATTGTAGAAATGCAGCAAAAAGTAGTAGTTTCAACAGGCAGTGAGAGGTTACATCACACATCTATTTATAAGAAATAGAATGCATGCACACGCACACACGCACACACAAGAAGGAGCGAATATTGTGTGTTTAATAATTACATTAAATCAAGAGCACTGATGTTAGGAGAGGCATAAAAGTTTTAGGCGAAGAGTTATTTTTGAGAGAAAGATATTTTTTGTGTGCAAAAAACAGTAGAGTTTCATTGGCTGATGTTTATGAGCAATTTATTGGGTGCTCAAACCAAACAAATATTTTTTCAGCTCCTTGTCTATACACTTACAAACACACACAGACGCACGCACACACACGTGGGTACACCTACACACATTCATACTGACACATACGGATAAACAGCGGTAAACAACAAACCTCCAGCCAGGGTCCTAGCGACAACGAAGCCACTGCTTGCCACAGAAATCTTGTTGTCGTCGGCCACCATGGTGTCGACCTTGAACTTGTAGTCCCTGTCTGGTTTGAGGTCATCTATGACGTAGGTGAGGCGACTTTGCGGCAGGTTTATGGAGTACATCTGGTCATGAAGATGACGGTGATGATGAAGATGATGATGAGGATGATGAGGATGTGAGGATGATGAGGATGAAGATGGTAGTGAATGATGATGGTGTTGATGATAATGATGATCAAGATGACTATGACCACAATGATGATGGTGATGATGTTTATGATAATGATGACAATGATGATGGTTACGATGATCTTGATAATGATGACAATGATGTGCTTTAAAATAGTGACATTTAAAACGGCGATGATAAGAAGAATTGTAACAATTGCAATGGAAGAATTAATATTGGGACAACATTCAATATAAAAAAAAACTCTTCGGAGATCATTTTGCGGAATGTAAAAATTCAGTGAAGACTTTTTTTATGAAACAACAATGATATCGCGAAGGACGGCGATAATTAGGACGCTGTTTGTAATAATGATTCATGGCTTTGCGTTGGGATGAAGATTTATGGCGGGGCGTAGAATGGTGAGAATTTTCCAACCAACCTTTTTACTGCTCCTCTGATTAGAATCATTTTTCAAAACACTAGCAGCGTGAATTGGGTTGTTATTGCTGTTATTATTATTATTATTATTGTTGTTGTTGTCTGTAACTTCCCCGTACGTGAGGTCATAACCTTTGGCGTACATATCCCATGCCGGGTCAGACAGATGCCAGGTCAGTCGGATGGAGTTTAAGGTCAAAGGTTCAGCCTTCAGATAGATGGAGAGACCTTGGAAAGTTGTTGTTATTGAAATTTAATTTTATATTTATGTCTTTGTTTTTGTTATTTTTTTCTGGCGAACGTAGAATTGGTTGTATTGGAACACTAAAGTGGAATGTTTTGATAACTCAACTAAGGACATTTGTATTTGCGATTGGTGCACTAGTACCTTTTTACACTAGCTTCAGACTGGCTGGTTTAAAACGGAATTTATGCAATCTTATGCAATAAACGATCAGCAGTTGTCCAATAAACATACAGAGCAATAAAAATTATTAGAAATAGTTTCTCAATTGAAATTGTACAATATATTGAGAAGTAGGTCAACAAAATAGTTTAAAACAAAAACATGTTAACACAAGTCACGAACAAACTAGTCAGATAACCAATCAAACTAAACAAACAAACGAACAAAATAAACAAATAAACAGACAGACGAACAGACAGGCAGACAAACAAACAAACAAACAGACGAGCAGACAATTAAATATTAAAATAAATGCGAAACCAGGTAGTTTAAGCTTAACGATGACCGGATGGGAAAACTCGCTGATGTGGTCAGCTTTGTAGGAAGCCACCTGGACCTTGTAGTCCAGGTTTGACTGCAGGCCTGAAACGATTTCGTGGCGACTGGACGGTCCACCAGCAACAAGAACCGTCGAGGATATGTCGGGCTGGTGGGGGTTGTGTTCGGATAGGGAGGAGTAGGTTACCTTAAAACCCTGGTCAGGTTGATGATGATGATGGTGACAATGATGATGGTGACGATGAAGTTGAGTGATGTTGACGACGACAATGATGGTGACGATGGCAATGATGGTGCTGGTGACGATGATGATGATGACGGTGAGTAATTTTAATGAATAAATTAATGTATATATATATATATATATATATATATATCCACAAGTTTAATTTAATTATTCTTAGAAATAATAATATATATAAAAAATTATTATGTAAATATTGAAAAGCCGATTTAAAATACACGCATGTTAAAAGACACAAAAATAAATATAAAACGCTTTTTATTTTGATAAATAAAAATTTTCAATAGGCTGAAAAAGGAGAAAAATTGGTAATAAATTGTAGAAAAAAAATTAAATTAAAATTTAAAAAAAATTAATTTTGCGATAAAATTTGTTTTTGTTGCGAGTTTTAATTAAATTTCTCTTGATCTCATAAAAGTTGAAAACATTTGTTTCATCAATGAACTAAGCCGCATAATCTCCTCACAAAAATTGTTAATTTATTTTTCAAGCTCTCCTTTCAAATCGTTATACGTCCTCATCATTACAATCATCACAACATCATTATCACTTTCATCATCATCCTCATCATTCGAACCACCATCATCATTATAGTTAATTACATTTTGCAATGCCGCCATCATCACCATCGTCATCATCATATAAATTCTGTTCTAACATTGTTTCATAATCGTTTCCATCATCATCAACATCATCAATCTCGTCATTGCCATCATCACCGCGGGTAAAACTATCTCACGTCAATTTTAGCCTCCTCGCCATCCTCATCACTCCCAGTAGGAGCAAGTTGCCAATCAACACGGATAGATTCCGGGTTGATGGGAACTGCACGGACTTTGGTCGGAGTTGGAAGGACATCTGGTGATGATTGCATGCATTCGAGGTATTGTATTACAAAAAATAAACTAACCATATAAAGAAATAAAAATAATTATACAGATGAAAACAAACTAAACAGACATTTGCAACTAATTTTAAACGTAGATAAACGAACAATAAAACAAACAAACGAACGAACACACAAACAAGCAAACACACAAACAAATGTACATCTTGACATTCACCACACACACCATACCACACGCGCACACACACACACACACATTCCACACAACACATAAACAAGCAAACACACAAACAAATGTACATCCCGACATCGCCACACCACACGCACACACACACCCAAATACACCCACAAACAAACACAAACACACACGCGCGCGCGTAGAACAACAAACCTTGTAATGCTGATCTCTTAACTTTATCATCGGATTCTAAGGTTTCAGGCGGTTGTCCAGTTTAAGATGAGAACATAAAAGTTTCGAAACAAAAAAATAATAAAATATAAAAAAATAAAAATAATAAATAACGAAAAATAGTAAATTTAAATAAACATGAAATATTTTATATGAACTAAAATTATTTTTTATAAAATAAAATTTATAATTGAAATTAGGACTGTCTAAAGGTATCAGAAAAGCCAATGCAATCCTAAATAAGATTTTAAAATAAATTCTGGATAATAGATTGGTTATTTCATTCAAACTAATGATAAAAAAAATTGTTTATTAAATTATTAATTTAATTTTTCCAACAATAACAACACCACTACAAACAACATCAACAACAACATCAACAACGACAAGATCATCAACAACAACGAGATCATCAACAACAACAACAGCAGCAGCATTCAAAACAATAATAACACTAACAATAGTAGCACTGATTACCATCTCACGACATCTAAAACATACAGTAATTACGAAATTTTTGAATGTTGAAAACACCCAAAGAGACAAATTTCTAACATGACGTCATCTATTCTATTATAAAATTAGGAATGCAGTTCAACCACACACACACACACACACACACACACACACACACACACACACACACACATCCACACACAACTTTGAGCACGCACGCACACGCATACACAGTCACACACAACTTCACGCAGGCACACACACACACTATCACACATCGTCATACATCTCCATTCATTGTATGTACCATCATTACATTACATATTTACATATTTACATAACGAGTCCATTCATTCATTGTTTAATCCAAAAGCGAATCCACCCATGAATGAAATGTAATATAATAATTAAGTGATATTAAATCTACAAGAGTGAAAATTCTGAAGAGTATTAGAAGTCATTTGTATAATTAGATGAAACCTCTCGACTGATGATGACACAGCGGTAAGGCCACCACTAATCTACCTAATCTAACTTTCTCTCTATTTAATATTTTAAACTCGCTTGTTTACAAGCCTAATAACAAAATGCTTAAAAATTCATAAACGACCAACCAGATTGCTGAGGTCTGAATGAAATGAATTTGAAAGAGGAGTGTATAGTCGACCGATCAACCAGCCAACAGCCAACCCATCACCAGCCTCATAAATTAAACTTCATTGTAAACAATTCAAATTTATCGAATGAACAACGCGTGAAATGTTCGCTGGAGTTTGTTAGTACGTTAGTTAGCTCATGTGGTAGAATATTTGCCGTTATTGCGCTGTTAAATTGTTGGTGACAGTGGTACCTGCTTCAAATGCGTTCTGTAAAATTCGGCATAACCATTTACTCATGGATACGATATGTATTATATAGAGATATATACATGAAATAGAAGAAAAAAGTTTGTAAAATATGATAGTTTATAAAATTTATTTCCAATCAATCTCAAAATGTCTATATGATTGCTTGTAATTTATAAACAGTAATTTCGTATATACCTACAATTGGTTTCGCATGCGTCTGTGTGATGTGTGGAAGTCGACGTCTTGATTTGTTGGCTGGAGGCAAGATGATGCACGCACTCATACATTAAATATCATTCAACCATAGTGAGTGCAGAATTAACTGCCATTAGAGTAGATAAGAAAGGTGAATTTGATGGGGCTGGCTGTGATGTGATGACGAAGAAGAAGATGATGACACGAATGATGATGAGGAGGAGGAGGAAGAGGAGATGTTGGTATAGTGAAGATGGTATTTAACAGATTGGATGACAATGATGCAAGTGATAAAATAATGGATAATAATAATGATTAACATTAACAAGTGGTGTTATTTATTATGTCGCTGATCATTACGAGACATATGACGTATAATGACGTATGATGATGTATGATGATGTAGGATGAAGTAGGATGATGAAGATGACGACGACGATGAAAATGATGATGACGACAAAGACGATGACGATGACGAAGAAAAAGATGAAGATAACTCTGATGATCATTATCAAAATAATAATAATGCAAATTGCGAAAGAGCATTAGGCACTGGAGCACATGCGATAAACAGATAATTATATGTGAGCTCACAGGAAAGAGGAAAGAGATGTCAATGGTTCTTCCAAATGAACGCACGAACACACAAACACACACACACACAAACACACTTACAATGTACATACCGATATCTATACAAACTCAACACAAACTGGCACATTTAAACAAAAATACACACAATAGATATATGTACAAACCCACAAATCACAAACACATATACATACAAAACATACAGTTAAATGTACACATACTTAAACACATGTACATACAAACACATACAAACACGTACACACGTACACACGCACAACAGACAACATAGAAATTAAAGTTATAAATTTCAGCACGTGTGCGTTAATTCTCTTTTTTTGCATTAATTTAATAATTTTTTTCAATTTTCTTATTTTTCTTTAATATTTCAAAATGTTACTTTATTATTATTTTTTTTGTTTTAGTTATTGCTGTTGTTTTTGTTGTCTTCTCATGTAATCAACTGTAAAACATAAACCGTATGTGATTCGTTGGTTAATTAAAGCAACTTAAGACACCGACTGCGAGCAAACATCATGAATATTATATAAAATACCCTAAAATTATTAAATACTATAAAACAATATTAGCACATTAAAAACAACAACATCATCAACAAAAACACATCATCAACAACAATGTTAGCAAAACATCACCAACAACAACACAACAACACAACAACAACAACAACAAAACATTACCTTCAATGTGCACATCAATATCGTGTTCGATATTCCCAAGTTCAGAGGAGGCAATGCATTTGTAGGTACCAGACTGTCTGCACACAACATCACGTCATAAACATCATTAGAAATATTTCAGTCATCACGTTGTTGTTGATGTTGTTGATGATGGTGTTGTTGTTGATGTAGTTGTTGATGTTGGTGTTGGTGTTGATGTTGTTGATGATGTTGTTGTTGTTTTTGTTGTTGTTGTTTTTGTTGTTGTTACATTGGTAAACTCTCCACTAATAGCATTATGTTTGTTGATGGTTGTTGTTCGCGTTTAATTACTATTGAAATGTGAAGTTGTTGTTAGATACAACCAACCTATTATCTCTCACCATTGACTTCCATCCAGGTAACAACAATTTGATATTAATGCTACAATGAAACGTGCAAGTACAATTATTGTGCAAATATGCCGTAGATAGAAAAAAATGATTATGTGTAGATGTGTGGTTGTGTAGAATAGTCCACCCTAGCCCAGCAATGAAAAGCCAACAAAGTATTCAATCCAACCTTATATCAGTTAGCACAAGTACTGATCTCCCTCCAGTGACCTTGTTATCCGGGGTAAGGTCAATGTCACCTTGTCTCCATCTGACCTTGGGCAGTGGGGAGCCAACGGCATTGCACGTGACGTTCAGGTTCGCACCCATGTTCACGTGGTATGTCCTGTTCATCAGCGTGAAGTGCGGCGGAACTCGACGAGCTGTTTTTTTTTGTTTGTTTGCTTTTTTGTTTGTCTGTTTGTTTTTGTTTGCATGTTTGATTTTTCGTTTGTTCGATTACATAGTTGCTTGTTTGTTGGTTTGTTAGTTTTTGATATTTGTATCAATGATGGAAAATTAAAATTTTGTTTAACAAGTGAACACGTCTAAGGTATTAAAATACAAAATAAACATGCAATAACTAAGGGTTATTGAACAAATGACTCTTCAAATTAAATTTAAAAGAATTTGATGTTGGTCCATTTTTTCAGAAAATTGAGCGCATGCAAGGTATTTAGTTCTTCAAGGAAAATTCAAACATAGCATATTGTTTAATAAAAACTACGAAGTTTTTGTTTATTTCAATTAATTTTATATAATTATTATTATAATATTAATTATTATAATTAATTTCTTTCCTATCTTCTTTTGATAGATTTTGATATCTCTGATTGATATCTCATTGGATAATTTATCTTCTACGCCACAGAAATATATAATAAATAATATTTTATATGAAAAAAAACTTAATGGTATCATTTTTTATGTTAACATAAGTACGTGACAATCGAACAATTTTTTGGAGAAAAATAAAAACAAAACAAGCGTGCCGAGATGAATGGATGCTGTTTGGTTGGTTGGCTGGTTCGAATGCTGGTAGGTATGTAGGAACTAATTATTATTATTGTTGTTGTTGTTCATTTTGTTGTTGTTTGTTGTTGTTGTCGTTGTTGTCGTTGTCGTTGTTGGACAATAAACTAATGGTGATTTTTATGACAACGAAAATGGTGATGAAAAAAAATAATGGTGATAATAATGACGATGATATAACTATAAAAATAAGTTGCATATTTTATGTGAGAATTATTGCTTGAGACAATCAATATGGTGATCTGTAGTGGAGAGCTTATATGAGGAAAGCTTATACAAAATTGTAACTATCTTAGTTAACTTTAGTATAAATTAGTTTGGCAAAATGTTGATTAATGTATAGAAAATGAGGATGATTCAAAGAATATCAGATACTGCTGATGATCTAAATCCTAATCATAATCATAGTGATGATGATTCGGATAAATGTACGTACGCTGATGATTCAAATGATAAATATATAACAGCAGATGAAGCCGATGATATGAACACTAATCATAATCACAATGATGACGATGATGAAGATGATGACGACGAAGAAATAGAAGACAATGTTGGTGAGGATGATGAAAGTAGTCCTCATTTATTTACATCCACCTAATTAACCCTCACGACGCCTCCATACTAATTGTCATCAACAACGTCCTCAAAATCATCTTCACCCTCATCATCATCGTCATCATCTCAACATCGCGCTATGGTATCGTCGGATCATCATCGTCGTCGGATCATCATCGTCTCGACAGCTTGAATTTAATCATTCTTGTAACAATGTAATCTTCATTTTATAACAGCAGCATAATCACATCGCCATTCCGTTGTTTCCTAGCCAAAACTTCATCACATAACCAGTCACACATATTCATTCTATTATCACATAAAACTTTTCAGCCATCTAGGTTCACATTTGAACATTTGATATCACGCCGTCAGATACTGCTGATGATCTAACAGTGGTTAGATCATAATTATCATATAAATCTCATATTTTTCTTCCTGATTGGGTAAGTGGTCCGTTGTGGCCCTCTGGTCAGTTGTGATAAATAAATAAATATCTCATATTTAGAATAGCAAACGATTACACAATCACCACATTATCATGAATATATCCGATGTTTTATTCTCATTTTTTCATATTTTATATTCAAATTAATAGCAGTGTAGCATTGATTAAAAAAACGGTTTCTCAATCAAACTAAACAAATTGACGGAATAAAAATATTTTTGGGTGATTTAAACTTAAAATTAAGTCAAACAATCACAAAAGTCATCATAATTATCATTAGTACACTCGTCATTACAGCCATTTTATGCATACAGTACTAAAAGCAACATCACATTAATTATAAAATCAATAAATGGGAGTATGTAAATCAGGTGTAAAATTGGTTGTAGGTAAGAAAAAATTCAAAAAAATAATTGGAAAATTATTGTACAGGAAGGATTTTAAGGAATTGAAAAAAAAATCCGGAACGTTATGACGGGATGTTGTTACCTGTTCCTTGAGGGAACTCGTGGGCGAACATTGTTGAGAAGGATCCTTGGTTAAAGTGGGATATGTTAGTTTAATGTTTGGTTATTCCATTTTATTTTTGGTAGTGAGTTTTTTGGAATGTTCAATTGTTGTTGTTATGTTTAGTTACTCTAATTTATTTTTAATCTGTAGTACGTTAATTTGAGTTTGGTTTAGTTCAATTATACTGACAATGATTTCATCTATAAAAAATTTAAAACAGAACACACAAAGATGTAAGCCAACTTAAATGCATAAATACATTCATTATGAAAAAAGCAACGAGAACAGCAAAGAGAACAGTGTTTATAAAAACTGCCATGAAAACATTGCAACATCATAGTAACGCAACAGTGACGCAAACAAAACTGAGCAACATAGTCACCAACATAAATATAGACAGGCAGTAGCCAAAACAATCACGCCAACAAGACTGAACATAAACAAGCATGTAACAAGTTGTCTTCAAACGGGTGGACAAAAATTTCATTTTGTTGTTTATGCTGACGTTATTGTTGTTGCCATTGTCGTTGTTTATGTTATTGTCATTGTTGTTATTGTTATTGTTGTTGTTTCAAGATTTGTTGTCAAGATGAGCGTGACTGTTGGCTTGGTGCATGTTATAAACATCGAACACAATATCGTTTGTCGTCCTATCTCCGTATGCTGTTCAGTATGCCTTCAAGTGGCTGCCAAAGTTGGTATATTTCGATGTGTGTTTACTGTTCGTTCGACACGTTTCGCTTATAATTGTCGACAGTTGAAACCATGAAAAATAAAAAAAAATTAAGAAAAAGCAGTTTAACGATTCAAATCGCTGGCGCATTCGTAACAAGTACGACCAAGGACATGCGACGAAAACTTGGCCGAGCACCACTTGGTGTAACACTTTGCAAAACTATTCCTTGTGTGCGGCCAAAAAATATTTCCATTTCCGCTGCAACGCCAAGAGACGGGTTATACTACTTTTTTGTGTCTAGAAGTGCCGTTAACACAAAATTTTTTAGAAAATGCGGTGTTGATTATGGACAATTGTTCTTTTCACGAAATACGAAAAATATTATATTCAAAAAATAAAATGCTATTTTTCTTAACCCCATGTAGACTGCACTTAAATGCGATTGTGGAAGTTTCCTCTAAATTGAAAGATGCAGTCAATGCACAAAACTGTGCAAACAAGTCGGAGCTTGTGACCAGTGTTTTGGAATGTTGCCAGGAAATCACACCTGATGACTGCCGGGACTCTTACAACCACATGAAAGATTTCTTGGATAAAGCGTTGCGTAGAGAACGGTTTGGATGAGGAAAATGCATTTATTACCAACACAATTTGTTATATTTCTAATAAGACAAATGAAACATGTTTAATTGTAAATGTTGTAAAATACTTTGGAAACGTTGTAAAATATTTTGGAAATGTAAAATTTTTTGGATATGTTGTATTACTTCTTGTAAGACCAGTATTAACCCAAGTTAATTCATGTTATTTCTGTTTATGATTTCCGTTCACACAAGTTTTCTCAACATTCTTGAGCGTTTATATATTTATAGAACCACGTGTTTAAATTCCTTTGAATGTCTCGGAAGTTTTGTTACTGCATTATGAAGGCACGTTTTCAAAGCATTATTTTCCGCCAAACAATCGCTGAATCTTGCCTTCGTCCACGTGCATTCCGATCGACAAGAAGAAGACCGAACGCGAAGACGTGTTTGGTGAACATGAACATGTGTTTGGTGAACATGTGTTTGGTGAACATGAACATGTGTTTGGTGAACACGAACATGTGCCTGCTGAACAAATTTCACTTGAACATTAATTTTTGATTTCTTGCAGTGGTTTTATAAAATATCGCTAATTTTTTTATTATCTCGTTCTAAAAATTATTTTTTATAAACATTTTATATGATAACAACAAACTATCAAATTAGTTGATGGCATGGAATGGAAGCATTAGAGACAATGGAAACATCGGAAACATTGACAGCGTCGATAGAATGAATGAAAGCATCTCCGTATGAGAACAGTGTGAAAAATCGAAGAAGAACTCTGAAGAGAAAGAAAAATCATGCAGATGCTTTCTTTCGAAATAAGAAAACTGGAAGACTGAAACGTCAATTGATCGATAAGGACACTTTTTCGACATTTTTGGCGGGAAATGACGTCATTACGAACAAAAGATTATAAATCGTTTGTTTTTACGTAACGTGACGTCACGGATGCATAAATATGACCGGTCAAAATCTATTTAGCAATGCATGAAAACATTTTCTTCTTCTTTTTTTGATTTTCTTTAGAAGCAACAAACGCAAAATCGACGAAAAAAATTTTGAAAAAGAAAAAATTAAAAAAAAACTAACCAAATTATGCGTGCGTCATAAATGTTCCTTACACAATGCCAACGTGCGTATTGACTGGAAACTATTTGAAAGAAAAGAATCAAAAACGTCAAATGCACATGCACGAATTGGAAAAAACAGAGTTACAATACATAAGCAAGGACGTGAAAGTTAATCAAATACACGAAGTGCCTGTTTGTTTGTAGAATCTGTGTGCACTGTACATTCTACAATCGTATGTTTGCACACATGTATGTTTGTATATATGGGTTTATTTATGTGTGTTTGTATGTAAGCATGTCTGTATGTATGTATGTGGGTATACATCATGTATACATCAATGCATTTCAAGATACATTTATTGAGACTATGTGTATTCATTTCATTCCATGTTTGGTCTTTTTTACACACACACATACACACACAAACACACACAAACATAAAAACACACACACACACACACAGATATATATATATAACTTTATATAATATTATTTATTTGCGATAAATGTATTCATATACAAATATAAAGATGTAAATGTATGAATGTTTGTCTGTTTGCTTGCATGTATGCTTGTGTGTTTCTGTTTCTGTGTGTGTTTGTGTGGAGAAAATCTTCAGTAGCAATGCAAGAAATGTATGGACGTTCGTAATTGGACAATTAATAATTAATGAATTGTAATGGACTCTTTGATTGAACGCAGCCGTTCACGTTATCGCCGATTTAATTAACTTTGTTCGTTTGTTTCTCTACATAGCATCGTATCGTACCGTATTGCAAATCTGTAATTTGAAATTTTAATGACTCACATTATACGCATTTAAAATACTTAACAACTTTTAATTTTATCTAAAACATGTTTTAATTATTAAAAAACTTTTGAAGCTCATTTGTAGCATGATGTCACATTTTTTCAAATGTCTAATCATCACCAGCTCTGAATTTTCGGAGTGGAAATCACAAACTTCCTAATAAGTTATGGACATTTTAAGAATAAGGAGTAGCTTGGAGGCAGTGATGAGGAATGGGATGTTAATTCGTGATGGCGACGAATGAATTGCGATGTGTGGACGATGATGAAAGCAGGCCATGATGATCTTAGTGATAATTTAATACTCACAAGTGTTAATGATTTTTTAAAAAATACTGTGAATATTTTGCTTAGTTATAAAGGCCTTTATAATGTAGATGAATTTTTTTAATTCCTTAGTAACCTTTATGATATATGGAGATGATGATAGGATTAATAATAACTATAATACGAATGAGAAATTATGAAACGTGTTAAACGAGTGTATGTGTTTGTTTATTAACACTCTTTTAGATAAAATTCGCAAATTTTTCGATGAATTAAAAAATCATTCAGATGTAAAAAAAATTGAATAACTAAATCAAATTTATAAATAATCAAAGACAGCTGCAAAGAAAAAAAACTCACATAACTCTTATATGAAAAAAACCCACAAAAATGAACTCGTTTACCCACCTCTATGCACTACAACCGTCTGGCAAACGAACAAACATGTTCAAATGTTTTTCACCCCATCTCTCATACACCCCAACAAAACACACGCAAACACACACACACACAAATACGCCTTCAACTTCAGCTTATAGAGCAATACAGCAAACATCCTATTTACATGGCAGCATTGATAGGAACAAGCAATCAAGCCAACACTGACTGACTCTCTTTTGATGTATTTGCTCTGAAACTCTACGTACCTCTATGCTATGTTGGATGGACCAAATCAAATATAACAAATTATTTCACACACACACACGCACACACAACACACAAGCCCATGTGCACTATTCAATATTTATATTTAATGTGTTTGTATTAATATTTTTATTTTTTACTCATTTATTTGTATATATACGTATAAATTGTATTCAATTAATTTTTAAATCTTTGCTCGATTACTTATCTACTTATTTGTATTTGTCAATCTATGGACTTGCTTAAATGAATGTATATATATATGTAGGACACAACTTTTTAATTGGAAAAGTCAAATACAAATCACAATGTATTAAAATCACATTTAAAATATTCAGAAGTTTGAGAGAGCAGAATTAATGTAGATATTGAATCAAAATTAAAGAAAACATATCGTCAGTAGAATATTGCAAATGGGTTGGTCACAAGCCTCAAGGTATTGAGAGATGCTATCAGCTAGCTTATGCCAATCATCATTATTTAATATAATTTCAGTGATTGGTCACATTCGTTACATATTCTTTTTCAAACTATTCCTATCACATTATTTTTTGCTGGGCCTACTTAGCTAGCATCGTCACCATCATCGTCTCTCTTCCTCTTCCCTGTTTTCATCATCTTTTTCGTCCTTCTCATCTTTTCTCATTATCATCATCAGCATCATCATTATCTCCCCTCATTATCTTGATTACCCTTTTAATAATCATCATCATCTTCTTCTTTTTTCTTCTTCCACTTTCTCCTTCTCATCTTTTCTCTTTCTCATTATCATCTCTCTTCTTCCTCCTCTTCATCTCTCCTCTTCCTCCTCCTCTTCATCATCATTTCTCCTCATTATAATTTCCAGCAGGCATTAGCATGTGCACGTGTCTTCAGTGTTAATGTTGGCTTCGCTGACTTTAATGCCGTCATAATCAGGTCACATTAATAATAATAATAATAATGGCGGCACGGAAACCAACAAAATGGTTCTGCACTCGTGACCGCCAACTTATTTCTATTCCATTGAACTCGTCAAATTTTCCATCTAACTTGAATTATTACTCTACAAATCCGCACAATGGTTTTTAATTATTCTTGAAAATTCTTTTAAAAACTTAACTCACTCCTAAAACATTTTTAAATGAATGCAGTTAAAAATTTTACAATACCAGTCCTAAATTCTCTCTCTTTTCTCTCTCTTTCTCTTTCTCTCTCTGTAGGTCTCTTTCTCTCTTTTTTTGTACAATAATACATTTACGTACATTAATATTTTTTTTTGGTCGGCTCCTAACAGCACAGCGGCTAATACAAACAGCATCCTAATGACGAAATTACTGCGACTAACGTCCTAACCAGCCGGCAACAGAGTGATTGTGGCAATTATTCGAACAATGGCTGACCTAATGCGGTCTTTGTGGTTGTTGGCGTTGATGTTGTTGGTGTTACTCTTGTTGATGATGTTATTGATGTCGTTGTTACTGTTAATGGTCGTTGTTATTTATAATTATAGGTTGGGGTTAAATAAAATAATTAATTGCTCTCGTTGCTCAAAATATTTTAATTTATTTATTTTTAATTATAATTATTTTTTCGTTTAACAATTGGAAACGAAGTTTTATTACCATTTCTTAAAATTTCTTATTGATAGCTTCCTATGTCTTTTCGGTTTCGCAGTGCATTTTACAAATTAATTCATAATTTTCGTATCGATTAAGTCGCTTTTATTTTTTTTTTAGAAAAAAAGTCTTTTCATGTGACCAGCAAAACAATTTAAAGACGAAAAATTTCTAAAAGTGGATTGTTCAAACATTTTTTTATACAATTCTTTATCAATTTTATTGTATTGTTGAAAAACTTAACTGCTAAACAATTTTATATTTTAATAATCATTATCAGTGTTGTTATCATCAACATATCCTTATATTCATTAATCATCATCATCATCATCATCATCATCATCACCATCAGCATCATCATCATCATCAACAACAACAACAACAGCCTTTTATCATCATCATTATGACCAAAAACAAATCATTATCAACACTACAATAATCTTCCTAAGAAACGTCATCATCATCATCATTATCATCAACGTTATCGTCGTCCTTATCACCATTGTCAACATCACCAACGTCACCATCAACGTCATCATCATCGTCGTCGTCACCATCGTGTAATAGTATGTGTTGTGACTCACTGTCTATATCGTAATGGCCATTAGCTCGGAATCAACGCATCCAGTACGATGTTATCAGCATAATAATCAACATTTTAATCACATCGCTATCATCTGCAGAGTCGTTTCAATTTTTTTATCATTTTATCATTGCTGTTATTATTATTACTCATATGAATATTATTGTCGTCATCATTGTTGTCGTCATCAGCATTCTTCTCATCGACTTGCTCCTAATCATTTTCATCATCGTCGTCCTCATCATCTCTTCATCATCAACATCATCATCATCATCCCCCTCATCATCATCTTCATCCTCCTCTTCCTCCTTATCATCCTCATCATCTTCATCTTTATCTTCCTCATCATCCTCATCATCATATTCATCATCATCATCATCATCATCATCATCATAATCATCATCTTCTTCATCATCATCTTCCTCATGATCATCATCTTCATCGTTATCTTCCTCATCATCCTCCTCCTCGTCATCATCATCTTCATCATCTTCGACATCATTTAAATCAGGTTGGCAATAAACAGCGGACGAATTGGAGCAAGCGAGCAGGCAGGCATGCAAACCACCACCAGAAAGACAGACGTAATGAACATTAATAATATTTCCATCTATGTCCCGTAACGTAATGTAACGCTAAGTAATGGAACGTAACTTTACGTACTGTAACTTTACTTAATGTAATTTAGCTCTACTTAATGTAATGTAGCTTTACTTAGTGTAATGTAACTTACCTAAATGTAATGTAACTTTACTTAATGTAATGTAACTTTACTTAATGTAATTCAGCTCTACTTAGTGTAATGTAGCTTTACTTAGTGTAATGTAACTTAGCTAAATGTAATGTAACTTTACTTAATGTAATGTAACTTTAGTTAGTGCCGATTTAGCGTCATTTGATGATACGAAGCGTTACTTAAAGTGATGTAACGTTATTTAATGTAATCTAACTTTAGTTGATGTCATCTAATGTTACTCTATGTTGGCATAGTTGTTTAGCGTTACTAAATTTGATTTAGTGTTATCTGATGCAACGTAGCGTAATTTTAATGTAATGTTATTTTACTTAATGTAATCCAATATTAGTATTTAGATGGTGTGATATAACGTTACTTAATGTGATTTAACATACTTTAATGTGATGTAATGTGATCTAACAAACTCAACACAGTACAAGCTTGGTGATGTAATGAACTGTAATGTAATGCAATGAAATCGTAATGCTGTGTAATGTCATGTAATGGAGTTTAATGTTATATAATGTAGTTTAATGTCATGCAATTAATGTAACGGGACATAATGTAACGCAGCTAATGCAACATAATGGGATAAGAATAACGCAAGCAGGCACTCAACCAGCAACTTATGACGTAGAACAAACTTCCGTAATTATCACGTGACTTGTTGGCTAATTACCATTGGCTGTCCGATTTGGAACGGATTCACTAATACATATTCAACGACTAATTAATAAATAATAAATTACTCCTACTGATTTGATTAATGTTTGCTAATATTAAAAACGAGATTTATCAATAAAATTTTATTAGTTTTCGATTTTTTTGATATTTTATATTCATTTTTTATATTATTGGCACGTACATTTATTCGAGTTTGAGTTTAATCATCGCAATCGTCCTTCATCACCAGCCAAAAATCTCAATCAAACAAGGTTTTCAACTCTTAACAGACACTAACACTCAAACTTCATCATTGCCAACAAAATCTTTAGATGTTCTACCTTTATAAAATTCATTTGATAATAGGATGACGTCATATGATGGTGAAGATGACGATGATGATGACCAGGTTAATTCAGATGATGGTGAAGATGACGATGATGAAGTTAGTTGATGACGATGACGTAATTTGATCATGGAACGATCGGGTTTTTGTAAATATCACATGGCCTCATCGTCATCTAACTCAATCATCGTCATCATACGGCGTCATCATCATCCCAATCACACGCTGTTCGATGTGTCTCTTCATTCATAATGACGTGGGTTTACTGACGCTCAAACTGCTCAGTTATTTATTTTTACCTATCAATATTTTTATTTTTTTTTATTATTTCATACGATATTTTTCATTTATTTATTTTATTATAAGGTAATATTATTGTTTTGTTATTTTATTATAGAATATTTATTTCCGTTTATTATTATTATTATCAACTATCCACTTTTAACCGTTTCTTCTTATTATTACTGTTACTGTGTTATTTTTGTTGCTATTAGCAAACTGCTATACAAACGACTATTGTTCAAGAATTCGATGTTTATACATGTGTGTGTGTGTGTGTGTGTATGTGTGTGTGTGTGTGTGTGTGTGGTGTGTTTGTGTATATGTCTAGTGTGTTTGTTGTTTGTTTTGTGTGTGTGTTTATTTGAAATGTCTAAGTGAGTGAGTATGTATGTGTGTGTGTGTTTGTCTGATGTTTGTGGGAGTGTCTTTGTTTGTTTGTTTGTGTTTGTGTGTGTGTGTGTGTGTAGGTGTGAATATGTACGTTTGAGTGTGTTTGTGTATGTGTGTTTGTGTTTGTGTATGTGTGTTTACGCTACCAATTACGACAGAAAATTTATGGAAGCGCAAAAGAAAAAAATTAGTTGTCTTATTAAGGAGAACGATACAATCACCACATGCCGCTTCAATCACATTCTGCTATGATGAATCTTGTTGTATCTATTTATCTTTTTGTTTTTTACAGTTTTTTAATTATTGTTCTGTCAATCGATCGATTGGTTGGTTGGTTGGTTGGTTAGTTGGTTGGCTGGCTGGTTGGATGGTTTGTTGGTTGGTTAGTAGGCTTGTTGTCTGATGATTGAATGTTTAGAAGGAAATTTTTTCTTGAAGTATTTTTGTTCGTTCAAATGATTGTGTTATTTGATGGCACATTTAATAATTTCGATAGTACCTATTTTAAAAGTTTCAAAAACTTTATATTTGTTATTTTAAGTAGTTTCAAAATTTATGTATCCAATAATTTCAAAATTGTTAACAACTTTTGAGTTCAGTAAAAAATTACTGAAGTAACATCACGCAAATTACAGGAAACAACATTATCATCAGTAGCAACATTTACAACAAACTTTTGTAAGAACACCAATCACGTCAACAGAAACATCAACAAAACAAACACAAGATAACTAAAAATTAACAACATAACAACGACCAACTTTATTTCATAAAAATTAATACGGCATATAAACAACTACAGCAACTGCAACCACAAGAGCAGCCACTAGATTAGCGGCAACTGCATCAGCCAAAGAAGCAGTAACAGCAGCAACAACAACAAATCACCAGACTAACAACAAAAACAACAACAAAACTAACTGACTTTTAACATAGAGGTTGGCCCCGTACGAGTAGGCCACACCGACGCTGTTCTCGGCGACACATTCGTACTTACCTTCATCGGACGTCTCAACTGTTTTTATGATCAGTCGACCTGATTGTTGTTGTTGTTGTTTGTCGCAAATTATTTATTTATTTAAAATTGTTGCTATTTACGTTTTAATATTAAATAATAGATATAGGTGTTTCAGATAAATGCTGGAAAAAACAATTTCTTTTCTAAGTTTTAAAGTTTTTTCAAGTATTAATTATTTAATCAATTGAAAAAGATGAAAGTTGTCAAATGCGAAAAATAGCTGGCGTCTTACAGATTTGAGAGAGATAATGAGTGTGCTGGGAGAGGGTGGGTTGAGATAATTTGTGGAGATGGTGATGAGCTGGGAGGGGAGCTCATTATGAAAATCTCCCGCCGAATTACATCAAAGGTATCTTATTTTTTTACAACATTCTTTTACATGCGCTTGTTTTTCAATTTTTTAGTGTTTTTATTCAATTTTTTTTTGATAATTTAATATTTAGATGAAAGTTTGAAAAAGTATATATATATATATATATATATATATATATATATATATATATATATATATATATATATATGAGTATCAATGGTAATTTAAATAAACACTTGTCTTCAATTCTTCTTTTTTAAGAAGAATAATAATCATTATTCAAATTCAACTGTATTGATGTTAACTTGCTAGGTATGTCTGGATCACAATATCTTTACAAACTTTTATTAAATTCCGAGGTTATATCTTTATCATGTAACATATGCAATTTAAAGAGCAAGAAAAATTTTGAAACAAATTTTTATGATATAACAAAAATAAATACAAAAATAGTGATTCAATGGGTTTCTTTTCAAAGTGTTTAGTTAAGACATTACTTCTTAGGTAATGAGTGTTAATTATTAACAAAGTTAAAATATTTTTATGTTGTTGTGAAAAATAAACTTAATTTAACGAAATTTCTGCATTTACAAAACTTTAAAACAAAACAAAAACATAAATGTTTCTAAATGTTTCAATCGTCATAAGTGGTGTGGCTTTTTCTGAGTTATGCTCTGACATGTATCATCTTGACGTGTGGAGTTTGTATAATTTAAAAAAAAATATCTTAATTCCTGAAGATAAAGTCTGAAATTATGTTTAATGAATTGAAAAAATAAGATTTATTAGCAGAGAACAGCAAGTGGAATTAGATGATGAGATGCATCTTGAGCAATACAGATGGTTAGTTCATGTCAGATCATATCGTTCTCTCTAAATGTCCGTGTAAGTTTCTTTCTCTCTTTGTACGTGTCTTAATGTGTGTGCATTTGTGTGTTTGTTTGTGTGTAAATACATTTGAGATATAAATGTCTTTGTGCGTCTGTCTGTATGCCTGTAAGTGTTCGTTTGATTGTCTGTGAATTCGTTCGTTTTTGTGTCTGTCTGTTTGTCTGTGCTATGCATAGTGCTATGCAAAACAATAAATTGTTTTTGCTTCCTTTTTAACAATTCTTTTTCTAAACATAATAATCTTAAATAACTTGTATAAAATAAATATTCAAAATTTTAAAAAATGGTTAATTTTTACAATTAGTTTGAAAAACTTGAAAACTGGAAATTTCTAAGGAACTCGTTAAAATTTTATTTTGAGTTTCTCCGATAATAATGAGCTCAGATCTTTACGATCTTTATATCTTACGTTCTTGAAGCAATTATCTTACTAGGATGTATCTTACTCGAACATAATTTTTATTTCAACATTGGAAAAAATGTCAGCATCATTAGTACAAACAAATAGAAGTGCAGGTCATCAACATTTTAGTACTTCGTGTCGTAAAATTATTAGAATTAAGGACAAAATTAATAATGACAAATCAACATAGCAGATATTAATTAAATAGAAACCGGGAAGAAATGATTCCGTACCTCCAGCTTCTAACTTCATCCTTGTGGGATCGATGTCGATGGGCACGTAATCCTTGTACCAGGAGATGATGGGAGGTGGGTTTCCTGTGGCTGAACACTTCATGTCCGTTGGCCGATCTTTTTCTGTTGATTTCATTTCAGGGTTCTCGGTGATCTCTGGATAGCCTTGTGGTTCTGCATTTTGTAAATCGTGTTAAGGGAAAATCTCACTTAGGAGTGAGAGACTGAATTGCTGGAAGCTGCAATTATACAATTGTACGTCAAAGTTTGTTTTTGTCTAAAAAAGAAAGTCGAAACTTTTTCTGTTTGTGAAACGAATTTACTTTAATAATAATAATAATAATAATAAGCCGCACAGATCCACTGTGCACACTGTTTCACATTAAACCTTATTTGGGACTTGATAAAAGTGAATAATTCAGGGCGATGATGTTGATGTTGACGGTGATGATGTGATGATGTGATTGGCTTTGTTAATAATAATCCTGACAATAAGAATGCCTGAAGCGATAATAATGGCATTGGCATCGTAAGATTCGTAACACACATTAACTTTATTTTAAACCTTCCAAAGTGCAACAAGTGCACGGCACATATGGAATGTTCTTCTTCTTTGCACGTCAACACACAAACACTCATACTCAGTGATAAAGAGACACACACACCACAAACACACACACACATGCACATACACGCATATATACACAAACACAATAATACAAACTCACACATTCATTCGTTCCTATTTTACATCAGTGCACATAATACTAACAAACACAAAAGAGGAGCTATAACCTCACACAATTCTGTGCACATAAGCACGTATTTACTCAAATGCATGCGTAGACCATTAAACACTCGCACAACACGTACATACGCGAAATCATGCTTAAACGTATGAATCAATACATGAGGATTTATATTGTTGTGTCTAGGACCAATTTATCTTATTTCTACAACTGGGTGGGTGCTGTTTCAGCATGCAAAACAACAAATGCTTCAAAAATTTTGTTCTCTTCGTTTTATTAGCTCTCTCTCTCTCTCTCTCTCTCTCTCTCTCTCTCTCTCTCTTCTTTCTCTCCTTCTTTCTTTCTCAACGTTTGTCATTTTTCTTACATTTATTGATTAACTCCCTATCAAAATTTGCTTACTTGAAATGAATACCTTTGAGTGTGTTTTGTAATTGTTCACTTTATCGTTGCTCTCTTTTGAAAATTTTTATCTCTTTATTTATTAATTCATCTTTAAATCATTAACGACGTACATAAACGGAGGCTAAAACCTGTTCAATTTGAATGATTACAGCCCAAATCGTCCCATAAACAAGCAAGAAATTATACAAACGAACAAACAAACAAATTAGCAACTAAACGAACATACAAGCGAGCAAACACATAAACTAACAACGAACGAACGAACAAACAAACAAATAAGCAAAGTTTACAAAACCACTCAATGCGGTGAATGAAGTTTTCAAAGAAGAAGAAAAGACGATGTAGTACTATTTATTTTAAAAGAATAAGAAGTATTTATTTTAATTGACGCAGATTAATGAGCGCATGGTGTCAAGACACGAGGTAAATGTTAATTGATCTCATCTTTTCTTTCTTCTCTCTCTCTCTCTCTTTCTCTCTCTCTCTTTCTCTCTCTTTCTCTCTCTTTCTCTCTCTCTCTCTCTCTCTCTCTCTCTCTCTCTATCACGATCTTTTCTTTCTTCTCTCTTTTTTCTCTTTCTCTCTTTCGTTCTTTTCTTTTTGTATGTTTTTTAAATATGAGTGTGTATGTATTTATGTATGTATGTTTGAGTGTGTCTATGTGTCAACGTGTTAGAGTGTTTAGTGTGTGTTTATTTGTCTTGTGTACCATCATTTTGATTAGTTTGATTCACATGTTTGTGTAATGTTGACTTATAATCTATATTGCATATCGACTATCTTCTTTTTTGTTTCTATTGTATTTTTGAATAATTTTTTCTGGATTCACCTGACTTGAACGTCTGCTACAATGACCATGCTAATAATTTGACCTAAACATTGTTTCTGCTAGGCAAACAGTTGTTAAAAATTTTATACGTATTTAAAAGGTAACCAAATTGATTTAACTACTTGAAAACTTCGTGCAGATGAGCAGATAACGAACATTATTAATTGTTCTAGTCCTATTTGTTCTATAGTTGTGTGGACGGTGCTCAATATTCAAATATATGATACAGTTTTTTAAAGGTTTACATTGCAGTTTTCAACCGTCCTTTGTTACTGCGGTCATTATCGTCTAAATCATCATAATCTGGATACACATATTTTTATAATAAAAAGACAGTTGATATAATTGTTCATGTCTTGTTTTCATATTAGATACAAAAAAGTCAGAACAGTAAACAACATCATAGACAGAAACACAATCAAATAAACGAAGCCAAGGAATGGCGTGAAATAAGTAATTCATCTTTCAATTGCAAAAATGTGAGATAACAAACATAAAATAAAAACAAACACAAAAGAAGAGCGCAAACAGAAAAAAAAACATGTGCGAACACAATCAAACGCACGCACGCACAAACAAACACACACATTAACATACAAACAGACATATCTACTTTCATCTTCCTTATAGACGGAAAGCCTCGCGTAAGTTCTCGCGGCAGGTCCGTTGCCATTCTCGGCCAGACATTCAATGAAGGAATCATCAACCTTCCATTTCACATTCTCAATTCGGAGCACAGATCCGTGTGGGATGGGATAGATCTTCTGCCTCATCATTGACTTTATTTTCTTGCCTGCTTTTTTCCACGTGATGTTCGGGATTGGATTGCCGATTGCCTTGCATACGAAGCTGACCGTGGCTCCGTGGATGACCCTCTGATCGTGTGGCGGGAGGTTGATGACGGGCTCCTCTGTTGGTTTGATTGTTGCGTGGTCAGTGGTGGTTAGTGGTAGTCAGGAGTGGTCAGTGGTGGTCGGTGGTGGTCGATGTTGGTCAGTGGTGGTCGGTCAGTGTTTGATGGACAACGAATACGTGTATACGTGTGAATACGAATACGAATACAAAAGCGTGAAAATATGAATTCGATGTTTATTGAATGTTTCATCTACGGACATTAAAAGTTATTGATGTCTAATTTGGTAATTTTGTGAAAACCATATAAGGAAACAATGCAAGTGAAACAAAAGGAAAAATAGGAAATGTAGATGCATTTTAAATTATTTCCAAGCCAAAGTTTGAAAGAGAATAAAAGTGCAAGAGTCTTTGGCCCTGGATGCTATTGATGTCTGCACGGGAAATTAAGCCCTCAAACAATTCAACAGATAAACGCCATCAAATATTCATGAATTAATTATTGAATAACATCAATAATAAACACGTCTACAAAACTACATCAACACACATACATACACACGCACGCAGACACACACACGCACACACACACACATACCAATAATAAAAATGTTCACACGCATGTGTGTGATTCATATTTTCATATAAATTTCTACATATAAACTGCATGCGTTCATTCAGCAGACACCTCCAGACAAAAATGTGCGCAGACAAAATGTGATGGCTTGATTGATGAAATGCTCTGCCTGTGTAAATAGCCATCAACATAATTGAATTTGTCACTCACACTAGCGCAAAAAATGCATGTGCGCAAACTTACATTTTCACACACATACACACACACACACACACGCACACACACACGCACACACACACGCACGCACATGCGGTCCAATAAAAAATGAACTGAGATGACGAATGAATGAAAAAATTTGTCCCCGGCAAACAATCTTTCTTGAAGGAAGATAGTTGAGATAAATATTTTCCTGCATTAATACAATCCATCATGCCAATCATCATCATCATCAACATCAACATCATCGTCATCAACATCATCGTCAACATAATCATCGTCATCATCATCAACAACAACTTTTCGATCATCACCATTATCATTACTGCCATCTATCATTATTATTATTATTATATTTTTAGAATTATTATTATTATTATTGCTAACATAATTGTTTCTATTGAAGTTCATTGTTGTGTTTGCTCATTCGAAATAATGCAAATTGATGTGCGCACTGCAAACAATGACTTTTAATACGGGGAAATGTGAATGCACGCACACGTCACGCATACGTTGTGCGTTGTAAGTGTAGGCTGCGTGTGCGTGAGTGTACACCGTAAACATGTTTTGTATGTATAGTGTACACTTTGTGTACGCAGGCTTTACATGCGGAAACAAAGTTGAACTGACCTGTTTTTCTAATTTGTTTAAATGTATATAATTCTTCCAGTTTGGTACGTTATAGATGAAAATGCTTGTTTTTTTCAATAAAATGTTTTTAAACACAAGAATGTGTGTGTTTGTGCGTGTGTGTGTGTGTTAATATAATCATTTGTATATGTGCAATTGTGTGTGCGTGCGTGAAGAAACCATTTAATACAGTTGTATGTATTCCTGAACGAAATGTAACGAATGTATTTTCCTTAATCATCTGCGCATATCAGGCAGTATTTATTGGAAGGGAGCCATTGAGACTACCAGCGAAGTTTCGAACATTACTCATCCTATTCCCCTGGCCACCATACATTTCCAATGGCATCTGCCACTCCCCTATACTGGCGAAGCACTTCGCAATCATCTTCTTCATCTGTCTCCTTTTTAAATCCTATCACATTATTCATGACAATTACTTTCACATCTCAGAAGTAAACTGGTAAACCAATACATCTACCCAAATTATTTATTGTGAGTAAATCATTTATCGATTATTATTTTTTCTACAAGATTAAGTGTGTGTTGTGTGTGTAATTGTGTATATATGAGTGAGTGTGAGTGTGTATGCGTTAGTGTGTAGTATGTGTGTATATATGAGTGATTGTGTGTGTGGTGTGTGTGTGTGTGGTGTGCGTGTGTGCGTGTGTGTGTGTGCAAACGTTTAGGTTTTAGCTTTATATATTTTTTCCGAGATTTTTAATGTGTAATAAAAATATTATGCAAAAGTTTAAAAATAAAAATAAATGTTAAGTTAATGGTATAATAATATTTTAAATGGTGTTAAAGATACATTAAATGTGTACATATAATTCATGTATTATTTTTAATTCGAATAACAAAGTTAACAATTTGTGAAAAATATTGACTAATTGGTTAATTTCATAAAAAATACTACAAAAAAATATTAAGAAAAATCACGAAAAAAACATTGAAGCCAAAAAATCTAGTTTTAAAATGAATAATCACAAAAACCTTTTAATGTACAATACAAAAAGAACGATAAACATTTCAAACCAAAGTTGTATTGAAAAGTAACCATTGAATGTATAATTAGCACAACCGAGGTTTCAAATAAGTTGGATGAGATTTAAAACACCAACAGTACTCACATATACACAGATATTTAATTCCTCACACATCCTCATTATCTTCCGCAAGATCATCATCAACATCTAGTTCAACAACATTTTCATCATCATCACCGTCACCACTAGCAACATCATCATCATCATCAACATCATCATCAACACAATCGTCAACACCAGCATGGACTTACGTTTCAAGTACTGCAGGTAGCGGTAGTTGGTGGTGGTTGTAGCATAGTAGAATTCTATCGATGAGAGGAGGATGGCGTGTTATTTTATTTATATTTTTTGCTCGCTTCTTTATGTCAGTCGTTTAATTCGTTCGATTTCAATGTGTGTGTGTGTGTGTGTGTGTGTGTGTGTGTGTGTGTGTGTGTGTGTGTGTGTGTGGAGAGGGAGTGGCGTGTTTGTGTGGTGTGTTTGTGTGGTGCGTTTGTGTGGCGTGTTTGATAAAGTATTTTTTTTTATTTAAAACCCAGAAAATGTTGTGACAGTGAACAGATGATGTTATTTTTTGTGAAATGATTTAACTAATTGCGTTGTTTACAAATTCCATGCTGTTTTTTGACCATTTGGGAGATATCGTCTCGCTCAATAATAACATTTACATAACTGAAGTGAATAAAAACTGAACGAAAACAAAATAAAAAGAACAGAAAATGTTGAACTGAAGGAAATTTTAGTGCAATTGAGGTTGTTATAAAGATGGCGATTGTGCTTCGGCAAGATGATGATTGTGATAAAAATGATGATTGATATGACGATTGGTGATTGACGATAAGAAAATGAAAAATAATAAGATGAAATAATGATATTGATACATGATACAGTATGCTTGAAATGGCGATTCTAGCAATTTATAATAAATCTTTTTTAAATTCGGCTTGGGCAAACCCCTTGCCAACAAATTAAAACAAATCAACAGTCTCAACTAACGAGCCAGTGATAAAACATTAAACTTTAAATGAGAATTCGATGGTTTGTAGTAAAAAAATTATATTTTGAAATTCGTTATAAAAAAATCTCCCCTCTAGGTGTTAGTAGTGATGTTGCATCAAGGTAGGGATGTGCCAGTCGATAATGCGATATGTTTACAATGCGATTTGTATCTGCTTCTTATCGATTGACTCTTCTGAAGTAACGGGAACGATTTTCTGTTTGCACACACCTAATTATTTGCATGCATGCATGGGAACATGAATTCCTGGATGCATGGATACTTGGTTGAATAGATGCTTGGATGGATTATAAAGAAAGACGCATAGATACGTTTAGTGTGTCATTGAATAAATTAGAAGCATCGAACCATAAAAAACATTTTGAGAATGTCGGCTGATATTCTTTCTGAAAATATAAACTACAACATTATAAATGACATCAATTGTGACAGCAGCAGCAACATTAGGAGAATTTTTTGTAGGCTTTGAAGTTTCCAAAATTTAGACTTTCAAAAAAATTACACCCTCAACACAGTCCTTCTCATCCCTGCTAGACGCCATCCAACATTCAACATCAACAGGAACGACAACAGCAACAACAACGACCATGTTGTCTACTACATTGCCATAAACAAAAAAACAGCACTAGCAATATGAAAGCTTAGTCGCTATGAACATGAACAATATAAAAATTGTCACCATAGTTTACGACAACACATGCGCATAAACGCGCATACACATCCGCATGCAAACACACACGCACGCACGCACACACGCACTTACATATTCATACAATTACACAAACAGAAACATACATACATGATCGTTCAGTCACATGATCATACAATCAGCTGTGAGTTCCTAATGAAACGATGAGTCCTTGGGTGGTCTCTTGGCGTCATTCATCCATCATCATTACCATAACTCGCTACCATTCTAATATTATGCTATCAGAGATGCTATTGTTGGCGATGCTGTTGTTGTAACTAGTAGTTGTATTAAAATTCTAGTACCTTTTTTGAGATTTTTGGTTCATTTTTGTTGTTATTTTTAATACTAATCTGCTAATGTTAAATTTACATAAACAAAATATTTCCGAACTCTGCATGAAACGTTGAAATATGTTTCTGAGGTGGCAAATAAAAATATTTACAACTTGCTTGCTCATTAGGTGCTAACCAACTAATCGTTCTGAGTATTTTGATCATCTAAGTGAAATTTCACAGAAAATCGTCATAGCGTTTGTGTAATTATATTTTTTTTTATAACAATCATTCATTCACAATTTCTCCAGCACAGCTCTTCAGTAACAAATTTAAGACCACCCAAACGTCAGTGTGAATAATCCTCACATATTTCAGCATAACTTTATATAAACAAACACAAGCCAAAACGCTTTAAAGCATGAAAAAATTATTCAAACTAAAAAAAATTTACGTTCGAAATAAAAGGTCAAAAAAGATAAAGGAGGATAAAAATGGAATGGGAATATAAAAAAGAAATGTAAGTCTCCTAATTAGTTCTCTAAATGAACTTGTTTTGCACGGTATTGACGTGCTGTACATTAATCATGTGTTGTTGTTGTTATTGTTCAGTTTTCAAATGCATATTTTTGTTGTTGTTTACAGTTTTTTTATTATTAAACGTTTAAAGTTGTTTGTATTATATAAGATTATATATCATATGTTGTTGTATATGTTGTATTATATATTATATGTCATTTTTTGGATTACTTACTATGTTATTTCTTGTTTTATGGGAGTCAACCCTAGATAAGCATTTATTGCTAGGCTGACTCTTTCACTTTTTTTGTGAATAAATGGAATTAAAAAAAAAGATAAAAAATAAATCTTAGAGTTGTTTTAATTGTATCATTCTGTTTGTGAGTGGAATACAAATGCAGTCGGTACCATTACCCATTGTTGGTTGCTCAAAATCATCATCGTCATTGTTTGAGACAGATGTTTTTTTTTTAATTCCAAAAAACGCTTTTCCACGCAAAAGTTCGTCTATCGATTTTTTTTTCACAAAACTGTCACCTAGATAGATTTAAGAATTTGCGTTCCTTTACTGGTACGCACACGCATATGTATGTTGCGACAGACGCACACGCATATGTATGTTGCGACAGACGTGTAAGACAATCATAATCCAATGCAACTGAATTAAACCACCGATACACTCACTCATCTTCAAATACTTCAACTAATTAAAACAAACAAACTGAATTAGCACACTTAAATAAGAATTCATGTTTCCTACCTGGCAGAAACATAGAACTGAACGATTGTTTGTTTGAGATAAAGGCGTAGTAGTAGTAGTAGTAGTAGTAGTAGTAGTAGTAGTAGTAGTAGTAGTAGTAGTAGTAGTAGTAGTAGTAGTAGTAGTAGTAGTAGTAGTAGTAGTAGTAGTAGTAGTAGTGGTAGTAGTAGTAGTAGTAATACTAATAATAATACTAATAATAATTTTATGTGAGAATATACAGCCATGAAGACAGCATGAACCAGTAAGTAATGTTAAACAAACAACGACATAAATACAACCGCGAGTGAACATCGATAAACTCAGGCACTCATTACAGGCATACCACGCATTCATTAAACGTTTAACATTTGGTTCCCTATGAGAATTATGTCTGCAAGCAATAAATAAGGAAGGAATAATTTTTAATAATTTTATTATCATTGCCATTATTCGCTATCGAAAAGTTTATATTTTTCAATGAATATTTTATATAATGTATATATTTTATCATATGTCCCAGATTTTTTTTCTTATTCCAATTAATTCTATAGATTTACAAAACAGTAAACAACAACACAAACAAGCAACCACAGAAACAACATTACAGACACAGACACAAACAACAACACAACCAATAAACAACGCAACAAACATCATGAAAAATCCTAGAAGCAGCAAAAAACAACACTAAAAAAAACCTCTAAGGCATTCCCAGCACAGTACTAACTAACCAATAAATAATAAAAAAGCATTCAAAACACTTCAGGTGAGAGCACAAATTTTCAATATTAACGGAACATTTTAAGAGCAATTCAGTCGGCTGCTTCGATTATTGAGATGTTTATCTCATTCCATCTTTTGCACGATGAACCAAAGATACAGGCGGAAATAAGAACATCGTAATTTGTTCTTCTTGCTGTTTTGTTTTCACGAATAAAAAGTTGAACTATTTAAACAACAAAATTAAGTGATCCAAAACAAAAAACAACAACCTTAGCAGAAATTCTTGTTACGATGTGACATGACAGCGACGACAATTTTTTAAAAGTGAAATTTTTAA
>NW_008704034.1:303570-308375 GCF_000326865.2 Helobdella robusta
CGGACCTAAATTACAGCTTGGCCAAACATTATCTTAAGATAATGATCAGCACAGACAGCAATTGTGCAGTTTGATATTTAAAAGTTTTGTTATTGCACCAACATCAGATCTTCCACATTAATCTTCGTTACGTCGTATCTCTACTCTGATTTCCTTTTCAAATCTGTTGACAAACTTCATTTTGATGGAAGCACATTCGTTCTTATTTTCAATTTTAATTTTTAAAATATCTATTTTATATTATTTATTTACAGAACCTCGAGTTTAGTCATAAAAAAATGAGCCCATATACGCCTGTAACCGAATCTAAAATCATCACATTCATATAGAGTAAAACACACTTGGCTGTTAAAAAATTCTCAATACCAAATAAGTGAACAAACATCTCCGCGTGTAAGACAATCGTTGGAAAAAATGTCAGTAGCCTGGTGTGACTGATTCTTTTTTTTATAAAAATGTTTATGTGGAGTATGTGTGTGTTTGTGTGGTGTGTATGATTTGGAGTGTGTGTGTGTGATTTGAAGTGTGCGTGTGTGTGTGTGTGGTGTCTGGTGTATATTTTGTTAAGTTTACGGTGTGTGTGTAGGAGCATATGTGCGCGTGCGTGCACGCGTGCTAGTGTATATGTGTGTGTGTGTGTATGTGTGGCGTATGTGTGTGTGGCGTATGTGTGTGTGTATGTGTGTGTATGGTGTTTGCATAAAGATGTATGTTTGTTTCGCGATGTTTTGGCGTTGCGTGTGGATCATGTGGTGTGGAGTGGGCTTCTGAACTGTGTCGTTTGTCGATTGAATGGATGGAAAAGAGAAAAAAAGTTCATCTTTAATTTTATCACTT
Source organism: Helobdella robusta (assembly GCF_000326865.2). NCBI lineage: Eukaryota > Metazoa > Annelida > Clitellata > Rhynchobdellida > Glossiphoniidae > Helobdella > Helobdella robusta. The sequence goes on from NW_008704034.1 coordinate 304,408, forward strand.
TTTATCTACATCAAGTACAAATTTTTTAGCTACTTCGAAAGCCTTTTATCCTCATTATATATTTTTAAATAAATCTTACTTTGTCTAAATTTTTTTAGCTCAGGCTTTTGTTGATTTTCGATATAAAACCGGTTTTGAAAATGCAAAATGATGGCAAGTGTGTCGTTTGGCTATTTGTTTCATTTTTAAAGATTTTTAACTTTAATCTGATAAACTTATTTTGTAAAAATTCATATTATATAATTAATTTAGCTAGATGGGTTGAAAAAATATTTTTCATAAATCATTTTTTATGTACTGAACTTTGGATCTTGATAAAAATTTTCTGAAAAAATAATTTGCACGAGAGGATGATGATAAATTTATTATTACGATTTCAGAGATAGCAGGAGTGGTGCAAGTGAGAATGCAATTTTAAAATGAATGATTAAAGTGAGTTAATAGAAAGATGAATTTGACACATAATGAAGTAATGAGCTGGGTATAATTCCACAAAAAAAAAAAAATTAAACAAAAATAATTCTTTTCAAAGTAAATTTGAGATTTGAAATATTATTAAATATGTAATAACATAAAAATAAAACAACAGATAAATTAAAATGAAAACAAACAAAGCAGATAAAGATTTGACTAATTTGTAAAAATGTTTTTTTTTCCTCCTTCCCCTCCTTGTTCCTCATCCACATCTCTTCAAAACCCCTCACCACCTCAAAGTCACTCGACACAGGCTAATAAATATTACTCTAGTTTATTGAGAAAATAAGAAATAATGATTACTAACCGTCTCGTTCGCACGTGATCGTTGCTAGGAGTGTTGCTAGGCAACAAATAAAGGCAGCCAATGGCAATGCACTAGTCATGTTGTTGTTGTTTGTTTTAACCTGTTTTTGTTGTTAGTGTTGTTGTTGTTATTTTGGCGTTGTTGTTATTGTTATTATTAATGTTGTTGATGTAAGTGTTGTTTTATCGTTGCTGTTGTTGTTGTTTTTGGTGTTGTTGTTGTTTTTTCCATTTTAAAAGTTACAATGATATCATTAGTTTCAATTCTATTTATACTCTAATTAATACGTTCTCAGTGTAAAAAAAATAAATGAGCAAACGTGTTGAAGGTACAAGATGGATGAATGAATGAATGAATGAACGATCGAACGAACGAATGAACGAACGCATGAATGGATGAACAAACGAATGAATGAATGAACGTACGAATGAATGGATGAAAAACAAAATGAAAATATTAGTATAAATAATGGTATTAAAGCAATAGAACGTTATTCGTGTTGCGACTGAATGAATACACTTGGAAAGAAGTAGGAAAAAATACTCTTGGAATGAAATTATGTGTGGAATAATCGAATGTCAAATGATATTTGACAATGCAAATGTTGGACCGACTGACAACCAGCAACCACTAACTACAAGCCACAGGCTTCCAGCTACAAGTTACTGACTGCCAACTATCTGCTATCAACTACCAACAGTCACAACTACCGACTACTACTAACTACCAACCACAACTACTAGCTGCCAACCACAACTACAAACTCCCAACCACCTGCTACAGACTACCACAACTGCAGTTACCACAAAATGCGATGAACGCCTTACTGCTCTGAGGCATGCATGCATCTTAAAATAAAAGATGACAACATAATGTGTAACGGATGAGTTGAATGAACGATAGATGGAATGATGGAGCGATTGATGTATAGCTGCGTGGAATGATTGATGGATTTATAAATGAGTGGATTGATTGATGGATGGATGAATAGATGGATGGATGGATTAAAAAATTGATTGATTGATTGATAGATTGACTGACAGATAGATAAAACAATGGATGGACTAATGAATAAAGAAATAAACGAACGATAGATAATAGATAGATAAACAAACAGATATGACGTCATGGCCTGACTAATAGAATAAATAATAAAAAACTAAATAAATTTAAAAATTCAACTAAAAATATTTAGTTAACGTCAAATTATTCAAATAATTAACTCAAAAATCTAAAATAAAATGATAAGCTTGTAAGAATGAGTAAATGAAAATGAATGAAACGACTAACAACTAGAATAATGTAACCGGTTAAAAAATAGATTGAATGACTAATTAATTAACAACTTTATGGGTAAATTAACAGCCAGATTAACAAATAAATTAACTTAATTACTAAATGAAAAATTAATAGAATAATTGCTTGATGAAAAAAGAATGATGTGACGAGTGGATGAACAGAGGGATAAATGAATGAGCTGGTGAATGAATGAAACGCCTAATGCAAAACATTGCTGTCATCCATTCTAGAAAAAACTGATTGACTGATCGATTGATGTTTGGAAAAATGGATTGTAAGACAAATTGACTAAGAAGTTAAGACAAATTGACTGAAATGTGTCTAAATGAATAAATACTAAACATTAAAAATATACAAAAATATATGTGATAAATTGATATGTGGAAAGTTGTATTGAAAGTTTGATCGTGTTTATGCGTATTAAAATGTAAGAATTTAAGTTATAAATTTAAAACATTTACGAAAATAAAAGTTTTTAAAGTTAGTTTAATAAAATTTTAAACAATATATTTTATAAACCATAAATATACAATTAGGTAGTTCAGCAATGAAACAATATAATTCTTTGAAAAATGGGAATATAAAATAAATAGATAAAAAATTATTCCTTGAATTATTGAACAAAACATCAAATTGATGGATAGATGGTAAATGATGAGTGGGAAACAAACACGATTGAATGGAAAGATTAGATGGATGGATGGACGGACGGACGGACGGACGGACGGATGGATGGATGGATGGATGAATGGATGGATGAATGGATAGATGGATGGAAGGATAAATAGATAGATGGATAAATAGATGGACGGTCGAATAGATGGTTGAATGGACAGATGGGTGGATAGATGGAAGATGAATAGATAAATGGATGGATGAATGAACGGATAAATTGATGAATAAATGGATGTGAATGTACGGACACTTGAATGAATGAATGGATAGATGAATGATTGTTAGAATGAATAATAAAGAAATAATAAATGTAATAATTACGTTGATGTATAAAAAATATTTTTATGTCTATTTGTAGTTTTATAGCATGTTTGCTTGATTGCATTATTAACGAACAGACAGACGTTACAATGTTTTTGAACAAAAGTTATTCGCGTTATTGCAAACTTATTTAAAATATCTATAAATATCTGTATATGTATCTGTTGTATCTGTCTGAATGTGTATCTGTGGTATTTGTCTGAATGTGTATCTGTGATATATGTCTGTATGTGTATCTTTGATGTTTGTTTGTATTTTTATTTTTTATATCTGTCTGCACGTGTATCAGTGAATAATCAATGTATATCTGTAGTTAATCTTTTTGAACCTATATATATAGATGAGAGAAAATGAGAGTAAGTAAAAATAAAAAGATATAAAAAGATAAAACAATATAAAGAGAAACATGAAAAGAAAAAAATAAAACAAAAGTGGATTAGCGAAGAGAAAGGTGGAGGAGGAAGAGAGAGAAAGAGGGAAGGAGAAAAAGAGAAAGAGACGGAGAGAGAAAGAGACGGAGAGAGAAAGAGACGGAAGGAGAGAACTGAAAAGAAAGAGCTAAAGAGACTAAACCGGCAAAAAGATAGAGATAAACCAAAAAAGAAAGTGAAAAAAAACTGAACATAAATGGGTTTAAAATGGGAGCATGCTGCAAACAAAAAGCATGGAAGGAGCGAATGTTTTGATGTGTTGACGGGGCAACAGACTATCATGCAGACACTTTAATTAATTAATTAAGAAAGAAAGAATGAATGATAGATAGAAAGAAAGAATGATAAATAGATAAAAATATAGATGTAAAGATAAAAAAATAGAAAGATAGATAGAAAGATAGATTGAAAGATAGATAGATAGAGGAATAGAAAGATAGATAGATAGATAGATAGATAGA
>NW_008704034.1:308473-382735 GCF_000326865.2 Helobdella robusta
ATGGATGGATGGACGGATGGATGGATGGATGGATGGATGGATGGATGGATGGATGGATGGATGGATGGATGGATGGATGGATGGATGGATGGATGGATGGATGGATGGATGGATGGATGGATGGATGGATGGATGGATGGATGGAAAAAGAGAAAAATGTTTTTTTAATTAATTTATTATGATTAGTTGCGCTATATATGTTCATATGAAAACTATTATTATTACTCATTGTTAATTATTAAATATATTTTTCCTACTGCATAAACGTTTGAATTATCTTGTTTTCTGCTGTTTTCAAATTAAAATAAGTTAAGGTATGGAAATTTAACCGTCAAAAATTTAATTTTAATCTAAATTTTTTTCGTAGGTATGGCAAACCAAAATAAAAATATTTAAAAAATGATTTGTTCATGAAAAGGAAATGTAGAAATTAAAAAAAAAAGCATTATCAAAAAGATTTTGCTCTTCTGAGATACCATCAAATCTATCACTGAAGAAGATTCAATTAACAAACTGAAACGATTTGCATGTTGAAAATTTGCAGCCATTCAACTCGAACTGCCAACAAGCATTTATATCGCATGTCTTGTTTGCATGTGTGTGTGTGTGTGTGTGTGTGTGTGTGTGTGTGTGTGTGTGTGTGTGTGTGTGTGTGTGTGTGTGTGTGTGTGTGTGTGTGTGTATTAGTATGTTCGTACATTTGCAAGTAGTGCACTTTTGTTTGTAGTTTGTTTGTTGCTTGTTTATAATACAAGTTTATCAAGTTCTTTTATTCAAAAGGCATATAGTGTTTGTGTGTGTGTGTTTGTCTATGTGTGTGTGTGTGTGTTTGTGTGATTGCCTGTAAGTGTGCATGCATCTGTTTTTGTATATCTTTTCAATGATATGTTATTGTATATTACTATTGATGTCTTTGCTAACGAGCAGATCTTTTGTATTCAAGTGTTTAGTTAGCCTATTTCTAATAAATCAATGTGTGTATAAATGTTTGCGTTATACAACATTGATGTACGTTATGAAATGTAACCCATGTAAAGAGTTTGCTGTTATATTTACAATTGATTGACAGCTCTGTATCGGTGTTTGTACTATCTACCAGTAGAGTATCGACGTTTGTATTTTTAGATTTCAGACATAGCCGTAGATTTAGGCGTTTGCCTCACATCGTAAAATATGCAATTGCAGACCATAAAATTGACGCAAAGCATGAGAGAGCAATCAGGAAAACCTCGTAAAGAAATTCCGTGGGTGAAGGAGTGGGATAAGATTTGGATAGGATAGAATATAATAGGGTAAGATAACAGATAACATCAATTGTTTTTTGACTTATTTTCAAATTTCCTTAGATAATGTCAACAAAATTTATAAATTCAAAACATAAATTAGATCCACATTCAAACACAGGCAATGCTAAACAAAGTAATAGAACGATAACTTGTTTGAAAGTGAACTTTAATTTAAAATTTGTTTTTTAATAGAAAATTAATGTTAACAAAAACTTTCCTCACGATTTTAAGCTAATAAAAAATGTGGTTTATGTCATTGACAGTTGCAGAGACGAGGTGTTTTTTGGCCATGTTTTAGCTTGTTATTTAGGTTGTTTTCGCTGATTTTGGAAACAAAATATTGTTTATTCTTTGTTTTGTGTGAACAGTTTTTTAGTTGTTTTTATATGTTGTAAAATTTGTTGACGTAAAACTATTGTTGTTGTTTATGTTGTTTTTTGTTATAATTGTTGTTATTGCTGTTGTTGTTTTTAATGTTATAATTTTTGTTGCTGGTGCTGTTGTTGAGGTTGATTTTGTAGTTATCGATTTTGTTGCGGTTGTTTGAGTGATTATTCCGGAGTAGTTGTTACTGTTGATGTCGACGTGTGCCTTTTCCCTTTTCAGTCGCACCTAGTTGTGCCATTTCAATAGCGCGAATGTAAATAACAAAAGGTTTGCCGGCAGTTCGCTCCGATGCATGTTTTTAAACTTTCAACATACACACCTGTGTTGGTGGCTAACCCATTATAAAAAGAACTCTCGCTATATAATCAATCAGTGAGTGTTGTTGTTAATATTGTTGATTGCTGATGCTGTTTATCCTAGTGTTGTTTTTCGTTGTTGTTAATGTTGTTTGTCGTTGTTGTTGTCGTCGTCGTTGTTGTTGTTGTTTTGTAGTAGCAATTTGGCAATGCAAGATGCAAGTAGCAAGATGGCAATGCAGTTGTGTTTGCAATGCTTTGTTATGACGAGAAGCCAGTTTGCTGTTGGTCCATCCACAAACAAGCAAGAACGAAAATTAACTTTTCAAATACTTCAAATCGTTCATAAACAAACAGTTGTGTTAAAATCTATATATAGTTACAGTTTCAATATTACAACACAGATATCGTATGAATAATATTTTCAGGTAATTATTAAATTATATAAAATTAACCTTTATCAATATTAACAATACACCACTTAAATTCAAAATTATAAAAACTTTTAATAATAAATAAATAAATAAATAATTTTTATAAAATTACTTCTTCAATTTATTCCAGATGAACCAGATCCAACTAACAAATAAAACATGATTTGCGAGACAATATGCCAGCACGATGCTCAGTCAACCTAACTAAAAACAATGCAATCGAAGATTGCTGGTGCTCTCTTATGTATCCATGTGCCTTCATATATCTATATCTATTGGTGATATATATATATATATCATATATGTTGTATATATATATATACATACATACATAAACAAAAACATAAAAAACAATACATCTACACAAACACTTATATATACGTATATGTATATATATATATGCGTGTGTGTGTGTTTGTGTAGATATATTGTTTTTCATTGTTTTGTTTATATATATATATATATATATATATATATATATATATATATTACATATTATATATATATATATATATATATCTACATATATATTCAACATACATAGTTGCACGTGTATGTGAGTTTTTGTGAGCATAAATCCGAAGAAAACATAACCTTATAATAAACAATAAATGGACGTAAAAATGGAATATTAAATAAACTAAAAACAAGCGGTTTTTCTCCTAAACTTCCTTCCCAGCAATAAATAATAAGAAACAAATAATCGGGCGAACGCAATGAAACATTCCCGCATGTCTCATAAATTTGTGAAGGCACATAGACCACATAGAAATCCACATAAATATAATGCAATGCACTATAATGTTCCTACATCAATAATGCTTACAAATCTAAAAAAGAAGAAAAAAAGAGCAGGATACATGAAAGATCTTGACATCGATTCGCGGAACAAAGAAATACGAAGGAGAAGACGGGAACATTTGATCGTGAAAGCTGAGCCCATTACATAACAATCTCCATAGGAGAGATGCTTTTCTGTTTTGTTTCCCTACAACAATGTCAGAACGTGCACTGAACTCAATTCGAAATTATTTTGTTCGGCAAAGGCTGGGAGATGATTCGGTTCGAAGGAGCTTGTTTGGCCACCCAGAAATATTTCAGTAACAATGTGAACCGTTACAAATTAATAATTAATCACAATTTCAAGCTTAAATGCAATTTCTCTTCTTTAAAAGCAATGTTAAAATTCAGACCATTGCACTGTTTCAAAACACATCACTACATTAAACGAGGAGGAATAGTTTATCATAACATGACAATAATCATGAATCACTTAATAAGATTACAAGGAAGATGTTTGTTTATTCTGCCATCACATGTCCGTCTCAGGTCTCACTACGAGATGCAACGAGACATTAGACCGAACGTCCGTATCTAAACAAAATCCTGTTTGAGACCACCATCATCATAAAGATATCTCCATATCAAATGTCTATTTTGAGCAACTATTTATAACACCATACATCTGAACTATTGTTTATATGTCTGTTTGTTATTTATTTATGTTTGCCGTTAACTTATTTATTTGTTTGGTTTATTAATCTCTCTCTCTCTCTCTCTCTCTCTCTCTCTCTTTCTTTCGCTCTTTATCTATCTTTGTCAGTTTTATTTATTATACATTTAGTGATTTGTGATCGTTTAAGTAAGATATGATGGAAAATGAAGTTGGCAGAAAATTTACTGACGTCATCAAAGCATTAGAGGAACCTGTGATTCAATTTTACACAACCTCCCATAGCATCCACAGAATCTCCCATAACATCAACACGATAGATTTTACACACACACACATACACACACACACACAAGTCACACAGCAAATCATTAGCTCTCAGAAACCGAACAAAAATCGTCTGAACATCACACACTCCATGAAACTTGCCCCCGAATTAAGTTACGCTCATGAACGCTTTCATTTTTTTTCGTCTACATATTTTCGCTACAAACGCATTTATGTTGCACTAATATGTTGTTTACGTTTTTAAACCGTGTTTACGTTTGTTAGAAGTGTTTTATTTATAAAATAATGTTTACGAGCTCATGATTACGTTACAAAGATTTTATAAAGAGACGGTGAAATACAATTATTAATACGTCCCCATTGCGGTAGTTCATGTCATTAGGGCAAAATTTTAAAAATCACAATAACACTTTTATTCTTGGTAGGTCAAACGTAACATTTATATTATTGTTACAGATCCGAAAATGAATGCTATTCAAAGTTGGAAGCATGCCATGGGCTGGGCACATCTCTTAGTTCTAGTTTCATTTTGGTTTTCTCTTGTTTTAGGCCCTTTTATTTTCAGGTATCTGTCATTTATTTTGTAGTGGAAAATCAAAAAAATTTTAAGAAAGAATTTTTTGAAATTAATTTTTAAATAAGTGAAAAATCTCCCGTGAATTGCCTGGTGTAATAAACACGGTATATGGTTTTCAAATTAGTATCACATTGTCAAAGAAGAAAAACAATAATAGTTTTTCTGTCATTTTTTCAAACTTGCAATTATGTATATTGTCAAAAACACATGAGTGAAAATGATTTCAAAATTTGAAATTATCAATTTTGAAAAATGTTATAAAACATGTACAAAAACGGAAACGAACCATGAAAAATGCACCAACAAAGTGAATTATTAATTAATATTTACTAATGCACGTACAAAATTCATCCCAAAAAGAGACATTCATCTTTAATTCATGAGCAAAAATACAAACGAGAATACAAAAACCTCTTCATCTTGGAAAAACCGTACGAATCTGAACGTAACGCATTTTTGCTTATTATATGGCATGGATGATTACACACCACGGATATATACATATACATGATACACACATAACTAACTTACATACATATTATTCGACATATACCTACTTACAAAAACACACACACATGCGTGCAGACACGCAAAAACGCGCACACTCAAACATCAATAAAATGAAGAAGCACTCATGGCAAATAAATATATGAAATCCAATCACACACAGGCACATACGCATACACTGGCACACGCTCCAACAATGAAAAGACGTTATAGATCACGTGAATGAAAGGGCGAAGGTCAAACAATTTAAAATAACGTCTGCTCCCTTCACTGACGTTTCATGATTTTTATAGTTGATAAATTTTTATTTAATCGACTGCTTGAATCATTTATAATGATTTTTTAAACGAAAATTGAAAAAAAATTTTGTTCATCAAATTCTTTAAAATAAATTGTATGAACTTAGTAAAAGCGGTTCAGTATTCAACCCAACAACAATTCTTACCACTCTCCTAACATTATTTCACCTGGAACATCGTTATGAGCGTTACAATTCTTGTTACAATACAAAATCAAGAATCACCATAGAATTTTCATTTAAATGGAGTTGGTGTATCACTTATATCTGTATCGTCCCATTTGTCTAATATCACGTTTTTCATTTATCATATCTATTTGTGTGTATCACACTTAATTTGTAACATTTATATGTATGTCCTAATACGATGTACTTCATGTATACAGTGTTAGTCATTTCTTTGAGTTACATCTTCATATATATAAACTGTTTTACCCTAGCGAATTTTTTTAAATTTTAAAATGAAAACCTTTCAATCCCCAGAACAGATAAACGGCGTTGAGTTAGGGTAACAAAAGTTTAAAAAAATAATAATTACCAGAAGTTTGGTTATTTGTGTAATAGAATTATTAAAATTAATAATTATTAAAATTAATAATTATTAAAATTAATAATTATTAAAATTAATAATTATTAAAATTAATAAAAAAAACTAAATAAATGTTTAAATTATAAACAAAATTTAATTTTATGTATTCCAAACAACGTTTGCTCAGTTCAGTTATCGTGAAAACTGTTTATAAGTCTGAAAAATTTGCTTCTTCTTTAACGCTCGGCAGTTGTGGCAACAGCAGAAGCTTTATAAATAAAACTTGAATTATTTGAATAACAAACAGCAAGGACAAAAGCACATGTGTTGATGGTACTATAACTAAGTACGAACGGACCGTAATCGAACTAAGTACGCGCGAAACGAGAACAACTCGAGAAACGGCAGTCCTATCGATGCAAGATTTCTCTATGTTGAATATTTCTATCTGATTACTTTCGTACTATTTTTAATAACTAAGAAGATGTCAGTGAAACGTCAGATTTGCTGGAGTGAGTGACAGTTGATCAGGATTGCATCAAGATGTGTTTGTTCCAAATATAAAGATGAACTCGATTGTTGCCTGTTACTACTTTGTTGCTGCGTGTATGCATTTTTTTTATAAAATTTTCAATTCTCAATTGAATCTATCTTGACAATGTTGAAAGGATGATGTGAGACTAAAATTAATAATATTTGGGTTAATTTTTATTATATATAACGATATATAAGATTCATCAACAAATAAAAACATTATAGCCAAACAGACAGACCTGCACATAATAATGAACCATCGACAAATAGAAAGATAGACAAAAAATGAAAAGCAGACAAAGTAACAGACAGACACGCAGACAGACATCAATAAATGGAGCAAAGTATTTGCATGATATTCATCTGAATGACGGATGGAGCGTGCATTTGAAGAATGTGCACATCATCTGTGAATGATATTGTCATAAGATGGGATTTGCAATGAGGAAATCTCTGTGGCCTATGAAATTAACATAAAACAAATGAACATATTAACATAAATTAACGTATTATTTATTTTATATATTCCATGAAACTTTCGATACAGTTGCGAACTGATGGTTATTAAGTTGATGCAATATCGATAGCCTATAAACAATAATAAACATCGCCTACATCCAAACACATTTCTTCGCTAAGTCTCAAACAAATGAATTATTTAACATACCCCATTGCTGAATACCAAATGCATCCAACATTTTTTAAGAACAATTCATATAGCTGTATGATTTTGAATATTTGAGGCTTTAAAACTGACGTGTTTGTGTATATTTTTTTACATATAGATCAGTATAGTGCAAATACAAAACATTAGATTTTTCCAAGACCTTTTCAAAATTATTCATCGGATTTGTTGAGATCATCACATTTAGTCATTTTGTCTGCATGTCGCAACATTTTGTTGATTGTGTGAGGCTAATTGTTTTTGCTAACAAGAAAAACTTTAATGGAAATTTTAAAATGTTATTTTTGTTGGTCTAATCTGATTTGTTAGAAAAACTTGTTCAAGAAAAGAAGGCTAACATGAGATTAACATTAGCCTCACTTCTGTAGAAGTGGATTAATCTTCACTGGTTAAGACGCTTCTGTGGCGAATTAAATAGAAAGCGTATTATAAACTGAAAAATATAAAATAATTTTGAAAATAATTTTCAATCTATGTCTATTCAAAATCAAAGTTAATTTGCTACGATATAAATAGTATCAAACAAGATAGAGATGACATCTTCTTTATAAAAAAAAATTATTGGTAATGCGAAAAAATATAAACATGGAGTCCCATGTAGAAAGATCTATGATAAGATGAAGTGATGGAAGTAAATTAATTGCTGATGGGGTGAGATCAATTTGGGATTAGATGGATAGAAACTTGTAATTGAATTGAATTCAATAGAATAATTTGTAAGATAGGATCATATCTGCATTGAAATGACTCTCTGGTGGAATTAAATTTTTTCTAGTGCTATATATATAAATAAAAATAATTTTCTTTTAAATGGAAGTTAATTAGTGACGCTTTATAAAACCGCATTATAGATTTTTGTCTTAAGAATAAGAATTGTCGGTTTCGATTATTCGTTGGTGTTGCTAGTGTATCCAATCAACATGCAATTAAGATATGCAGCCATATATTTATACAGTTGATGCTGAAGATCAAAGCAAAGCAAATATTAATAAAGTTCTTGAGGATGTTGGTTTGTCGCTTGGTAAACAATTTCTTGCCGATACCGACGATGCTGCTGTTGTTGATGTTGTTGCTAGAGGCTGATGTTGTTGCTAGAGGCAGATGTTGTTGCATGTTTATTATATCGCATATTTGCTGTACTGTCAGCAATGAGATAATTGAGAGGAATTTGCTTACGACATGTGATTAGTTAGATAAACTTTTATGGCACCCTAAAAACTAACATAAATCATCATTTATCATTTGATCTACTTCTCTGTGAAATGGAATTGATCTTTGAAACTCAAATTAACCTTTTGATTTTTACTTTTTTATGCAATACATCTAATTGAAATAACTTTTGAGAAATAGCAATTCAAACTTCAAATAAAGGGTGGCTAAAACTCAACCACACAGAATATGCATATTTACAGTAGAAAGTATCTTTTTTTCTCTTTCTCTCTTTCTCTCTCTTTCTCTCTCTTTTTTTCTATATATTCATACACGTATGCATATTGTCTTCAAAACATATAAGGTAAGTTAAAGCACATAGCACACAAATCAGTCAAACATGTGCGAGGAGAAAGTTAGGCGAGATTAACGCACGTTAATCTGCATGCACTTTGTATATTTTGTGCTGAGTAGTACGCATAATTTGTATATTTTATTGAACATATGTGTGTATATGTATGAAGCGTGTGTTTTTGTATTTAGCGTGTATATTTGTATCGAGCAGGAATTTTTGTATTGAGCGGGAATATTTGCATTAGGCATGCCCTGCACATTCACTGTCCTCTGTTGTTTGCAGCCATTCCACTTCGTACATTTTTTTTTCGTTATTCGCATTTTTATTCATTGAAGGAGAGAAAGACGCGTTTTATCAAATTAAACGAAACTGCAAATTCAATAAGAAATGCGAATGATGCTCTTAAATTTGTTTATCTGCCCATGTATCTCTCGCACGCTGTCACTCTGTCCTTCTTATATATGACGTCCTATGCTTCTTCCTATGCTTCTCTGTTTGGCTTTGTTGCTGTTGTGGTGGTGTTGTGATGATGTTGGTGGTGGTGTTGTGATGATGATGTTGTTATTGGTGGAGTTGTTGGTTGTTGTTGTTGGTGGTGCTGCGGCTGCTCACGTTGTTTTTTTTATTGTTGTTAAGCTGTCAGTGGTTGAAGAGTTGTTTATAGTAGAAACATAGCGAGGGTTTTTGTAGATGTTTATCGTAGGTGGCTCCGTACCTTGAACTATTTTATACAATTTTTATTTTTTTTTTAAATATTTTAACAATATTTTTTATGTGGTTTCTGAATGATTTCAATTTTTCCAAGATATTCTTGTAGATTCATCACAAATACGTCCCGGTTGAATTTGCACCTTCTTATCATCTTGTTGTGGCTGTGCTATCGTCAGAGAAATGCATTTGCCATGCTCCCCTCGTCCAATGTCCGTTAGTAATCTAATTTACTCGCAAATCTTCGCAACCTTTTTTTCATCAGTCAGTTTTTTTTATCATCGGTAGTGCTGGGGAATTGCTAAGATGAGGCATTATAAATAAAGTTGGTACTGATGACCAATCATCTTGATGATCAATCAGCTGATTGATGACCAATCAGCTGATTGATGACCAATCAGCTGATTGATTTACGATGATGATGTTGATAAAGAAGAGTAATTGGAAGAGGATGAAAATGGATATTATGAGTACCACGATAATTATTTTAATAATGATGATGATTAAGATGATTAGAGTTATGATGATGATGATGAATATGATAGTAGTGGTTAGTTATTGATGAACGTATTTGTGGTGGGCAGCATTAATTCTGGCGAGTTGTGAATATTGAGGTGCTATGTAGAGGTATGCATGTTTGCAAGAAAATTGATGTCGTCTATCTATTCATTCAAACCCAACATTTTCACTTTTGAACTAAAATTAACCAAGATCAACAATAAAATGTTAAGAGCTGGACATAGCAAGCAGTTTAAAACAGTTGCCAATTCTCGGTCGTGCCAAGAAAAAAATGTTGTAAAGTTATTTTCATCATGACACACAGGAAGACAAACAGAGGTTCATATCCATTTCAACAAACAGGTACATGCATGTGAAAATAAACATTGTAATATCTGATATAGTAGGATTTGAAAATAGCGAGAAAATCACATAATGTGCATAAATGTCAACTATATATTTAATCACGCACACTCACATGCACACACGCGCGCACACTAACAAAACAAACTTTGAAAGACAAAAGATATTGAAAAGCGATAACGTTTTACATGACGTCATAACACAACAGCATTGAAGATAACGCTCCTGAATATGATCGACAAGCAGGAGACAATCAATTGTTTATATCATACCAAATGACATCATTCCTTTCTTCAAATACATCATTCGCGTTTTTATGTCTATATTTTTTGGTAGTTTTATATGTTTGTTTATGTTTACTTAAAAATTCAACAGTTTTTTCTTCTAATATGTGTATTATAAACAATTTTTACATCGATTTAATGGTTTGATATACGGACGCGACGTACAAAAGTTGTCTGACGGTTCCATGCACTGCCTCGCACGTTCGTTAGTCACGCAAAATTACACCTTTGTCAGGGATGTAGATTCTGTGGTTGTTAATCAATTTCTATTTTGTTTTGAACTCATGTTTTTTTTTTATCACGCCACCTTTTAGATATAAATTAAATCACTAACATTCCTACATTAGTTATATTAACTGGGATCAATGCTAAAAAAAATTTCCAGTATGAATGAAAATTTTTTAAACTTTGGCAAATTAATTTTTAAACTACAGAAAATAATTAAAATACTTAAAAATTAAGCTATATTTGTCTAACAAAAAATGCTGACGATCAATTTTTTGTACGATGGTTGAAAGTGACAAAAGAGTAACATAAGTCTCTCGCCTAAAGATATTGAACGTTAGTTTTGTATGTAAACTACTATTTGACTGTTTTAGCTTTTTAAGTTGTTAGATTCCTAGAAATAGCTCAAAGGCAGCATTTTTAATAAAATAATAAAATGACAATACTTTCACTTATTTGAAATAAATCAATAAAAAATTCATTTTTCATTTGCCGCTTGTAGTTTATTGTTCTTATTTTTGCTTGCATTCTTATTACTGTTTATGTTTCAATTCTTGCATCTGACAAAAAGCACCCCCCGATTTCCTTTGTTGTCGGTGGAAGTTTCTCAAATTGATGCCATCAGGGCATATTCGCTTTCACTTCTTATTAAAATCCTAACAAAAGTTTTTCTTTTCGTACAAAAAAAATTATTTTTTTATAGCTTTCCCAGCCTGATCTAAAGCAAAAACGAAACCTTCAATACAATTTTAATTTGAGTGTTTACAAAGAAAATATTAAACTGTTTAAACAGACAGTTCTAAAATCAATGTAAATATCATAATATTAAATTATAAATAAACATGACCGGACATTAATAAACGAAAAACAGAAATAAATAATTTTAATTTTTTGCAAAATAAGGAAACGGTATGAAACAAAAAACGGACTATAAAAGAAAAAAGAAAGTGATAGAAGGAGGAAGAGAAGGCATAAAGATGTTTTCCTATTTGCATGACTGCCAAATGTCTTTTGAGCAAAAATGATAACCCGGTTAATGTGATTTATATGCCGAGAAAATATTTCAGAACAGTTAATAAATATTATTTTCTGTGATTGTTTGCAGAGGAACGCCATTTGATTTGAATTATTTAGCATGTTTTTTCACGACTTGGTATAGTTACAAATGCAACTAGTCGAAAATATTAATGAAAAGTCATTTGTTGCGTCTGCCTGATGCACAAACATCCTGTCAATAGCTGTATGTAATTTAATGTTTTTCTTTTTTTTGTCTTTAAAATGATGATTATTATTTTATGGTTAAATATTGTTGTTTGCCATGTTAATTGAAATAATTTGTTGCCAAGAACATTTTCACTAGCATTAATGCCCTTAACATTGTAAAAACGAACGAACGCACAAATCAGCTGGCACGAACAACTATCACTAAGAAGATTCATGAGGTCTATAAGTCATCAGTCTAAATTGTTCATTGATTTCTAAAAATGTTTAGATCATAAAGACATGTATGATTTGTTTCATATCAAAATGGATCAACCACGATGAGCACAGTGGTGTCTAGGTCTAATTCTCATGGTGTATGTTGGTTGAAATTGAATAAAGAAACAAAGAACTCAAGGAGTTTCAACCGAACATAACACTGCGAAAGTTACATAGAGTCAGTGGAAGGCTGGCGATGGTAGATGCCAACTAAGTAATCCCGAGAAAGCGCAGTGATACTTATTAACAACTATCCACACATACATAAACACACACTGACACACGAGTGTTCTGCAAACACATGTACAACAATTAGCTGTAGGAATGAACACACACGCGCGCGCGCGCACACCCAAATATGTATATTATATATATATATATATACATATATACAATACAATACATATATATATATATATATATTTATATATATATATATATATATATATAATATATATATATAAATATATATATATATATATTTATTTATTTATTTATACACATGAACAAATACTCTTGTCAAAACAGCACACAAATGTAAACATATTCATGCCTAACCAAACAAACACATACAGATACGCACCTATACGTCAAAGCATAGCAATAAAGACCCATGCGATAAAACTTCATCAGTTAAAAAACACTCGATATTTTAACGCCATCCTTAAAACGGCAATAAATTCAACTAGTCCGAAAAGCAAATTATCATCCGACCAATCAGAGCGGATTAATTTGTGACGTCACGATGGCTGTTGAATATTCATGAGGGGATTTCCTCATTGAGTGTGAGTTACGACGTGGTGTTGGAATTACATATGCATCGTGGCTTCCATTCATCATTTCTCGTCACCTCATCCCATCCATGCATCCACGCATCACTCCTGCTGTTGTTGGAAGCCCTCGCTGACGAAGCTATGACGTAATGACACGATGGATAATATTTAGTTTTGAATGATGTCATTTGCATAATCTTTGTAATTATTTATCTTTAATGCTGTCGTTATTGCTATTGTTGTTGTTGCTGTTGTTGTTGCTATTGTTGTTGCTGTTGTTGTTATATAATCCATTACACGTAGATTTTTATGGAGTTTTATAAATCAAATAAAAAATGAATTAATAGTTACCAATTTGTTATTATTAAATGAACGTAAATGGTATACAGGACTGCAAAGTGATGGGCCAAATTATATCAGCTGGGTTATGTCACTTACAAATCAGCAATGAAAATGACGTCCCTTGAAAACCCGCCATTTAATCTAACATTCAGAGAACATTTTCTTCTTGCCAAAGATGAAACAGAAAGTTTAAACCTTCGCAGCGTACAGAGAACAATTTATTTTATCGATGGTCGTTGTAGGAAGGTAAATAAAAGTCGTGTCGTTCACAGCTGCAACCATGTGTCCGTGTGTGTGTGTTTGTATGTGTGTGTATATGTGTGTGTGTTTGTGTGTGTCTGTGTGTGTGTATCTATGTGTGTCTGTGTGTGTGCCCTTTGTGAGAACAGCCACCTACCTCGACATGACAAAAAAAATTTATATTAATAAACCAATTTAGCTGCATTTACTGTAAGTTTGTATAACCACAAACTAAATGAAAAATAATTTTCTCCAATTTCAGAAAAAGAAATACATGCGACGCACTAATTTACGTAATGAGGTGCACGCAAAAAAGGAACATAGGTCTGCTTTTAACTTGCTAACATATCTTGTTTTATTAACGTTTAACGCAGCATAACAATTTAACGTAACGCAACAATTATTTCTATTGTTTGAATTATTTTAAAATAAAAAATTAAAAAAAAACTTAAAACAAACAAGAAATTAGAAAAAAGTTATGACTGAAGCTTCTGGCATGTTTTCTCGTAAAGTGAAAACTCGCCGTTAAAATGAAAATTGTATTTTGAAAATTGTATTTTTATATGAAAATTATATATTTATTTTTTATATTTAAATTATATTTATATTTAAATTTTTATATTAAAATGAAAATTATATTTTTATATATTTACTTATGCATACATTCGCTTCTATATATTTCCCATAAAACTATCACAGCAATCTATTTTTGATCGATTGTGCCTCTCAAAATGTTGGCAGGAGTTGATAAGAAGGAGAAATTAGTTGCCACACCGATCCGCGGGTCTTTTAATTTGTTCAGCTCGATGCAGAGTCAACGTAAGAACGCCCTGCAGAATGGCCACCAAATTTTAAGATGGTTATTATGTTCGCTATGGTTGGTTTAACTGTTTTTTTTTACCAAATTCAGAGATTGCAAATGAATTGATAAATTGTTATTGTAACATTAAATGTCTTGCAACGCAAAATAATGACACACAAGCAACAATCGAAATAACCACGCATACTACTGCTTACATACGTCCGTACGTGCACATACGTTCATGTTTATTCTCACATACACGGAGGGACGTATGCAAACAGACATGGTCTCAGATCAGGGCCATGAAGGAAGGTAGTGGAAATACTCGAGGCAGACTGGCAGCAAACTCGCGAGTCAGTTGCAGAACTTCATTCTGACATGTTTCTCTCCTCCACTTTTAAAATTCCAACAAACAAATCTACTGGAGGGAAATCATCAATGGAGGTTAAATGATGATTGCAGGTATGATCTAGTGGCGAGTAGTGTGTGCATAAAAGTAAAAGCGACACACGTACAACATGTTATACACAGGTGTACACACAATCATCGCACGCACATGCATGCACACGTACACGCAAGCGTACACGCAAACGTACGCAGTTCTAGAGAGTGAGATGCGACATGTTAAATGGCAAGATATTCTCTGCAAATAAATAATTTCTTGTTTACACTTGAACATGCATTAGTACTTGACGATATATCCGAGTTGGCGAGTCTTCAGTCGATGTGCCTACATGTGTGTGTGTGCTTCTGTGTGTTCTTGTGTGTATGTTTGTGCGTGTATGCATGTGTGTGTGCGTGTGCGTGTAAGTACGCAATGTGAATAAATGTGTGGAATGTTAAAAAATACAATGTAAAAAATCGATTCACAATGGCATAAAATTATTTATAGGCTTCAATCAATCAATCAATCAATCAATCAATCAATCAATCAATCAATCAATCAATCAATCAATCAATCAATCAATCAATCAATCAATCAATCAATCAATCAATCAATCAATCAATCAATCAATCAATCAATCAATCAATCAATCAATCAATCAATCATTCATTCATTCATTTATTCATTCATTCATTCAAACATTTATTCATTTATTTGCCGTTCATTCATTCATTCATTCATTCATTTATTCATTCATCCATCCATTCCACAATATATTCATTAAGTTATGTATTAATTCAGACAACCAAATACTCAAACATTCCAACAGCTTGCGTCATAGAGCTGGCTTTCATGAGGTAGGCAGGCAGGCAGGCAGGCAGCCAATGAGGAAGTTGTTTGATAAGAAGGAAGATGTAGGAAGGTGATGAGGTGTGAAAATTTGCGATCATATCAGGGAGAGTTGTAAAGATTGGTACGAAGATGGTGAGGATGACAATGATGAATATGATGATGGTAGTGATGGTGGTGATGATGGCGATAATGATGAAGAGGATGGTGGTGATGATGGTGACGGTGACGATGATGATGGTAACAGTGATAGAGATAGCGAAGATAATTAATATGGTGGTGATGATGATGGTGATGGTGAATATGAATAACAGACACTCGCATATATGCAATTTAAGAATATAATGTACGTGTGTGTTTGTTTGTGTATGTGTGGTAATGTCGATGATGATGAAGACGAAGGCAGAGATTATACGTCGATTATGATGATGATGAAGACAATGATGATGATGAAAGTTGTGATAGCATATAAGAAATGATTGCAATGGTAGTGAAACTTTTGTGTTATCGGATGCAGTGATGAATATACAATCACTAATAAATTCCATGAGTAACTGAGTAACTGAGTAACTACATATAATATATGCGTGTGTGTGTTTATGTGTGTGTGAAAGTGTGCGTGTGTATGTGTGCGTGGGTGTGTTTGTGTGAGTATTTGTTTGTACGTGTTTTTGTTGGTGAGCATGATGGTGCGGGGCATGACTTTTGTAATGAAAACAAAAGATAAATGACGTGTGATAGCGTGAGGATGACGTCATTAATGACATCACAAGGTTGGTCAGTTTCGATACAGACCATAACTGCACATATTACAATTATACAACGTTCTCGTTAGTATTATAATATAAAATTATTAATATTACATGATGATGATGATGATGATGATGATGATGGTGGTGGTGGTGGTGATGATGATGATGATGATGATGGTGATGATGGTGATGATGATGATGATGATGATGATGATGATGATGATGATGATGATGATGATGATGATGGTGATGATGATGGTGATGATGATGGTGATGATGATGAAGATGAAAAGGCTGATGATGAAGATGATGATAATGCTGGCGTTGATGAATGCATAAATCATCATTTCTTATCAGGAATTAAACTCCAGTGAATTATTTCTATGTTAAAATCATTCATATTATTTATATTATTATTATTGTTGTTATTATTATTATTAATGTAATTCTTATTATTGCTTATATTATATTTTTATTATCACTAATAATATTCATATTTCAATTATTTTATTATTGTTATCATTATTATTATCATCACACAGACACACACACGCACACACTCAGAAACACTAAAAAAAATTCACATACTAAAATTACTTTCACTTGCTCGTTTATCTAAAAACAAAAAATACAAACCGTCATACCATCATAAATATACAATATACTAAAAATAAATTTACATATACACACATTCACATACACACATATACACACATATACACACACACCCACACACACACACACACACACACACACACACACACACACACACAGAGATGTATGCCTAGGACAGCGCACGATGTATGCACCAGTTGTACCAGGTTCATGATAAGGTCATGGAAGGAACTTATATCGCATCTCTATATTACGAACTCTCTTCAAAGCAGTAGCAGCAGCAGTACCATTACCACTAAGTTGTATGCAGCGTCGAGTTATCATACATTTTATTACATTGCTATATTTGATGTTAAATTTGCATTTCTTCAAAATTGTAATGGACTATTTTTATTTATTTATTTCACTTAAATATTTCAATTTATTTCAATCATCCTTAATTGTTTTTTGTTACAGCTAGTTTTTTTTATAAAATTATCTTAGGAAACGAACGTTTAACTGAAGCACCTACCTTGTAATAAATGCTTATAAACTCATGCTAGCAGATAATTAAATTATTTGCCTTCTCACATTTTATTTCCTTTCATCCCAACTCGCATCCATACATCCTGCTCATCCCGATATTTATAAACGCTTTTTCCATATGCATTAACATCACACAGACACTTGCATATATGTTATTTAAGAGTATAGGTGTGTGTTTGTTTTAAGAATATAAGTGTGTGTTTGTTTGTGGATGTGCGTTGGTGTGTATGTGTGTATGTGTGAAAAAGAGAGAGAGAGAGAAAAAAAAAGAGAGAGAGAGAGAGAGAGAGAGAGAGAGACTGAAAGTTTAAGTCTGTGGTGTGTGTAGGTATGAGTATTCGCGTATGAAGGTGTTGTTATATAATTAATTTCGTTGTTAATTTTCTCAAGTTCTACAGAGATTCATATTTTTTTTTAAATTCTGCATCGGAGAAATGACACCAGCGCAGCAAATAATCCTCATTAAAATTGAGGAGGAGAAACCGGGGAAAGAATCTTCTTAACACCTCTAGCCACCATGTGATGAACATAATTGCCGTCCTCAACTATTTTTTTCATCAGCTTCTTTTCCTCTTTCATTTATTTTTGTCTTCACAGTTGAAAAATTTTAAATAATTTTCGCACTATTTCATTTGTAATACCAAATAAAATATTCCTGATCTGTATCAAATTAATCACAACATGTACACATCATGACCATGTGAAAACTCTGTTCTGTTAAAAAAATGAAAAAATCTTAACATACAAAAAAGGTTCGAAAAACATTTAAAAATTTGTTTATGTTAGTGTATGTCTGCATTGAACAATCTACCGAACAAAAATGATTAGATTTAATATATTTTGATCAAAAGATAAGACCAAGTGCAAGAAACGGCAACTGCAACAACAACAACAAACAAACAAGCAATTTGCAAACAAAGAATTCAGTCTGCGATATATTCTTTCACATTTGTTCAGACAACAACGCACATTTGAAAGACGCAACTATTAATCTAGCCATTATCTGCCAAACAGATCGATAGGAACAAATAAACAACAACAACAACATTCGTATTTGCATTAACAACTAAAACATCGGTTTTGTATTTCTAATCTAAAACAACAACATCAAAAACACAACAACAACATCAACAGCAAAACATTACAAAACGCATTCAGTCCATAAACACTCCATAACTGCATAAAAATGAAGAAAGTGAGTACAGAGTATATTAAGCCGGTGTTTGCATAAAAATTTTTTTTATTAACATTAAAAATGTTTTTAGTGCGTGATAATAATCACTTGCTGGGAAGTGAAGAAAAAAATAAACAAAACATGATGTTCGGTTTGTTTGCATTTGAAGAGTTTTGATATATTGTTGAGTTCTATTTTCTTTAAATTTAGTTTTGATTTTGAAAGTTTATAAAATTAATTTTATAACAGATGAAGAAAGTAAATTAATGTTAATGCGCTAAAGTTTACAAAAACAAATTAAAATATCTGAGAGTAAGCAGCAAATTCCAAGCCAACAACAGCCATTTGTATCCGCCAACCTGAATGATAAGAAAAATTATAAGTTATCTAAAGCAGGGTAGATTGGCTACCTCAGAAGAAAAAACAAATATTCACAAACGATAACGATGAACAAACATTTACTGACAAACAGATGAACAAGCATTCACAAACAACTGAACAAATATTTACGAACAAATTGATGAACAAACATCCAAAAAAATGATGAGCAAACAATGACAAACAGACAAACCAACATCCACGAAAAAATGAACAAACATCTACACACAAACGAACATTCGTTCACAAACAAATAGACGAACAGCCACAAACAAGAGGATGAACAAGAATGAACAAACATTTTCAATCAGAAAGAGGAGAGAGAAAGAGAGAGAAAGAAAAAAAGAAAGAAAGAGAGAGGGAGAGAAAGAGACAGGCGTGGATGTAATAAGCAGAGTGGCGGGGAGACAAGACGTAAGTGTACCTTGGACGATTGTTGAAGTTTATGGTGATGCTCCATATCATTACTGCAATGCTACGTTCTGTTGTCGTCGTTGTTGTTGTTGATACTGTTGTTGTCGTTGCTGCTGCTGTTGCTGCTATTTTTGTTGATGTGTTATTTTGTTATTATATTGTTGTTGTTGTTGCTGTTGATGTTGTTGTTACTGCAACTATTATTACTGAGAATGATAAAAATTTTGTTGTTTTAGCAGGGATGCTACAGTTGTTGACGTCATTTTTTTTTTCAATTATTTTTTCATTTTATTTTACACGTTATTTTTTTCAGTTAATATTTGTTTGCAAAGTTGCGTTGTTTCACTTTATAATACAACTAAACTGGCTGTGGCTTCATTTGACCTTGCCTTTGAACTTGTCAGGTCGGCTGGTTTTCAATGAGTGATAAAACAATTTTCCAACCATGACCGCATCCGCTCTTGGGTTGCGTCGAAACTTTGACATGACTCTACTCTATCTTCTTGATTGTAGTTACTTTATAACACACTTCACTCATTATTAAGTATTAATTTTTTTTTCTTTTTTCTCATGCAGCTCTGACGTACGCAGAACCGCTTACATACAAGCCCTGTATTTAGACCTTCTTGCCACGAAGACTGTACTACCCACACCACATCACAGGACGTACGTTCACATTATGTATGCACGCGCATGGCGTATGATATTCTTTGAGCTTCGACCGACAGACAGTATTCGAACCAGGCCATCGTGTAACTGCGCGAGACATGGCACTTTTACTAACTGTGCTAACTCGACGACCAAATGTCCAAGTTTGTATGATATGTGCGTGTGTGTGTGTGTGTGTGTGTGTGAAAGAGAAAGAGAAAGAGAGAGAGAGAGAGAATGAGAAAGAGAGAGCGAGAGCGAGAAAGAGTGTGCGTGTGTGTTGTGTATATGCAGTGTTTAACTAAATATGTCTCCGCACACCTCTAGTCAAATAAACGTACAGGAAGGAGTCTAATTG
Source organism: Helobdella robusta (assembly GCF_000326865.2). Lineage (NCBI taxonomy): Eukaryota > Metazoa > Annelida > Clitellata > Rhynchobdellida > Glossiphoniidae > Helobdella > Helobdella robusta. Next base: position 329,064 of record NW_008704034.1, read on the forward strand.
TAACGTATTAAAAATGGAAATACATAAACCTGCGCGTACAACCAACCTGTGTGCTCCATCTCCATCTCCACTATCTCCACAGATAGACGTATGCTTGCACGATTATATACATTTATATTAATTTAATGCTTCTTGCATTACAACGCAGTCATCTATAAAACTTCCATCCGAACTCCCGCAAGGCTTACACGCACGGGCACAATCGCACACGTACAAGTTATTTGTGTGTACAAATATATGTGTGTATACACTTGTTGTTTACACATAGACGTATGTGTGTGTGTGTGTGGTGTTATGTGGTGTGCATACGTGTTTGTGTGAGTGTGTGAATATATAAACACTTGTTAACAACAAACGATGCACCAGATCAACGTACAAACTTCATTTCTTTTAGGTCATTTTACATGGTAAAATAATATTTTTTACCACTGTAACAAACATACAAACAACAAATTAATACTCAACGATTAACAAAATTTAAAATTTAGTGAAAGAAAACTAGCGAATACTATAATCAATAGAATATCTACATCTATATGTGTATCAAGTTCTTATCAAACGCATTCGAATGCACATTCACACACACACACAACACACACAACAAACACACACGTGTACACAGACAAACACATCATCAAAACATCTGGTCTGAAGACGTGCGTATGGTTCAATGAACTTGAATGGAGACGAAGAATAAAATTTGTCTCGTTCTACAGTTGTTAAACAGCCAGGTTGCACTTTTTGTGTTGCTTTGCTTGAGGACAAATTAAAATATCATAGAAGAGTAAAAGTCGCTTGAAACATCTTTCATTTTAAAAATGATGAGGAAAAATAAAAAAGCAATTTGTCGAAGATTAATGGTTAAAATCGATGAAGCTCGTATGTTAAAATATTTAAAATGTAAAAATCTTTATCCGTTGTGAATTTGCAGTGCTTCCGTATGCCAAAAACATTTTTCAGTTGGTTACTAATACTAAAAAGTAGTAGCATTTTTATGCAAAATACTGCCAGAAATATACATAAATCATTAAAAATTATTATAAATCATTATTAATGGTCATAAATTATTACTATATGTTTAATGAAAGCAGCTGACTATACCAAACAAACATATCGATAGCAAACTTGAGCAATTAAGGGAATCAACTTTAAAATCAGTCAGCTTCTAGATTTTTGAAAACATCAACAAAAATAAATTATGCAACAGAATATGTGTTACGGCAAGTAGTAGTATGAATACCAACAAACAAGCATCAATAACCACGTTTACAACAATAAGATGAGACCATTTAAAATGACAACAACATCAGCAACGTTAATATCAACAACATTGTAATACAACAACAATATCTCAACCAACGATACAAATACCAAAAACATTAATAACCACCACAGCAACAACAACAGCAGCAACAGCAACAACAACATGCAATCACGTGATTCTTTGTGTGACGTCATCCTTGTCCAACATCTTAATATCGTTTGTTTTTGTTTATGCTCTTTTCTTTCCTACCGGGCTCTCCGACGTTCGTTCACTTTTTTTTTATTTTTGATCATTCTTTGTTTTATGTTCAAACGTGTTGCATTTTTATTTTTAAGTTTTTTTAATTTTTATCAACAATTTCATTCTACATTTGTGTATAAACTACATTTGTGTGTAAAGGCTGTTTTTGAAACTGTTAACGTTGCGATTTTTTGCATTGTTGACATCACGGACGTCGTTGGAGACTTTGTCTTTTTTTTCAAATTTGCATCTTCGTCGAATCAAACGTTTTAAACTTTCGGAGCAATAAATTCTGGATAAGTTTTCCATGATTGGAATCAGAAGAACATGATGCGATGCAATGTTGATGTGACGTGATGCGATGTAATGTAATGAGATGTAATGTAATGAGATGTATTGTAATGTCAATTGTCTACGTGCAACAAATACTTCCCAATATTTTTTAAAAAAAAACAAAATTAAAAAAATCAAGTTTGGATGAAAGCATAAGATTATTAAACTGGCTGTTAACTATTTGGAAGAAAAAAATCAAAAAAGATATCTGTGTATAATAAATCGAATAATAAATCTAAGGACAACACATCCAAGTTAACTCTTTATATTCCTTAAGTGCTACAACTAATTTAATGAAAATTTGTACAATTATTAGAGAGGTAAAATGTTTCACTTGGTTGAACTTGCTTTTTATCAAGAAAAAGCCTTAAGGCCAGTTTTTGAATTAGTTTGACTTTTAGAAAATTTAAATGTAAACGATACAATCAATGAGATACAAATACAAACACAAGGGATACAATCAATGAGATACAAATACAAACACAAGTGATACAATCAATGAGATACAAATACAAACACAAGGGATACAATCAATGAGATACAAATACAAACACAAGTGATACAATCAATGAGATACAAATACAAACACAAGTGATACAATCAATGAGATACAAATACAAACACAAGGGATGCAATCGACAAGATACAAATGGAAATATAAGCGATGCAAATTATAAGATACAAATAATAATAAAAAAAGATATAGACGAGAAGGAGAAATGGAAATACAAGAGGAGGCAGTACGTAAGAGGAACGTGATTGTCCGCTCCGTCCGTCTCAGACGACTTCTAAATCAAACTTCTCCTAGTCACTCCCATATATTGTCAACCTTATCGTGGCGAATATATCAGAAGAAGAACATGAGGAAGATGATAACGATGATGAGGACGATGATGAGGATGAAATGATACTGATAATAATAAGACTAAAAATGAAAAGATGATGGTGATGGTGTTATGACGAAGATGGTGCTGACACTGATGACACTAACGATTAAATATAAAAGGAACGATGATTTGAAAAAATGTTACAAAATAGTTGAAATTATAAACGGTTGTGTAATAAACTCTGGCCACCAAAAAACCATCATTTTGGTGCGGCTGGAAAGAGTAAGAGAGGTATGACTACATCGCGGTTGTGAAAGAAAACAAAAGCGAAATCAAAAGACATGACCTTGATGTCAATAGAAATAATAATACCAAAAAAATAACAAGATATATTATTATTATTATTACTATTGTTTTTATTATTATTGTTATTATTACAAGCGATGAAAACGACGCTGATAGTTTGGAGGATGAAATTATTCGGAGTGCTGCTGCTGAGGCTGCGTTTATTGCTGCTGATGCTGCTGCTGATGATGATGATGTCACTTTTGTTGTTGTGGTTGTTGCTGATGTCATATTTGCTGTTGTTTTTTTTTGATGTCATAGTCGCTAGCGATGTCATGTCTGTGGAGTAAATGCTGTTGACGTCATTTCCGTTGTTCGTGTCATGTTTGGTGGATTTGTTGTTGGCGTGAATTTTGTTGTTGCTTTTATTGTTGTTGTTGTTAATATTACACTGGTTGACGCCATGTTCTCAATGTAATTATTGTTTCAGTGTTTCTTTCTATTAATGTCACGCCTTGTTTTCTGTTGCCAACATTGTTGTTGTTTGTTGCAAATGAACATATCATTTTATGTAATTTATGCATTTTTTGTCAGTTCTTGCTAGCAATTTCACCACGTAAAAACTCAGATATGGGTTTATTTGTATATATACACGTATAACCATATATATGTATTTAGGTATATATATAATATATATATAAATGTGTGTATGTATAATATGTATACGTATATATACACAAATAAATAGAATATATATATATATATATATATATATATATATATATATATATATATATATAATATTACTAATACCACCATGTACACAATTTCCACAACACCTGTGCATGTGCTGGTTTGTAAGGAGTGAGGTTCACGCATTTCACTGGAAGGACGATCGAAGGAGGAGGCGCGAATCAAAGTGCAAATGTATGACGATCGACCGCCAATAACTCACACATCCATTATTTCCCTCCAATTACTGACTTCTTCCCAAATTTTTCTTTCCAAAGTAATAAAGAAATCGCTAATGATGTTTTATTGTAATTATCTGTTGCAGGTGTTGTTGTTGTTGTTGTTGATGTTGTTGTTGTTGTTAGTTGGTTAGTGCAGTTGTTGTGCTAGTTGCTGTTGACTCTAAATTTTGTAATTCATTTGAATAAAAACTCTTTGCAATTCATTCAATTTAAAAAACTCAATACAAACCGTTTTTCTAAAATTAATGTTAACTTCGCTGGGCACCATAAAATAAATTGCAATAAAATAGAACAAAATATACAAAGGATGGCAACTTAAATTATTTATTAGAATTATAAACAGTGACCTGTTCACGTATTCCAAAATTTGACAAAAAAAACCAATTACAATAATTAATCTTTAAACTTTTGCACACTCGTCTTCCAGAGGTACAAAATCGAATGAATATTTGGATGGTAGGGGCATAAATAATTGAGATAACCATCCCTGACTCACATCTACCGTCCTGCAGCAATAAAATACAGGCGCCTTAACGTAGAACTCTTTTGAGTGTAGCCACCAAGTCAGATAGTACCTGCCTATACTGGGATGGTTTGTTTCTCATACTCTTTTTTTTTTAAATAAAATTTGTTTTGTTTTCTTTTTTCAATTTTGAAAAAAATAGAATTTGAATAGTCTTCGAGTGCAAACTTTTTTGTGAACAACTGCCCTTGTTTCAACAGTTTAAACTTTTTATTAATTTCAAATTTCATTTGAATGAAACGTTGGCAACTTTTTAAATTCAACAAATGGTTGATGTTCACTTTATTTGTCTGCACAATCATGTATAAAGGATGATACAGTCAAACACGCACAGAAACAACCGTGAAACAACTCAAAACACGCATAAGCTGGCACAAGCGCAAAAGCTCTCTCTCTAACACACACACAATCACACTCACACACACACTCACCCACACACACTCACACACACACAATCACACTCACACACACACTCACACACACAATTACACTCACACACACACACAAACACACACTCACTCAGACAAACACACAATTCAGATAAGACAGAAGAACGATGAATTCCTTCAATTTAATCAGTATGCAGTTAATTTAGAATGGAATATATTTCAATTAAAGTGAACGCATCCGAACGAGGGGAGCACAGCATTTTAGGAGGCATCAGCTGATTTAAATGTTCATCCTCACAATCCGCTTGTTAGTGGCTTACATTGCCTACATCTTTTTCTTCATCCTCTTCATCATCTTCGTCATCATCATCTTCCTTATTATTGTTGTCTTCTTCTTCATCAACGTCATCATAACAATCTGCTGAAGAAACTGATATTGTTTGTTGTTGATGAGGTCAAAGATAATACTTAAAATCGTTGTGATTGTCGTGAATGATGACGATGATGAGGAATGATGACGATGATGATGACGACGACGACCACGCTAACGCAGATAAGAATTGATGATAATGATGATTATGAAAATAACGGACCGTGCTATGACGACGTTCACAAATCAATAGAAGCCATTTATTTACCCAAAAATTCAAACAGAGTTTGAATTATTACTACTACATCCAAAAAATATCAGATTTTCGAATCAATAACGAAATGAACATAAACACGTTGCATAAGGAATCGACAACATCAATAACTTCATCAAAATTCCAATGACGTAATGTTAATCTAACCTCAAAAACATCTAATACTTCTTCGACGAGAAATTATTCAGCATTCAGCAGTAACAATCCCATCTGCAAAATTAACAACAACGAAAATATATACACCATCCACACCAACATAACAGCAGCATAAACAGCATAGATATCATCACAACTACAATAACTACGAAACGACCAATATGACAAAAACATCAACAACAACATAAACATCATTGAAACAACAAAATCAACCTCCACAAAACAACAACAACGACATTAACTTTAACATCATCAACACTAAACAACAACAACCCAAACATCACCAATACAACAACAAAAACTGCAACAACAGCAACAAAGAACAACATCTTCAACAAAAAACCATTTAAAGGGCATAGTGACCATGTGAACAACAATGAAAGGCTATCCTGACAGTGGTATTTTAATTTTAACTCTTCTTTTATTTTTCTTTAATTTCCACTGAAGCCCTAATTTAGCTGCGTCTTCATCACTTCGCTTTTCATCTTTTAAACATTCCTTTACAGTTTTTGAATGTTCCTCTTTATGTTTCTGTATGATCCGCTTGTTTATACGGATTTGTCTTTAATGGTTTTTTAAATATTTGTATTATTTTGTCTTTGTTTTGTATGTTGGCATTAACAATTGTTATTGTTGTTGTTGTTGTTGTTGTTGTTGTTGTTGTTGTTTTTGTTGATTTGGGGATCAGTAAATTATATTTCAAAAAATGTTGGTGAAATTTTATGAAAATTTCAAGAAAACAAGAAATGAGATGCGTAATTCCAGATGGGCATATGTTGGCTTGTTTGTTTTTTGTTTGGTTGTTGCTTAATTTAATGTTCGTCTGGTTACATGTTTGCGTGTATGTCTGTGTATTTTACCATGTTTTGTATATAGTCATTTGTATTACTTTTAAATATTTTTGTATTTATGTTTGTGTATTTAGATATTATTTGTATTTATTTGTTTGTATGTCTGTGCTCTTAAACACAATTTGTATTTATTTGTTTGTATGTCTGTGTTTTTAGACATGTTTTATATCTATTTGTTTGTATGTCTGTTTTGTGCCTGCATATTCGTTGGTATGTATTTAAATTTAAACATGTTTTTATTAATTCATGTGTATGAAGATATTTGGTCGGTGTTTTATGTTGAATATTTTCCCATGTATTTGCTGTTTTTAAATGATTCTGGAACGTTTGTTTGCATGTGTTTATGTTAAGTATATTATGTTATGCGTTTATGTTATGTGTTTATGTGTTTATGGTAAGTACAAGAAATTTTGTTGTTTCACATCGATCGATAACTCAAAATTCCATCGAACCGATCAAAATTGATGAAAACATCGAATGAATGTATGGTTGGCATTCCATGAGTTGACTTGTATTACAACGTTGGGAAGAAAATAAAAGAGGAATAAGATAATTATACATTCTAAATGCTAGCATGCTACAGTTAATAAAATTGTTAAAAAATATAGCAGAAAATTATTTTGTTACGGTAAAAGAAAGTATTTGCACGGGTAATATCTACGTTTAGATTGGGTAAAATAGTGAAAAAAAAATGCAAACAAACCAGTTAAGAAAGTTATTGTTCCTTCCAAATTATCCACAGTTCGTTGATGTAGTTGTTTTTGTTGTTGTGTCTTTAGTTTTAGTTGTAACAGTTGTTGTTGTTGTAAGTCATTTAATATTTCCAGTTAATTATAATTGGCTGTTAAGACATTACTGTTTGATGTATTGTCGTTGTTGTGCTTGTGTTGTTGATGTGTTATTATTGTTGCGGTCCTTGGAAATGCGATTTTTGTTAATGTTACTGGTGTCTTTTATGGAGACGTTGTTGTTGTTGTTGATGATGTTGTTGTTGATGTTGTTGTTGTTGTTGTTTATGCTATTGATTTTGATGTCGTTGATGTTAATAAATGTAATTATTAGTTGATGTAAATTAAGACTAATTAGTTGTTAGTCCTTTGCTTGCTTGTTCATCTGTCTGCGTTTTAATGAAATTTTATGGTTTTAATTAATCACAGCGTTAAGAAGATGAAGAAAATAGTAAAACACCCCATACTGGCCGTCTTATATTTATAACAACGAAGTGTTTATATTGATTAGTCCTGCTGGTTTTGGGCCTGGTACAACAACAACAACAGCCATAATTTGAGTTAAAAATTTAATATCACCAACGTTTTTAAAGGACTTCATCAACAGTACTTTAATTATTATTTTCAAAAGATAACAATTAGATCGCGCTCTCCTTCTCTCTCTCTCTCTCTCTCTCTCTCTCTTTCTGTTTATCTATCTCTCTTTTATCTCTTTTATCGTTCTTTCTCTGTTCCTGTTTTTTTTATTTATGTTTGTTATATGCGTTGATGGTATCACACTGTTGCATGCATTAGGGCAACGAGAACGAAAAAAGATGATGATAATAATAATGATGATGATGCCGATGATGACGTTGCTGCTGTTGCTGTTGCAGCAGCTGCTGCTGCTGATGATGATGATGGTGGTGGTGATGATGATAACACGGACAAAGATGATGACGACGATGAGATGATGATGAAAGGGGTTGAGGAAGAGAAGATTTGTTTGATGAGATGTGTAAACGGACACCGGCCAACCAGCCAGCCAACCAGCCAGATCATTATCACCCACGGACAAACGCACGATTAAATGTTGGTGGCGGTAATTTTAAATGTGATGATGAACATGAAGATGATGGTGACGATGACGATTATGATGATAATGCTGATGACGATGACGGTTATGATGATGATGATGATGATTTTTATTAATCCAAAAATCAATCCGATGTTGTTTCCATATTAATAATGGTGATAGTTTAACGACAACGATTAAAAAGAACTATTAAATAATGTAGTGGTAGTGTTACTGGAGATGTGCTAACCTGAAAAATGAATAAATTTCAAAAACAAAATTGTTTATGGTGATGAAAATGATGACAAAGATGTACGAGATAAACATGATGAATGAGAAAAGGAAGAAACGGATGAATTAAAAACTTCATGTTAGGCTACATGATGATGATAGGGAAAGTCAAAAGAAGATGATGAAGATAATGAAGAGGATGTTGATAATGATGATGATGATGCTGATGATGATGACGATAATGATGATGATGGTGGTGGTGGTGAGTATTGTAATGGTAACTTTGAAACGACTATGGAGACAATGATGATGACGACGACGATGATGATGATGATGATGATGATGGTGGTGGTGATAATGATAACGGTGATGATGATGACGACGAAGTCGATGAAGAGGAAGAAGAAGATAATGAAGAAGAAGATGATGGTGATAGATGTGAGGACAAAGATGAAATTGGATGCGCAACATTTACGTACACTTCAGTTCAAATGAGATAACAATCTGACCATGAAGATTCGCATTGCTTAATATCACTCATTTCATCATTCATTCATTTATTCATTCATTCATTCATTCATTCATTCATTCATTCATTCATTCATTCACTCACACACTTATATACCAACCGAATCAGATAATTTAAATGTCATATTATTAACGTAATTTTATCGTCGTTGATACTGTAACAGTAATAATATTAATTATTATTTTTATTATTATTATTAATATCAATAATATTATTGTTATTATTATTATTGTTTTCAGAAGAGCAGAGAGACTCAGTCAAGTTGTTTGCCGATGATTAAATTTTCGATGAAACCAGGCAGAAGATTAATAATGGTATAACAGCAACAACAACAACAACAACAACAATAATAATAATAATAATAAAACAATAATAACAATAACAGCAGAAATTTAAACTAGCCAACCAATCAACCAAATATCACCGAGTCGACGACAGCAACAACAACAGCAACAACAACGACAGCAAACTACAACAACGTCACCAACAACAAAAACATCAGCAACAACATCATCAGCAATAACAGCAACAACATCACCACCAACAACAACAGCAACAACATCGCCAACTATGCACTCAGAATTTGAATGGTAGGACAACTTGTTAAAATTATTTCATTTAATCAAAACTTTCATTAAAAGTTTGTTGTTCTTTTTTCGACTTGGTTTATTTCCTTAAATTGAAGTCGGAGATTAAATTACTCACACACACACACACACACCACACACACACGCGCACACACACATATTATCTTACAATCTATGATACTAAAAATTGAAAATTAATAATCTAAGAAACATTTAAAAGACATCCGTAACAACATTCCCCGCCATTCACATCCTAAAACCGTCAGTGCATGATATGAAGACAAATGATAACATTTTTTATCACCTTATAGCTTAATCATCACATGATAAATAAGTCGCACACTTGAAACGTACCGAAGATATATTAGTGATTTTTTATTTTTAAAAATATGAATAAGAAATAATAAAAATTACATCAAATTAATTTATAATTGAAAGTTCTGAAGTACGGAGAAAAAATGTTGAACTAACTTCTATTCTTGTATTTATTCAATTTCAATTTTCAACATTTTGAACGAGAAATTTGTGTTTTTCGACCATCAACTCATCAGTCGCTTAATGAAATTAAGTTAAATTAAATTAATGAAATTAGCACACTTGGTGAAGTTGTTTCACAACAGTTCCAAAGTAACGCCTCTTTCAATTAATTTAAATAAAATTGTATTTTTTTATTTACCACTTTTCAAAAAATATTTTGTCAGTTTAATTATAAATTAATTTAGTTATTAAATTTTAGTGATTCAAATAATTCATTATTTAGAATTATTTACTAATTTAAATTTTATTTCAGACCTGTGTTTCATTAACATCATTATGAAGCACAAAATCCAAATCGTCAACTTGTTATAAAATAATAATAGCGAACGAGAATCCTAAACTTGACGTTAAAGGTCAGCATTTAGAAACATCTTCAAGTAGCAACAATCATCACAGCTGCTACCAACAAATGAACTGAGAAGAAGACAAAAGAGGAAACCGTTTAAGATGCTCCGTTGATTACATTCAGCTTCCATAACCGTCAACTAGGCAAACGGAAGTTACGACCTTCTTCCGTTTATATATGACGATTCACTTTCATATCAGCGTCCACATGTTTATATATGTATATAAATATATATACAATTTATTCATGTGTTGTATGTTTTATATATACAATGTAAGTATATGCTCAATATTATATGTGTATGTGTCATATCGAGATATGTACATATATATTTTGTAGAATTATGAATTATGTAAGAACGTCGTGCATTTCTTATTCAACAAATTTAGATGTCGGTTCTGTGACTTAATAACAAAAAATAAAAAAATATAATACATTTCTATTTGTATTTTTCTATATATATTTTTAATCTTCAATTATTTATTCACCCATTCATCTATTCTTTCATTCATTCATTTAGAGAGAGAGAGAGAGAGAGAGAGAGAGAAAGCAAGCAAGCGCACGCACTTCTGCAAACACGCACACAGCCATTGTATTATTTTTTATAATGTGAGGAATGAATTCGCCTCTTGCGTACAGCAAATGTTCATTTTATGAGTGCAGCACGAAATTCATATAATTTGTGTACATTTTATTGTGCATACGGCGATCGTTCTACGTACGTTCGTACATCTGTAGTACAACTCAATTGCTCAGTTTGTTCGCTCACGTTCGTTAACGTTCGCTCGTGTTCGTCCATGTTTGCCATCGTTCATTCATTTTCATTCATGTTCATTTACTTAGTACGTCCTGTCTGGGAGAACAAATTCATTCATACGTCACATTTTAGTACCGCTGCTCCCTTTGCTTTTTGATAACGTGGCTACTTCTTCACGCATTAATGCTGCTAGCTGACTCCAATTCCATTGTCCTTTATTGGTGGTTGGTTGTGGTAGCTTGCAGTTGTTATTTAGTACCCGAGTCAACTTTTAGGCGCCATGGTGTAGCGGTGAAGTGCATCTACTGCTATTGCTGTGACCGACCTTCCAATCCATTGATGAATGTATCGAAGTGTCGAAGAATTATTAAGGCGAGCGAATTATTTTTTCAAACTAAAAAAGTGAAAAATTACAAACATTCAAAATGACTTAAGAGAATGGATAACATGAACAACTGAACAGAATACCAGCGAGGACTCACTAATTGTTTACTATTAACGATTTTGACTCAAACACAAAACGATAAATTGTTCATAATTTTTAAATATTAAGAATATGATATAAAAAAAAACAATGACGGGTGGTTACACATACACACATGTACTTGCTACGCAAGTCTTCCCAGTAGGTAAAAATCAATTCCTCGCCATCCTGCTTGAGCATACAAGTTTGTTTTTGGCGCGAAAAATGACGAGTAGCTGATTGAGAGGTGAGAAGTACTGCCCGTGGAAACTATTTATTCTCTTAAAACCTCATCACCAGTGTTTCGAAGTGCACGCACGTCAGCATAAACAAAATTTACTTATGTAGATATTCAAAAATTACGACACTTCTCCAAATAAACACATACGCAACACACACACACGCACTACCTAACACATACACACGCACATAAACACACGCACATAAACACACACTCGCACGCACTACGTAACACATTTGCACGCACATACACAACACACACACGCACTACATAACACATTCACACGCACATATATACACACGCACGCACATACTAGCACATACACACACATACACACGCACGCACATACTAGCACATAAACACGCACGCACATACTAATACATACACACGCACATACACATACACACGCACATTAAAGTTTCACAGTTCCTTCCGAGATAACACATAGCGAGCATGTTTATCAGCATTCATATTTATTCATATTTACATTTGCAATGCGATTTCACGCATTAAATTTTTTTATTGCATTCTATTTTCTTCAAACTCAAAGCTCTTGGTGAGATTTATTTTACTTTCTTTGCACGTCGGGTTATATCAAGAAATCAGAATTCCTTATCAACATTTCTTTGATTATTAAAATGGCGCCATCAAGGTGTTCTTGGTGTGAGTTGTTGGTGTGTGTTTGTTTGTGCGTGTATGTGTGTGTGTGCGCGTGCGTGTAGTGGTGGTGTGTGTGTGTGCGCGTGCGCGCGTGTGTGTGTGTGTGTTTGTGTGTGTGTGTAACGTTTTGTGTTGTTGTTGATATTTTTGAGTTGTTGTGTGTTGTTGTTGTGTGCTGGCGTGTGTTGTTGTTAATATTTTTATGTTTTAATGTGTGTCGGTGTGTGTTGTTAATAATTTCTCAATCCTATTGTGTTGTGGGAGTGTTGTTATGAAATTTTGTTGTTATTTTTAACTAATATCATCAAGAAATTTGATGTCATACTCCAGCTACTGCAAATCTTTTTATTATTTAGTTTTTTTGTGTGTTTCTACATCCTGGATCTTCTAGACCTTTACAGTTTATCTAATTTCACTTTTCAACTGTCTTTTTTTATTTTCGTGTTTTACGACTCGTAGCAATGTTATATAAATTGGCTGTAATATGCATAAATATTTGCGCACCGTCCATTCATTTCGTTTGTTTGTTTGTCTGTCTATCAGTGTGTTTGTTTGTCTGTGTGTTTGTTTTTGTTTGATTGTTAGTTAGTTTGTTTGTGTGTTTGTTTGTTTGTCTGTCTGATTGTTTGTTTGTTTTGTACCTTGCTACAATGATGATGTTATCTAGCTACATCCATTTTATCACAGACTTCATGACATCATCATAGCTATAGTACCATTTGTAGATATAGTATCATCATTAATATATGATAATATCACCATTAATAAATCCTTATTGATAGGAATCTGTATTGATGTACATATAATATCATTATTGATATAGTATCATTATTGATATAGTACCATTATTGATATGATACCAGCCTCCCTCGTAATTATAATATCCTTTTTGATATTATATCATCATCATCAACGTTTGACGTCTTTTCTATAATATTTTTATTTGTATCATTCTCATTTTCATCATCATCATCACCGTCATCATCATCGTCATCATCATCGTCATCATCATCATAACTTACGCTTATTTATTTGAAAATTTATTTACCATTCATTTTTGCCTCTACCTCTTGTGGAAAGTTAAAAGAAGATTTAATTATGACTATATAATTCGAAGGTGATGATGATGATGGCGATGATGATGATGATGATGGCGATGATGAGGATGATGAGGAGGATGATGATGGTGATGATGATGATGGTGGTGGTGGCGCTGATAATGATGATGACGATGAAGATGATGGTGGTGATGATGTAGTAGGTAGAGGTTATGGTGAAGACGATGACGACGATGAGAATAATGATGACATTCGCTGTGATGATGACTTGGGAACAAAATTTATGACATCAAGAACAGGTTCTTGAAACACTCATGTTAACAATAACATCAATAGCATCAGCGTTAGCTGCGGAAGAAGGTACATCATTGATAACATTAACGCATTTGCTTTCAAACAAAATTTAACCACTGCATGTAATTGAACGATTTATTGAGAAGATTTTTTCTTTATTCGCGTTTGTTACCAGGTTATGAGTGTATCAAAATGAAAATTAGTTGAAAGAGAGAGAAAGAAAAAGAAATAGAAAAAGTAAGATATAAAGAACAAATAGTTTATTATTGATAAAGATGGAGAGAGGGTAAAAAAGATTGAAAGAAAGAGAAAATTTAAATTAGAAATTAAAATGACAATTAAAATGTAGAAACGTATGAGTGTGTGTTTGTGTGTGTGTGCGTCTGAAAAAGAGAGGGAGAGAGAAAGAGGAAGAAGAAGAACTAATAAGAAATTAGAAACATGAGTGAAAAGACAGAGAAGGAAAAAGAAAAATAGGCTGGGTACAATCCACGTCCCTCGTGAGAGCGCGAGCAAGATTAGGAGGATGTAAATGAAAGTACGTCACAGGGTAGTGGATTATAAACGTATAAATATTTTAATGACACCACTGAGAAATGAATCAGTCGACATCGGTAGGCTCCCTCCTGTTAAGTTAATTTGTCGGTAAATACACAGCGACCTTTTTCAAACGCGTGATGGAGCAATTTTATAAAAATTCACACACACACACACACAAAAATTATAATTTATTTGATTGTTTCATTTTTGATATTATTACGACTTTTCGGGTACATATATGCACTAGCATTTCAAAATTACATGAACCAGTATGAATGGCAAAACGAAATGGAAAATATAGTTATTGAAAAATAACTATATAATAAAGACATATTTTATAATATAATAAATTTATTATAAATTTATATATATAATAAAGACAGATTTTGGCTTAAGAGCGTTTTAGCCACATTCAGCTATATAAGATAAATTAGAGAAAAATGCAGTGTAACTTTTCTCACCTTTTTTGTTCAAGAAACTTCCATGTTTTCATAATTGATGCTCAAGCTTTGTAAATTTCTTGATTTTATTTCTTCTTCAGAATCAATTTGATAGAGAAATGGGTTAAAATAATTCATCGTTATTATTATTTTTATTTCTCCAAACAAAACTTTTTTGTTTTTGTTATTGTTATAATTATTATTTTCTTCGCATTGGAGTGACGTCATTAATGATAACTGAGAATAGTCCGGGTCAAAAATGATATAAAGTGAGAGACGATGTATTATGATGTGATATGATAAAACTGTATCAGAAATGATGAGATCTTGCTGCCTGTGATGTAATAGCATGTAATGTGGTGATGTAATGTAATGTGATGATGTTGGTATATGGAACAAGGCTACCTGGATGCGGTGTAATCTGATGCATTATGACGTGATATGAGGAAATGTAAGGAGGTTTAATGCGAACTGATGTAATGAAATGGTGCATAACATGATGTGAACATGCTCCATATGATGTGATGAAACTGTACGCCATCCAATGCGATGTTAACGTGATGTTATGTGTTAAAATTTAATTTTTAATGAGAACAGATAAGATGATGTGATGTAATGATGATGTAATGATGACGTCATGTGATGTGGTGGATGTGATGTGATGGAATTTCCTAATGAAATTGAACAGCACTTGCCGATCGATAAACGATGTCGAGAAAATAGGAAAATGTGAAAATGGTCGGTCGGCTGTTTGGCTCAATGAACGAAGGAATGAATGGAAGAAAAAATAAATAGAAGGATGAGTAGGTGGATAAATGAAAGAATGGACGGGTGGACAAACGAGTAAACGAACGGACGGATAAATGGTTGAATGAATGGATGGATGGTTGAATAAATGGATGAATGAATGGACGGATGGGTGGATAACTGGATAGATGGACGGACGAGTAGTAAATAAATGAGTAAATACTGGAGTTGGTGCGTTCTTATTGACTGGTTTTTGCTTCAGTCTTCAATTTAAGAATTCTTTCATGGCGGATGTCCTGCTATTTTGCTCACCCCACCATCATCGCCCTCACCACCTCCATTATTTGTGACCGCCATTTCCCGACATTTTAAAACTCAAATTCTCATATAACAAAAACGTATTTTCAAACCATGAGTAATGAATGACAAACACTGAACTCAGCAAAACTTTATTAACCAATTAATTGTTAAACAACACCGTCATTAAAGTAACACGTTGAAAATGTAAGAATCATTTTCTTCAGCTGTGTGTGAACAATAGCAAGCTCAATCAGTAAATACCTAATGAATAAATTATGACATCCCGACGTAAGAAACTTGATAAAGTTGATATCATGATATAAAAATCAGTTGATGATGCCACAAACGATGATAGCATGAAGTGATAGTCCATATTTAAATAAGATTATACGGTACAGGAATGTGTGTGTATATATATATATATATATATATATATATATATATATATATATATATATTTGTAATAGGAACAAGTTTGTCTTATATGACTGATTAATGTACAATCATGTTAAATGCGGTTATGATGTATTGATGATGTTCATTGATATAATGTTAAATGATAATAATGATGATGATGCTGTGATGATGATAATGATGGTGGTGGTAGTGGTTATGTTAATTATGACGAAGAATCTTGAGGACCAGCAATTAGGCTGAGGTAAATAGGAATCATTATAGAATATAGTTTCAACGTCCTTAAGGGAAAACTGTAATTGCGAAAAATATTTTTGAAGAGAGATGTGAGAAAAGAAAGAGAGAGAAAGAGAGAGAGAAAGGAAGAGAGAGAGATAAAGAGAGAGAGAGAACGAAAAAAGACAGAAGAGAGAAATAGAGGTGAGAACCACTAATTAAAAATAGGTTAAAAAGATAAATAATAAAAAAAAAACAAATCCAATACTTTAACGACCTCGTGCAACATCGTGCCAAAAAAATAATGTAAATATCAGTAAGAACGAATAAAACCGAACAGAAAATTTGAAAAATCTTTCAAAAAAGGCTTGTTAACTGTAACAACGGATTTAATGGCAAAGGTTAAGTTGTAATATATGTATCAAATTAAACGTTATGCAAATATTTATGTATATATAAAAACAAGCGTTGTTATGAATATACTTTATCAAGCGGGCATTCTTATCAACAAATCAAAAAAAGAAACTAAGTTCGTCAAACACTCTCACAGCCAATTAAAACAACTCATTCTTGAGTTTTTGTCATTCCACCGTTCATTCATCCATCCATCATAATCTTCTTCAACATTAATTCATTCATACTTTCATCACAACCTTCCAGATTTATCCATTCGTCTAACCATCAGTCATTATACCTGTCAATCATCAAATCGATCATTTGTCAAACTCTGTTCTTTCTCATCCTTCATTATTCAGCGCACTCCGATACACTCCAGCGCAAGCACACTCCATTGTACGTTCGCACACTCCTTCGTACGCACACTCTAACGCAGATACGTCGAATATTTATCAAATTTTTAAACGAAAGTTACTAGAGCCACGTCAGAAAAATTCATCTCGTGGCGTCTGACTGAAAGAAAGTGACAGCGTGAGCAGACTAACCTTATTGAAAAATGCATAAAAGATACGCTTAATAAAGTATTTACTCAACAGATAAATTTAATTTAATTCATAGGAGTATTCATCAAAGAATCATCCGGAATCATAGTATCATTATATTATATCATTATTCCATCTTATTATTGATACATACACTGGTGAGGATATATAATTAAAATTGAGCATTTGAAAAGCTCGACAGATCATTCTTACAATGCATTTTCATTTATAATGATGCTTCTCTTCGCAATAATAGCAGTGCTAAGTGTAAATGGTACTTTTGGCATGTTTAAATAACCTAGCTAAAACATAAATAGAACTAGCAACAATAGACAACAGTAATAATAATAATAATTATCATTATTTAATTATTCTTAGAATAAAAATTATAATTTTAATTATTAATATCATTATTACACATATTTATACATTAATTTGATCATAATATTCTTTAACATTGATAGCAGGGCAGCCACAACAAATGTACAACTTTTCAATAAAAAATATAAGTAAGACAGTTTCTAAAACAGGTTAATGTACGTGGATGTATGTGATTGTATGTATGTGTCTATGTGTTTGTTTGCAAGTGAGTCTATGTATGTCTATGTGGTGCGTACGTGTGTGTTTGCGGGCGTGATTGTGTGTATATACATAACTCGGATAATTGTGAGATAATAAGAGATTACAAGCGTCATACAAATTGAATAAAATTGTAACATATATCTAAAACATGAAAAACGCTAAACATTCTCGAACACACACACACAAACACACACACTTTCTCTCCATTCTCTCTCTCTCTCTCTCTCTCTCTCTCCTCTCTCTCTCTCTCTTTCTCGACTAAATATCAAAATAAAAATTAAATTTGAATCTAAATCAAAATTAACTCTAAAAATAAACTAGACTTGATTATACGTGAGAACTCAACACAAACAAAAATAAGTTTTCAGGAAAATTGTTTACAAATGAAAAGAAAAATTATTAACAATTTCAAATATTTAAACTAAAAATTAATTTCATTTTATCGTAAATCTAAAAATTAACAAAAACAAAATAAAAAGGCAAACAAAAAATAAATGCGAATAAAGACTAGTCGGTTGATACAAACTGAGTTTGACTGACAATTTGTTACTTCTACATCTACACTGTGTTAATTATTGACTAATTAATCAATCAATCAATTAATTTAGTTAATTAATTGAATGATTAATTGATCGATTAACCGTTTCTTTATTAATATCTACACTGAATTGCTAATACAAATGTGCGTTTTTTTTGTACGAATTGATAAGGAACGAATAGGCAAAATAATTAAGAGCATGCATTAATGAATGAAAGAATGAATGAATGAATGAATGAATAAATGAATGAATGAATGAATGAATTATTTATTTATCTAACTCGCACGTTCATTTATCAATAAAAATCTGAATAATGAATTTGAAAAATCTGAAAAATTTAATACGATAAAGCATAATTTCATTGAAAAAAGTCTGAGAATTTTTTTTGCAGAATAAGAGCAATAAATGAATGAAAGAATGTACAATTGAATGAATGAATGAACGAACGAAAAAATGAAACAACAACCGAAAGAATGAATTTAAAGAAGATGAATGATCAAATGAGATAAAGTGTTTTAAGTTCCTTCAAGAAGTTCTTAATAGTTCTTCCAAGTTATAAAAAATCAAAATTTCTGAACTCTAACTGAATATGAATGAAAATATCCTCGCGATGCATTCTACAGCTAGCAGGCTAAAAAAGATATTAAACTGTTCTATCTCTTTTTCACAACAAAACCAAAAACCAAACGCCTCAACAAAGATAATGAATATTAAGTGTTGATAAAAAAAATCAGAAGTAAAAATCTAGCTACGACACAATCATCTACATATTTAATATATTAATAGAATAGTTCATATTAAATATACATATATATATATATATATATATATATATATATATATATATATATATATATATATATATCAGATTTAAAAAAAAAGTAATATACTTGATCGAAAGAATGTGAAAATAGAGGATCATGGTTAAGAAATAACATTTATTATCAAGTTATGGAAGACTACAATAACAATGTTCAAGGTTCTAACTAATGTAGGTAGGGTAGGGCAGTATAGTTGGATATTTATTTAAATGTGTGTATGTGTGCATGTGTGTGTGTGCGCGTGTGTGTTACGAATATACCGTTCAAAGGTTGTGTCTGTGTGTGTGCGCGAGCTTATGCACGTGTATTGCGTGTATACCATTTAAAGGTTAAAGGTTGAAGTTCAACGAGGCCGATATTTTTTTATGAACAGTGCACTAATATCATCTTGGGTTGCTTATGGTGAAATGACACATGCGGGGCATCCTATCCATATACGTATGATATCAACGAATGATATGATACTATTAAGAAAGGGTACTGGATAAGAATTGTAGCTCGTTATTCATATCAGAAATCAGCAAACCACTCAAATCAGCAAACCAGTCAATAAATTTAAAATAAACACATCATCAACCAATGAAACTAAACTGTAAATCAAACGATGAAATAATCAAACACTAAAGAAGGTGTCTTGTTCAACTGTTAAATCAATCAACCAAACAGATCTCTATATGTATATATATCGTGTTGTAATCAGTATAAGGCTTAACAAACAATCAAAATGAAACAAATCATTCAACTAGATAACTTAACTAATCATTAACATCAACTCGGATGCTGTATGTAATAAAAGAAAATAAAAATACAGGAAATAAAAAATGAAAATTATGAATATAATTAATTAATTATGATAATTTGTGATAACAATCAAACAAATGGAATGTAGTAGGAGTTAAGATGTTTAAATATACACACGACTGATTCTTGTGTTTATTATTATACCTTAAATTAATGGATACTTTATGTACGTACATACATGCACATCCATATATATTATATTATGTAGTTTGTTAGAAGTTTTTTAAATTAACTAACTTATTTATTAATCAGTTCATTGCAAAACTCCTTATCTTCCAAGTTTGACAGTCAATTTATAATTATGCACTGGATAAACTCTTGATAGGGAAAAATTTTCTTGATAACAACACATGACGCAAGCTTAGGTCGGGATATATATTTGACTAATTAACATGTGAAGAATAGTGTATAACAGGTTATAACTACTAGCCAGCCAACTGACCAGCCAACTGACCACATCACTCAACAATGTTTATACGCATGAAGATTCTTTACAACTCTCAACCTCATCTCACATCAGTCAGTTCACATCCAAAATGTTACATTAAAACTCGCTCTTGAAAACTTCTTTGGAACTCGTTGGAAAAACTTTTTCCACTTTAGGAAAGTGAAATGTTGATTTTTTGAGTGGTGACAGTTGTTGATTTTTAGACGAAGTAGCCATCGGGAGGTAGAGGGTATTGGTCGCGTACGTCATACTGGCTGTGGTATTTGAGGTGATATTGGCTGTGATGTTTATCAAAGTTATACCCGTGTTGCTTGAAACTGAGACTCCCGTTGCAGCTGATGTGGCTGCTGCAGTTGCTGCTGCAACAGTCGTTGCTTCGGTCACTCGCAACTTGTTATTTTCTTCATTGGCACATACTGCTGCGTTGGTAGTTGCAGTCGGAAATTTAATCTTCATGAACGGCAGTTTAATTGTTTTGCTTGTTGCTAGTGTGGACGCCGATGATGATGTGGATGACGAGGATGAAGAGGATGAGGATGAAGAAGGTGTGGATGAGGAAAGCAGCGCTGCAGCTGAAGGCAACGAAGAAGTTGTCGCTGTGTTTGTCGCCATCGTTAATGGTAGTGACGTTGAAACAACCGACAATGATGACGACGACGACGATGAAAATATTCTAATTGGAATGATGGTTACTTTCTTCTTGGCGGCACTGGCGTCGTCGTCCACTGCATCTCCACTCAAAAGATTCAGTTTTTCTCTCTGTGCGTCTGCTGCACACTTGTTATTATTATTGTTATTTTTATTGGTGTTATCAGTGCTAATTTTAGTGATTTTGTCAGTATTATTATTATTATTATTATTATCCTTGCTTGATGTTGTTTGTCGGTATTCTGTGTTGGACATCTTGTTGATTGCGTTGCATTTATAAATTATGTCGCAATCATTCTTACTTTTCAAAATATCTTTGTTGTTGTTGTTGTTGTTGTCCATCATTTGTATCTCTTTAATTTCTATTTTGTTTTCAGAGGTGATCGAAATTCGGTGAATGTTGATTTTGTTGTTGTTGACGCTTTTATTGCCTTCATTATTATTATTATTATTATTATTATTATTATTATTATTATTACTGTTATTATTATTATTGTTGTTATGTTTGTTGTTATTACAACTGCCATTATTCTTTTTGTCGTTGTTGTAAGATGCTCCTGCTGCTACCTTCTTCACTTCGTTTTGACTGTTAGATTTCTGCAGGTATAGACAAGTTAAAAAAGTTACCTAGCACATATCAGAAAATTAACTCATCAGGATTAAAAATAAAGAACAAAGAGTAAATATATTATTGCTCAATTTAAAAATTTAAGAAATGTAGCGCTATAAAAATTGTAACATTTCAACAACCTGGACCGAGTGTGGACTGAAAAACTGAACTGTGTTGGAAATGCCTGGACAGTAATTAAAAGAAACAAACATTAACTTCATCAGCACATCTAAATAGGATTTGCCGTTTCGAAACCATCCTCACCGCCGTATCATCATCATCTTTTTCTTCATCATCCTCATCACTATATCATGTTCTTCGTTATCCTTGTCCTTAAATCATCACCAACTTAACAACACTTGCCAGAATTTCAAGAATCTTTCAACACAACAACACAATAAAGCAACAACAACAAAAAATGACATTACAAAAACAGAATAAGAAAGCAAAATATAATATAAGAAGAAGTACCAATGGATGGGCTTGGGCTTCTTGACGGTGATGTGAGCTGTGGTGAAATGTTGGTGCTTGGTGTTTTGACCAATGGTGAGAGGGGGTTGTTGTGCCAGGACCTCCTGCGACATCCTCCACATCCAGGAGAGGTCTGCAGTTGTAAGGAGCACGTCTTGTGTACCTTCAATCACGTTCATGCGTGTCATTTAGTCGCTGACTTCAAACGAATCAACTTAATTAACAGAGCTACTACATTCAACTTGCAAGACATTAAGTATTTATTAATAAAATAACAAGCAATGAAGAAAAATTTAAAAAAAAAACACACAAAAAAAATGAAGTAGAAATGAAGCATTGACCACCTTGTTGACATCCAGCTTGGCCTTGTGCTTCAGTCCATAGAACGAGCTGGGTCTTTCGTTGGAATTTGAGCAGCAATCAACATGGCGGGAAGCATCATGTGACCAGTTGCCTCCGTGAAACAATGGCGAGCCCGGAGAACTCGAAGCTGGTGAGCTGCTCGATGAAAAATCAAGAGAGTCAGTTACATTCTTCCAATGGTTCGATCGAAACTCGAAAGCTCTTTTTTTGTGAAAGTGAAGTTGCTGCAGCTGTTTCGATTTATCTGCTGATGAAGTGTTTTTGGTCAGAAGACCAGGCATCTGCTGCTGTTGTTGTTGTTGGCGCTGTTGTGGCAAATTTCTGATAGCGCTTTTTGTTAGCTCATCCTTCTGCCCTCCACATTCGCTTACGTCTAAACTGTCATTAAAACTATTTGACTCCCCAGAATCATTGCAACCACTACCTGAAATAGATACTCCTCTACTACTGCAGCCACTACCACTACTTCCGTAACCACTACTGGCTGATAGCGGCCTGTGGTAGAACATGTTGCTGATGTGGTGTTGTTGCTGAGACATTAGACCTGGAGATGACACAAGTTGCTCAACTTTCCTGCTGCTCAACCTGCGAAAGAGGGAAGATTTTTTCTTCTTATCGTCAGAGATTCTATTGGATGTCCATCGACCCTTTACGTTGCATGCTGGCGTCTGAGGAAGTTTAGGCGACTGCGAAGTGGTTCCTGAAAATTTCGGCTGAATCTGTTTGCAAACAGGCGAATAAATAAAAGATCATCAACAAAGTCCCTCAGGATCAGATTGCACATTTATATTCCTTCTCACTGGACTGTTTTTTATATGATACTATACTTTATACGGTATTATATTTTTTTATATAGGCCAGAGTTTTGTGATATTTGATGAACCGAACAAAAATTATTTAAAAACATGTGAAGAGAGCAACCATCCCGTTCGATACAAACCTGCTTCTTGTTGCCAAGCTTGATGGTGGTGCTCGTGATAGGAACAGTCTTGAAAGTTACAGACTGCCCACCAGCCAGAATCAACCTGACCAACTCAATATGAAGCAGGCCCTGCACCGATGTCCCGTTGACGTGGGTGATCAGGTCCCCCACTGCCAACCCCGCAAAAACTGCTGAACTGTTCGCCTCCACTGACTGTCCAGTAGTTTAGGTCAAAAATAATTGTTGAATAACATACAACAACAACAACAACACACATTTAGACGACATTTTCCCCGAGATCGGGGGTTGCCGTTTGGCTACCTATGATGAAACCATTGTCACTTCTGTCATCATAAGTAATTTATTTGGCTAATTTTTACGCAGGACGCCCTTCCTTACGCAACCACAGTTATAAGCGGTGGGCCTAGCCTTTGATGATCCAACATCACTCACAAGGCAGTGAGGGTCAGTTTAATATCATAACCAGGACATAATTATTGAATAACATAAAACGTGAATAATAAACATAAGGACTGCATGCAACGTACCACAACTAAATGATGCACGGTATAGTACTGCGTGTTTGCGCTATAAACTCTGATAGCTCTCAATGTGAATCCATAGCCACGAGGACCCTTCTTCAACGTTACCGTCTTGTTGTTGGTGTTCTGCTCTGGCTGATGCTGCTGCGGCTGTTGTTGTTGTTGGATTTTGCATTGTTGCAGTTGTAGATTTGGCTGCTGTTGTGTCTGTGGTTGTTGCTTCAATTTATTATCAGCCATCTTGTTGGTGTAGAGGATTAATGAAGGTGACGATGACGACGAGGAGGAAAAAGATGAACTCAGCTTATCTGGAAAAAACATCAGTTAAAAAAATTTCAACTTAGACAAACAAAACAAAATGTCATTCAATTGTCAACAACCAAACACGTTAGAGCGAAAAACAAAATTAAAAAACAAAAAAAAATAAATAAGACTGTAAGTAAGTACTTACAACCCATCTGCTTATAAAAACTCTGAACCCCTGACGGGGGCTTTGTTGTTCCGCCAACCGAGGATGAAGATGATGACGACGATGGAGGCAGAGGTACTGGTGATGACGATGTTTGTAGTGGCGACGATGATGTCGATGATGAGATTAGTGGTGATGATGGTGGTACATGTGAGTGCAGAATCAGTGGCATCAATGGTGCAGCATGTGATCTCGTGTTTGACTCGCCGCTGGTGTTTCGCGCACATTTCATCTCATTATTTTCCTCCTCATTCTCATCGACATCATCGTCATCCTCCGAAATCGGATGGATGATGATTGGAGCGGATTTGGATGGAGGGATTGTTCGGATGTGGGAACCCAGCTGATCCAACTTTATTGACATCTTGCATTTCGTTTTCGAGATTCCTGGTTGCAAATGTGAATTATTAATAACTTTTTTTTATTACCGTTAGCAACGTTTTAAAGCCGTTACTTACAAAGAAATGGATAACAAAGCAAATCAAAGAGTTTAGATGAAAGAAAGAAGGAAAAAAAAAAAATTTAAAAAAATGAATGAAATTTACCAGCGGATAGTGAAAATTTTGGCAGGTCAGGCAGTCCTCTGAGCAACTTTCTTCTCACATGAACTTTTTCCGAAGTAGTTCTTGTAGCTGCTGATGTTGTTGGTTTTGTTGCTGACGCTGTCGACGTTGTTGGTGTTGCCGATGAAGTTGTTGATGTCGTTAATGTTGATGTCGTTGTGGTTGATGACAACGAAGTCGTGACTGCAGCAGCAGCTGAAGATGATAATGTTGACTGTGTGGTTGATGACTTCACAGTGAATGGTGATGGCTTGGCAACTGATTGAAATACATTGGCTGATGCAGTCCCTTCAAAACTCACTGCTGTTTCAGTCGTGCACACGTCTGAATGCAATGTTTTAACAAGAGAGATTAATTTTGTTGATGTGGTAATAAATGAAGTTGATGTTGCCGTTGTCGTTGCCAGCGTCTTCGACATAGACGGTTTGACATAAAGCACGGTAGAACTAAATCTTGTCGTTGGTGTAGTCGATGTTGTTGCAAATGTTGCAGATGTGGTTGTGACGAAGACGTCATCATCTATAGACGAACAAGCGGTTGGTGTGGTGGTTGAAGGTAACTTCGTCAGAGAACATGCAGTAGTAACAGTATTTACATGTGATGACGTCAATTTAGTCGCCATTTTTTCCTTCCTTCCATGAACTTCACTTGCACATTGCTGAGCAGAGCTGGTTGGAAGAGCCGGTTTTGTTGAAACGTGAGCAGGCTCAGGTACTTTTGGTGTAGTTGATGGTGTCAGTGAGGCCGATGTGACTGGCAAATTGTCTTTGATATCAGTAGATGTTGTTAACTCAGCTGATGTGGTGGGTGGCATTGATGGTGAGGAGAAGGAGGACAGCGATTCCAGCGCGGAGGGCGAACCATTGGAAGCAGTTGAATCCAACAACATCAGGACATCGGCTGACGATGGTCTCACACTTTTTATTTTGTTGTTGCCATGTGTTTCCAGTTTCTCCATCTCCAAATTTTGGACAAGTTGTTTAAGATGATTAGTCATAAAGTATGAAACATCGCAAAAAAATTTGCATCGCGAAAATTGTTTATTCAAGCTAAAAAATAATTTAACGTAAATTAAACAATATAACAAAACATTAATGCAACTTAATTAGGCATTAATAAATTTTTGAAAACAAGCAGTTCTACCTGTTTAACTTCTTCAAACTTCGAGTAGACCTGACTGTACTTGGGTGAGCAGGATGAGAAGCTGTTGAACATCCAGTTGTCGTCGTCGTTGTCGTCGATGTCGTCACTGCACTGATCTGGATTGTACCTGTCCAAGCGAGCTGCTCACACAAGTTGGTTGTCGATTTATTGTTTCCAATCATTGATGAACATAAAAGTGAAAAAAATTTACGCTGATTTAAATAAAAAAAATAAAAATAAAGCAAAAAACAAGATGAAACGTACTATCAAAATAGCTAGTATCTTCGTCGTTCGCAATGATAGGCACAAACTCTGCCTTCTGCCTCAACAGTCCATTCCAATCGAGTCCCTCGAAGAACACGTGACCTTTGACCTCCTGTACGCTGGACGAACCCAACCTTTCAACAGGATTGTGTTGAAGTAGATGGAGGATGATGTCCTGGGCATCTGCAGGTGGACAAAACTCTTCCTCCGCCGGCCATTCTACTGGGTCTGATCAGAGAAGAAGGAATGATAAAGACGATGCTATTAATGAAAATGTTTATCTGACGAAGCTAAAAATAATTTTGTTTCCTTATTCTAATATTTCTCATAAGTTAAAAAATATGAACCATTAATGATCCTGGTGAAAAGTTCTTCGGGGCACTCCCCAAAGAAAGGAACCACCCCCACAAGAAACTCATACAATATGATGCCCATCGACCACCAATCTACTGGCTTGCCTGGTTAGAAGCGTGTCGTTTTGTCGATTAGTTGGATGGTTGGTTGGATGGTTAGTAAGATGGTTAGTTGGTTGGTTGGATGGCTGGCTGGTTGGTTGGTTGGTTGGTTGGTTGATTGCTTGGTTGGTTGCCTGGTTGCATGGTTGCTTGGTTGCATGGTTGCTTAGTTATAATATTTAGACAAATGTAATTTTTGTGGAAAACAAATGGATTGACTATATAAATTTCTTCAAGTATTTCCTCAAGTTAATCCAATCCTTACGATTTCAAAGTAAAAAAAACAATAGAGTTAAGTTGTTCTGACCGTATCCCTGCCTAAGTATGACCTCAGGAGCGATGTACTCGGGCGTGCCGAAAACCTGCTTGTCCTTGAACTGCTGACAGTCCGAATCGAGAGCTCCTTCGTACAAGTTCGTTGTCACTTGTTTTGGAGAATGTTTAATTGTCAAATAACCAAAACGTATTCTATTTATTGAAGTTGATATGTCCTAGTACAAATTACATTTAGTAAATTACACAAATGAAATATTGAGATTTATCACCCAAAAACATGAGGTGAATGTGCAATGAAGTGAATAATTTAAAACAAAGAACAAAACTAAATGAAACATTACAAAAATGAACAAACAGTTCATGAGTCCCATCTTCGAGAGCCCAAAGTCGGTCAGTTTGATGTGGCCCATCAGAGTTATCAGCAGACTGGTTGGAAATTGAAAATTAATTAGAAATTCAATTCACTGATTTACTTATTTATAGAAGGAATATGTTCGTCACGCGAGTACAAACTTGTCGGGCTTGAGATCTCTGTGCACGATTCCATAACTGTGCAGGTACTCGAGGGCTAGGACAGTTTCTGAAAAGTACATCCTGTTTGGTTGGTGATTGGTTGTCGTGTCGTCACTTCATTCCTTCACATTCATGCGTTTACTACTTATTAGTAAAATATTTTGGATTATTAATAGTAAAATGAATAACTTCAGATAGCAGAAATTCAACTGAAGTTAAACCAGATACTTAATTGTCGTAATTATGAACATTGTAATTAATACAATGCAATCACATCAAAAACTAAAATATCTTTCAAAACATCGCAATCAACCAGAGACACGAAATAATGAAAATATTGCTGAATTATCAACTATGATGCATCAAACAAAACAGAGAAGGATCGGACAAACCTGGCCAGATCAAAAGACAGAGGTCCTCCGATATTCTTCAGTAGTGTGGCGCAATCACCTCCTTCCACGTACTCCAACACCATGCAGAAATGTTTCTACATCAATCAAAATTGAGTATCATCTTCAATTTTGTGCAAGCAAAACATTTAGAAATTATTCTACCCTTTCGTTCGTTTAACATAAAATATAACAAGGATTGTCCAACCGAAATAAGTGAAACAGCAAACAATGCAAAATCCGATTTTAAAAACATGGCGCTTAAAATTCCATGGTCTGCAATTATAGTATCGGTCTTGATTGTAAGGTTTAAAAACTGAACTGTCTTTAAAGACTAAACATATCATGGTGACATGTGTCAACTCGCAATAATTTAAATGTGCTAAATTGTTACATTTATAAATTTTTAATAAACTGTCGGTAATTTCCAAAGACCTTCGTCTCAAAACTGCAGTAGAAAGAAACGACGAATGGATTGTCCGTGAATGTGAGGATGTCTCGTTCGGCGTACACCTGGTCTACCTGTGTTGGTACGGTCGTGCGTCAACGGTTTTAATGTATTACTGCTTGTGCTAATGGCGTGTGTTTGCTATCATTGAATAACTTGTAATAATTTAATCAAAACGATTTATTTAACATACAAAATAATTTTCAAATAAAAAAAACAAAGTAATATTCTTCGATGGCACAAAAAGGGCATCAATGATCACAATGACCATGAAGAAGACCTGATTTCTAAGGACCAAATTGTTCTTCAGCAGGCGTTTCATGGCGCAAATGTTTTTCGACTCCTTGTGGCGTACCAAATACACAGCTCTGCAAACAACACGGTTGTTAATTATTACTTTATAGTATTTTTTTTTTGTTAGCGGTAGAATAAACAATAATTAGTTGAATAAAATCATGTAATTTAGTTTTTCTGACAATCACTCTTTCAACTGTAACTCAATCAATATAGACAACCAACAACACCAACCCATAAGCTCCATTGCTGACGAGTTTGATAGTTTCAAAATCATTTTCAGTTGGTAGCTTCCATTGAGTTTTGCAATCAGAGGAGGGCAGGTTGTTGGCAATCTTCATCTTGTTCGCATCCTTGGTGGCGTCAAATTAAAAATACGTCTAAACATTTTTTTACACAAACACCATTACATTCCTGTTCGTGTAAATAAGCTTCACATACTTTGCACATTTTTTAGCGTCGTAAACATATTTAATTAAAATAGCCGAATAACAACATTTTATTTAATAAAATAATTCAATTATAATTAAATTGATCTACAGACACTGATTTAATTTTTTTGCCTGCATATCTTTCTAATGGAGTTTAAATTTTTTATGAAAAATTACAAAAACTTAATCACCAGAACGTGATAGGAGAGCACTGACGCCAAAAAATAAAGACAATAAATCATAGCGGAAAATGTCAGCAAGCGTACATTAACCAATCCAAAAATACTATGTTACTTCATCGTAAATTTTCATCATCATCACTACCATCATTATTATAACCTCAATCACATCATCATCATCATCATCGTCATCAAGCTAACTCATCAGCACAACAACATCATCATTTCAAACATCATCATCATGTCCACCTCGTTAAAGTCGTCAGTGTCTGGCGTTTCAGGTCTCCCGCTATCAAAACTGTTGCAGCCGTCCGCTAAATCTGAAAAAAAAAGATTAAAAATAAACGTCATTTTTAATAATTTATTAATGGTTATTCATTCAATTTGATAACTAATTATTGAATATTATTTAATTAATTATTGAATATTATTCAATTAATTATTAATTAATTAATTCTAGCATCTTATTAAAAAGCTGATTTCATCTGGTCATTCAAAAACCTTTCTCTAACTTCCTGTGCAGCAACGTTATTTTCATTAAATAATTTCCAAATAATACTAGATGGGAATTTGTTATAATAATAAGGACATTATGAAGTAATAACGAGAGAGACAAATGAAGAACGAGAAAGAACAAACAGCTTAGCATTTTAAAGAGAAGAAAAATGTTAGCAAATATGGGAGGAATCCGAAAGAGAGTCATAAAACAAGTTTATCCTGGCATAAAATTGAAACATTTCCAGAGCAACTATTTTACAAATTTAAAAACTGGTAAAAAATATTCATCCATCTGCAACATCAGAACATCAGAGAGGAACATAAAATTAAAAGCAAACAATAGTAACATGAGATAACAAAAATATCAACAAACAACATAAATGGCAATAAGATAAAGACATAAACGACGAACAACGAACAATTAGCAACGAACAAATAACAACAAACCACAGACAATGAACAACAAACAACGTTTTACAAAACCATCAAACGACAAGCAAACAAACGGACAAACAAGAATAAAAGAAGCAAACGAACGAACATACGAACGAACAAACGAACGAGCGAACGAACAGTATAAACTACATACCGACGATGATATCACCTCTATTAAGTGCCAGTTTATTGATAATATACTGAGGAATATCCGTTTTAATTGTCTCCCTGGCACATCCTTCAGCTGCTTCCAACATGCGGTAGAATTCATGAGGATCAAATTCCTGTTGTGTATATGTGTGTGTACGTGTGAACTGCATGTCTTTCTACGTACATGCACGTGAATGGAATGTTTGTGCGTGAGTAGTATATGGATGCGTGAATATGTGATGCGCACGTGCGTAATAAGTTTATATGCGTGTATATATATATATATATAATAAGTATAATAATAATAATATTATAGTTGGTGGGTTGAACGACGTTTAAGTGATTGAATATATAGCTAGCTAGCTGAAATGCTACGTTAAATTTCTGATCTGGCTGGTTTTCATATGCATATCAAATGTTGCCTTCAAATTTGATTTATTATGTAGAATAAATAAAAAAGCATCTTTAGAGAAAATTTGCTATGCAGTGTGAAAAAATAATTACAGTTTTAGAAGGAGAACTGCGTTGGGGAAAGAAATTTTTTAAATTTGTAAAATTCGTGTATCAGAGGTAAATTCGATGTAGAAAAAAAATAAAACAAATCATTCAAAACAAACAAAAACGACCAGATGGAAAACTCAGAAAGCCATCTTACAAACAATTGCAAACAAACAAACAAGGAAACAGGCATCAACTTGACATCAAACAGACAAACAAGCAGAGACAACCAAACAGAGAGAAACAACAAAAAGGGCATACAAACAAACAAACTGAGACATGCAGACAAAAAAAGAAACAAACAAACAAACAAAGACAAACCAGGCATTCGAGCAATCTCGCTGGTCTCGAGATGATGATGAGTAGGTTTCTGATGACAGGTGTTATCTGATCCAAGGCTGTCTGAGATTTCTCCCTGGCCTGGGCAAAAACTCAACTCAATGTATGCAAGAAAGTTACGTGACTGAACCGAAGAAATAAAATAAAAAAATATTTGATATACTTTCGCTAAATATTGTCAAAATCAACTAAAATTTATGAGATGATTCAAGTTCTTTGATATTTTAGTTTGAATTTGTGGTGCTGCTTTGCTTCAAAAAATTCGTTTACAAACAAATGAATATTTCTTTAGAATTCATAATTACAGAAATTAATGGCAAACACAAAATAACAAGAAAACAAACAAACATCAATAAGCAATCTCTCCAAATTATCAGAGAGTTCGTAGAAGTAAGCGATGGAGATGAGCTTATCCTTGGACTTTAGCAGGCAGTCCCTGGCCAGCTCAACCACCTGCCTGTGGATGAACCTCACCACGCCATCAGATGATTCGATGGAAGATAGTGATGAAGAGGTAGAGATGAGGAGAGATGATGAGGACGAAGATCTTGGAGTTGCTGGTGGTTTAGTTGTATCCAACTGCTGCTGGTTAACGTCAATGAACTCCAACAGTTTTTCTTCCATTTGAAGGACAGCCTGTAAGTATGAACAAATTGCTTGAATCGTTTATAAATCATTAAGAGTGAATCGCTCGAAAAATAGTTGACAATAAAAAATATGTAATAATCCAAAAAAAGTAGTTTTTGAGATCAAATATATTTTCAAAAGTACCTTAGGAAATCTTTCTCTGTAGACGTTGTTGAGCAACATCGTGCCACTGTCATGTCCTGACGATTTTGCCGGGCTACTGCATGTGATGTACATTGACATTTTAACGATCATTTCAATCCTATCTTGTTACGACATCAACATAAAAACATTAGACCCGCCAAAAAAAAAAATCACGACGATCTACAAAGCACAAATAAAAATGTTAGAACTTGAAAACAAAAGAGCGGCATTCAGTACCTGAAACTTTGAGACCTGGGTCTCATGCCGATCGACTCAGTCCTCCTCACCGCGTTGGCATTCGTGGTAAGTCCAGAGGCAGATGGCGATGGGAGAGAGATGGCTGATGGTTCGTCATTCGCTCCTGAAGATGAAGCTGGGTTGCTGTCACTGCTGCTGAAATGACGATGCAGGTGATGGAAATCAAGGTGATGATGGTGGTGATGGTGGTGGTGATGCTTCGAGTGTCTGGGGTCTGGAGACAAAATATGATGATGATGGTGATAGTGATGACGGTGATGATGATGGTGATGAACGTTCAGTCGATCTTGAGAACTATACATTGCAGCCTGTAAAAATTTATTAAATTAAAAGGGTGAAATTTTTATAAAGAGTACAATACTCTAGTTAAATTTACTTTGAACAATGCCAGAGTACAAAGATCGAAACTAAATGCTTAAAGTTAATTTACAAAACGAATTGTTACTGAGAACAATCTTCATTGTAAAGATAAAAGCAGCTGAAACAAAATAAAGTGTTTTCATTTCGGAAACAAATAAATGGGATATTGCCAAGTACAATAACGCACAATACACCACGCACCACCGGAAATAAATAACAAAATAAATGAAGTAAAAAGGGGAAAGAACTTTATTTTTGCAGGAGGACGAGAGAGGAGTGTTGTTGCCAGAGCCAGACGAGGCGAGCGAGGCCACAGACCATCTTCTCGAATCCACCAAACTTTTTCAATCAATCAAATATTCATTTGTCAGTCTCGCGATTATTTTGTTATATCAACGTACACACAGATGAAAATGTACACTTAAATGAAAATGTACACTTAAATGAAAATGTACACTCAGATGAAAATGTACACTCAGACGAAAGTGTATCAAATTGGATATTTAGCGTAGAACCAATCAATATTCAAGCAACCAAGTTATCAAAAAAATATATAAATAATTAAAGGTGTGTACTTTTTATGTGAGAGAAAGTGAAAGTTAAACTGATGTCCGGAAGCACCGCACACTCTTGGACTGCACAATGGACTGTCTGCAACATTAAAATATTGAAGAATAAATATTTAATACAACTCACACCATAATATAAACCAATAAATATTCAATTATTTTTATGAATCCCCTCAACAATGCCCCTTAAAAAGTTGCATACGTTCCATACCTCGCTCAATTGAAAAAATAAAAAGAAAAACTATATGGACTCCACTAAACTCAGGCGAACAAATTCACTTTCACACCTTTCCATCCATTTAACTGCGGAGGTTCTGAAGGGAACCCATTTACAATGTTCTAAAACTGACACCTTTAATGACTAAATTACTGCTAATAAATTTGACAGATTCACCAGAAAGAGTTCAATCGCATAGTGCAGGTTCACATCAACTACACAACACCCTGCCTACCAAATAATTTTTATGAGACAAAACTTAATTTGTAATTGATGAAAATAGAATTAGATTTAATTTGAAATCAATTTTATTACTAGACTTAAGTTTTTATCACTCTTGAAGGCATGTGCTATCAAGAAAGGCATACACGTCTCGAAATGAGAATTTAATGCAAACCACGTTTTAAAAAAGGAGAACTTTTTCTAAACCTACACGAACATACGTGCAGTGCATACCACGCGCAGTGAGGCAACGCTACTAAGTGAACAAATAAAAATGGATGGATGAAAAAACGAAATGGAATGAAGGAAGCAAAAATAAAAAAGGAAGCAAAAAAGGAATGAGGAGGAGTAGGAAAGAAGAAAGATTGAAAGCATACTGCAGCTTCGTTGATTTTGTAGAAGTTAA
The DNA here is from genome assembly GCF_000326865.2 of Helobdella robusta. Classification (NCBI taxonomy): domain Eukaryota; kingdom Metazoa; phylum Annelida; class Clitellata; order Rhynchobdellida; family Glossiphoniidae; genus Helobdella; species Helobdella robusta. The sequence continues at coordinate 363,524 of NW_008704034.1, forward strand.
ACCATTGTTTGACATGAAAATTGACATTTCAGTTGGAAAGAATTTTGCTTAAGAGTTTGTGCATGCGAAAAATGTGCAACTTAAGAGATGTACGTGAAAATGTGTGTTATAGATGTGAGAGTGTGTGTGTAGTAAATGTGTGTGTGTGTGTGAATGTGTGTGTGTGTGTGAATGTGTGTGTTATGAATGGTGTGTGTGTAGTAAACGGGTCTATAAGTGAATGCGCCTATTTCTAATTAGGTAGATAGAAGAATTGATTTATGTAATACTTGACCTGCTGGAAAGCGGTGGAAATAATGTGATTAATATGTGCAAATGAGATAATAAAATATTGATGACGGTGTTAATGATAACGACGACGGACGATGGTGGTGATGATGAGATGGTAGCATAATGACCATGATAATGGTGATATAAGAGAAAGAGAGAGAGAGAGAGAGAGAGAGAGAGAGAGAGAGAGAGAGAGAGAGAGAGAGAGGATTGAAGAGAGAGAATGACGATTGGTAGGTAGGTGAGTCCAATAAAGAATTCATAAGTACCCCTTCAAATTCCAATGTGATAGAGATGTGAGAATACTATTAAGAGAATTTGTGATTATGATGGCGATGAATGATTATGTGGCTGATGATGGTGATGATTATGTGGCTAATGATGGTGATGATTATGTGGCTGATGATGACGCGCTAAATGCAGTGGTGCAGCAGCAGCAGTCATAAAACGATGACGATGATGATGTGATAATAATGACGATGATGATGATGATAATGACGATAATGGTAATGATAAAACTAATGAAGAAGAGGAGGAAAAGGATGATGATGATATGAAGGTGATAATCAAGGAGGTTTGAAAAGTAGTGTAGTAAAAAACGAAATGATGAGATTTCCCTGATGACGGTGACGGTGAATATATGATACAATAATGACTGATGATGACGACGACGATGATGACCTAGAAATGGTAACGTTAAAATATGATAAAAATATTATAAAGAAAACACGACGAAGAAGTTAGAAAATTTTTTTTACCAACGTTAATATTTACATTCAGAAAAAAATTTTGCAAGCAAAATTGCAAGGCATGATTTATGGCGGATTTGCATAAGGAGCAGCAGAACAATTCAAATTTAAATTCAAATTGTCAAATAAATTAGCAGTCCTTTTTATTTTCAAAAAATAATAATAATAAAAATAATAATAATAAAAATTATAATTATAATTATAACAAAAAGATAACTTTCAACAGCAGCAATATTTGTTGCATTAAGTAACCTCCCCGGTGACATTGCACGCGCAAACAACTTTCTATATTTTTGATTGGATGATAATAGTGGAAAAAAAACCTTCATATTTTATATTTATTACGCTGTTCATAAATGGTTGACTGACTAATGCAGCACAAAATAAAGTGTTCTTTGATGTGGAATACGTATTGCAGGGATATGTATGTATACATCAGATACTATTAGCCATCATGTAGACCCAAATTGATAAACTTACACGCATTAACTGGCACATATGGTGGTTGTAGAAAAAAACATATACACACAAACAAACACATATACATAACCAGCCACATATACCCATACGTACAACCCACATTTGTACGTGTATTGTTTATCTAAACAAGATACACAGACATAGGCAGGCACATGGAGACATCCACAAACAAACATTTACTCCTCAGAGTTCGGCAGTAATGTAAATACTGCTAGCAAGCTCCAAGCACATCCTCATAAATACTCATCCATAGAAAGGAAAAAGGTTATTGCGGAGAAACAAATGCATTACATGAAAATTGAGATGGAGGTGAAACAATGGCAAGATAATTATGACAGAAATGAAAGCTATAATTATTTCATATTTTATTATTATTATTATGATCACGCTATAACCTCGCGTTGTAATACTACCGTCGTAGTTGTTAATACAGTTGTTGTTACTTTGTATTATAAATTCAGCAACTACTTCCACCATTATCATTTAGTTATATTTTGAAGGTTATTCGTTGCACTAGACGAAGATGCGGAATGCTTCCGCCATTGAACTGCTTCCATTATATTGCTGTAGTTTACATCGGCGCCGAAACTAAAATGTCACCAATGATGATGACGACGACGAAGACGATGACGAAAATGATGACAAATGATGATAGCAATGACAAATAAACAAACAAGTGAAATGACAAACAAAATAATATAACTTGATGATGACTACAATGTGAAGCAGCGGAGGGGAAAGTCAACAGCAGCACTATTGCCCAATATAGGAGAAGATTAAAATATCAACAGGCAACAGAGCTCTGGTCATTCTGTCCCTATACAAATAACTCTACACGTGGCGTGTGTGTTTGTGTGTTTGTGTGTGTGTGTGTGTGGTGTGTGTGTGTATGTGTGCATTCAAATGTAAGCATCTTACGTACGGTGTACACCACTTCGTTGTGCAGTTTATCGTACAGTAGATTGTACAACGCATGCATTGCACTGTGTGTACAATGTACTTCGTGTATGTGTATGCTAAAGAGTTTGCTACTAGCATGAATATTTCTGAAACTTTGGAAAGATTGCAAAAACAAACGCAAAAATTGGTTTGCACATCCCTGCCTAGAGAATTTGATTGCGTTAAGCATTTGATTAATAAATTTATTTCAATTATGGCATGGCGAGTATATTCCATGAATTTCAAAATTGTAAATTTTTTTTAAGTATTTATAAATGGTTTGATATCTGATCGGCAGCACTTGAAATAGAAATAAATTTAAATAAATTACAAATAATGAAATAAAAATTCAAGAAGTTAGACAAAAATTAGAACAAAAATGGGACTATCAAAGGATATAATTTTTATTATTATTTAGAAAAAACGTTTTCGTAATTAATTCAAATCATTGAAAGACGAAAAATGATTCTGAAAATATTTCCAATAACATGAAATTGAAAAGCAAGCAACTAAATATTATTTGCATCTCACGTTAGGCTGAATGTTAAATTCAAATGAGGCAGTAAGAAATTTTGTGTTTGAATTAATTGTTGTAGTCTGCATGCGCTCCTTGGCATCTAATTCATACAATTCCAAGCCACTTGGTCAACTGACCAAGTGGCTTGCATGGAATTGTAGCCTTAAAATCAGCAGCCTTAAAATCGACCAAAAATCCACTTTCCCCCACCAAACCAACCCTTTCTGAGGGCAGAACAAGTTAAAACCATGCCAGCATTTTCTTTCCTACCCAAAATCTGCATACACAAAGTTCAAGTCAGTTGGCTCAGTAAGTTTTTGAGTTTATAAAGAACAAACGAACTAACAGACAAAGAAATCATTTAATGGTCGTCTACCTTATAAATAAAGATATCGAACAAACTAGATTTCATCCAATGCATATACGTGTTTGTATATATTTGTTATTTGTATATATGTATGAATAATGAGCATATGGTTGGATGTGATAGGAAAAATCAATAACTTCTAAGCCATGTAGTGTCATTTAACTTGTATTTGGATGAATGAACGAATGCATAAAGGAATGAAAGAATGAAAGAACGAATGAATAAACGAAATGTGCGAGTGAGCATGTGAATGAACGGATGAATTAATAAAAGAATGAACCAATCAATAAATAAATCTATCAATCAATCGATCGATCAATAATGAATCAAAAAAATAACCAGACAAACGAAGAAATGACTCAACTAGATAACACGCTTAACAACAGCAGCATTAAAATAGAACAACCCGATAGCTAGCAAATTAAATTGCGAATAAATAGAAGCAAATTAAAAACAACATCAATCAATCAATCAAACAAACAAATGGATTTATAAAACAACTTAGCATTGATTCACACAAGGTTTTCTCAATCCCCCCAATCAATCAAAGCAAAGTAAGAAATTTTAAATTCAAATTTGACAATGCACACGCGCACAAAGAAACACACACACACAGACACAAAACACACGCCCGACCCATACACACACCCGACCCATACACACGCACGCACGCACGCACGCACGCACACATAATGCAAATACACACAATCGCAGACAGACACAGAACCAATCGTACGCTATGTAGATGAGAAAGAGAGCACATTAATCTTCATGGATTATACCAAAACAGTTTGTCAGTCTCCGCGAAGAAGTTTGTAAAATGTTATGGAATTTGTAAACAAACATCGGTGGAAGAAAATCTTCATTTTCCAAAAAAAAATTAGAAAAAAAACCGCCAAATACCAGTTCTTAAATATCGAATTACAGAGTTGCTTCTACGTTAACAGGGAACAAAAGATTGAATAGATAACATACAGACAGATTAAATGATTGATTAAGTGATTAATTGATAGATTGACCGATTGACTAATTAATTGATTGAATGAGCGAATGAATGAGTGATTGAATGAATGAATGCTTGATTGATTGTTCTACTAAACTGAAAGAGCAATGTTTCGTATTTAACAACCACGCAGCTATATTAAGTTAACCAATCAACCAACCAATCAATCAATCACCCTCTGCATCTTTATTCTTTATTAAGCAAAAACTTTGCAGCAAGCGGCAAACTAAAGAGATATAAACAAAAAATAAGGTACACGTCGAAATAAAGTAACAGAAGTCAAGGCATAATTTCAAAATAAAACTTTGAAAATAGTGTTAAAATATAAAAAGAACATACAAACAACTACATGCATTGCATTGTATCATAGTGTTGTATTGTATCGAATTGTATCGTATCATATCGTATTGTATTGTATCGTATCGTATCGTATCGTATTGTATTGTATTGTATGGGACGTGTTATTTAACATGTCCCTATGTACGTCCTGTGTTGCTGCTTTATTGATCTGATCGTGAATACGAATCTCTGGATGATGCATTCATTTCATAATATTAAGGCATGTGTGTGTGGTGTGTGAGTTCGTGTGCATGTATGCTGTATGTATGTGTATGTGTGTGCACATGCGTACGTGCGTGATTCCTATATAAAGATTGAAAAACAATGAACCACACATTAATCCATTACAATAAGTTCCCATTTATTTTATAACATATTAAATAACGTTTAAAAAGTGAATACATTTAAAAGTATATCGCAGAAAACATCATAGATGCTAATGGATGAAGAAAAGTTTCATTCTCGAAAGCATTCAAATGAAATATGTTCACATATCGTTCAAATACTTTATACACAACAGCATACAAACATTCTGAACAGTTAGTTGGTGATAAAAAATGAATCATTCTGTCGTTTGTACGCTTGCTCATCCATTACAACCCTGTTAAGCTTTCAGAAGTGGAGTGAAACTTAATGAAACATTACTGTCACCTAATTGAGATGAGTCTGTCTGTATAATAGAGGAGTGGACAGACACGAAGCTGTTTCCTTCTTAACCTTCAATGAACAGATTACCAGGTTGCAATAAGCCGCACAAACGAGAAATCACCTCACCAACGACTAATTGATCCAGCCTTATATTGGCGTAAAACTCACCAATACAAACAGATAAACAAATATTTAACACTACTTGACGCAAGACACGTACACACACACACACACATACACACAAACACAGACATACAACTCGCACACACAGACATACAACAGGCACACAAAAACATACGCAACAGCGCTGGTGAAGCGAACATTCCGCAAACAAAGAGTATATTAATGTTTAAAAAGAACATAATGGAAAAAATTCAAAAGCATCAATGGATGAAAAATGATAGACCACCGTGAAAAATGGTAGAGGATTGTTGTTGGACGATTCTAATTGAATGCGAAAAGTACGCAGACGGCAGGCGTGCTTGTATGGGTCGTATCAGCAACATCTAACCTTCATGCCCCGTGGATAACATAGAAAACGTAATTGGGAAATAATATGAACATCGATGTAAATAAGAACGGATTTTCTAACTGAAGTACTAACCAATAGAGCACTGGTAAAATAACAAAAAAAAATGAAATAAAAACTAGAGGGAAAAAATGTTGCCGGTAAAAATTTTTACGTCTCGTGCAAGATTAGCATATGTAACCCCGAAGTAGAGTAAACTAACCGAAAAAACCGAAAAAAAATTTTTGTTACTTTGCATCGACGTAAAAAAAACAACAAAAAGACGTTTTTGTAATTACAGAAAGAGGATATTACGTACATAAATTTGCAGAGGCAAGTAAACATTTGCATACATAGGCAGATCCACATACATACCAATACAAATACACACACTTATAAGAATACAATACAAAGACGGGCCTTCATTACAGTGCATACGAATGTACAGCCTAGGTTACATAAACAAACAAACAAACATACAAACCCATGTATGGACATGCAAACCTTCACACCTATTAATGTGATACCAGCATCAAAACTATAACCAACAAGCAGACATGGAACTGAAACGTTCATCTGTAGGTACTCTGAGGGGCAGCAGTCACCCAATCATCCATCCTCATTTCTTCATCGTTAATTTGACATTTCAGTTACACCAGTAGAGTTTAGGTAAAACATGCCTGGCATTTGCAATTCTATTACGTCTTCAACATTAAATTTTTTTTGGGTATTATTATTATCATCTATCTCACCCAACACAAACCGATGTATCTGATTATTATTGTTCAACATCTTCGAGATGCAAAACTCATTTTAAAAAATTAATTTAACACAATATTAATGTAAGCTACGCATACAATTAAATACAGAACAATGCTCATCCAAATGCGTCAAGTCAGCATTAAATCACATATCACGCGTCAAGTGCTGTCTGCTGTCGGCTGCCTTCCATTAAGAAGCATGTTGTATGGCTCTCTTGACCGAGGAGTTTCCACTTTTGCAACTGAAACCTTCTCCTCCTACCTCCTCACCATCATGCCAGTCTATAAATCAACAGTAATGCAATACAACACAACAATGTTGTCCTTAATGTTGTCCTCGCCAAAAAACACTAGTTTTTCTAGTGTTTTTTGGCGAGATGTTCATCAAATTGGCCCAAAAAAACACTAGATGTTCATCAAATTGGCCTCGTAGCAACATGAATGATAAATAATCAGCAAGCAGTTAGCGAAATGTTACGTTAGTGAAATGTTATACCGCAACAAATGGCTGAATTGACAAATGACAAATGACATGACAAATTAACAACCAACTTGAAAACACATGGATGCATATTTGCCTAATTACAAATATTAATTATAATATTTCAACACATAGTATTTCAAATGTTTCAAAACTAATTTTTAATAATTGAACAACAGTCAAACGCAGCCCACAAAGCAGAAAGAATTTATATAATTATATAATTGAAATAATTTCTATTAAGGAATCAATGAATCTAACTTTCAGCATTATTTAAACGACGCATGTGCCGTGCAATGAGTGCATCCACTTCACAACACAACAAGCACATATCAATTCCATACATACACACATGCATACACACATGCATACACACATGCATACACACATATATATACACACACATACATTCATGGTAGTATCGTGTTCGTTACTGTCGTGAGGGTTACGTTGCAACACAACACGGTGCATGAATATTTAATGTTCAACCTGCTTCACATAATCTACTTTACAGTATGTAAAGTAGTGTAAAGTAGATCACTCATCATCACTCACTCACATCATCACTCACTCACCAACATCACTAACATACATAGAAATCTATGTACGTGAGTGATGATGGTACAGGGTGGATGGAGAGCAGGAATGATTTCGTAAACAACCATTAAATAGGAAACAAATGCTCACAACTAGATGAAGATGACGATCGTTTTGACAGTTTTCAATAAATTTTCTAATTAAAGTTAAAATTTTTACTTTGTGGAATGTCTATTTTGAGGTAGAAACTAGTGCTTCTTGAAAGAAAAGAAAGGGAAGAAGCATACTGTTTCAAATTATTCTTCGAGTTTTAAAAATTCAAACGCGCGTTGCTTTCTAAACTTTTTAAACATCGTTTCATATTTTTATTCTTAATTTTCTCTTTAAAAAGGGCAAAACTTCAGTAGATAGAGAGAGAGATGGAGAGAGAGAGAGAGGGAGCAGCCAATAATTTACCCCGACCGAAAACAGCAAATGTAAAATGGCGAAGAAGAACGGAGCAAAAGCACACTAACCAAACATGGGAAGAATTTAACAGAAACTGAAAAGAACTAAAAATAACATTGATATAAGAACAATAAAAATAATTTCACAATAAAAATAACAGACACTAAAGAGAGATGTAAAGGCGAAACTATGCAGCAACATAACAACATCTTTTACAGTTTTGCATGTAAACTCATATACACGCATACATACATTCACTTAAATTTATAATACACATACGCACATATACACACACATAAGTTTATTATACACAGACACTTTAAAAACTATATAATAAACAACACACACACCCACACACACACACAAACAAACAAACAAACAAACATATGAAGGCACATTTAATGGACAGGACACAAAAACAATTCAAAACATTATTTTATGCTCTCATTATGATCTACAAATAAACATTTCAGATAAATGGATGGATGAGTGAATGGATGGATGGATGTATGAATGAATAAATGAATGAATAAACAAACAAATTGATGAATGAACTGATGAATGAGTGAATGCAAGAACAACAAACAGACAATATATGCAAACTTATTAATCATTAAAAAAAAGAAAAAAGCGCGAAAAAGATGTGGAGAGGGTGAAGGAAAACGAAAAAATGTATGTCAGTGGCATAGATTGGCATCATTACACTGTTACGCTCAACACCTGCTCTAAATAATAAATGAACATTGATAAGCGAAAACGGCATGTAATAACATGTAAAGATACACCACAAAACACATAAACAAAACTGACCACATGGCTTCATTATTATTTAAAACAAGCAAAAAAAATCACAAATGTTGAGCCAAATTGAAGTCTGTGAGATCTAGAAAGTACGAAAACATAAAACAGACAAACAGGCACGAAAAAACAAACAAACAAACACAAACAAACGAACAAACTTGGAATGATGGCTGTGACATGAGGGTTGTTGACCAACGAGAGATTCGACGACGTGGAAGCCATGTTGCTATGACGATAGGAGAATCTGTCACTGACGTGTGTGTGTGTGTGTGTGTGTGTAGTGTGTGTGTGTGTGTGTGTACATGAGTGTGTGTGTGTGGGTGTACAAGAGTGTGTCTGTGTGAGAGCGTGCGTGTGTGCATTCAATAAAGTTGTGAAGAATCTTGTGTTCATTCAGGTTTATTCGTGAGAGAAACGTGTTCATGGGGAAAAAAAAAAATAAAATTTTCGCGCACATTATAAAAAAGGATGTAAAATGATATCGGGGCAAAACTTTTTATTCTACTGGGGGTGAGCAAACTACGAATATTTTATATGTATGCGGCCTTGTTTGCCAAAAAAAGGTCTATAGCCAGACATTAGGACCAAAAAAAGAAAGGAGCCACAAATCTTAAATAAATTTTTCCCCGGGTCAAAAAAATTATTAGCTTTTTAAGTACATATGCGGCCTTTCAAAGGTTAAATAGTCCTCAATGCGGCCCTCACAATAAAGTTCGCCACCCCTGGTTTATACAATGTTTATAACGTTAAACATGAAAATGTTTGAAATGTACCTCAGTTGTCTCGAGACCATGGGAACGTAATAATTTGAAAAGCTCTTCTGAAAAGAAATTTGAAATTTTTTAAATAAAATAGCAAGCACTGAGTGAATGGAACGTACGATGAGAAGATATAAAGAAAAATATTTCAAAAAATTCTAATCTTAATGTTCAGTGCAACGAAATACCTCTAAACAAAAACTTGACTCAAAAATTCCGCAAAAATGAACCAAAAAAAATTACATGTAATATAAGCAAACGTTAACACGCTGCAAGATCATTGCAACTTTACAACAATTGAATCATTCACAATTACATCAAAATTTATTCTTTTTAATAAGAATCAATGTTAAAATAAATATTACCATTAAAAATAATAAATGAATAATAATAATTTTAAAAAATATAAATTAATAAAAATAACGAAACTAAACAGGATATTACAAAACACCATTAGAATAAATTTACTCTTAAGAGTACATCCTTTAACACAAGGAATTTTTCAAAAATTATAAGGTGAGTCCAAAAATTTAAAATACGACTCCTTTTTAAAATTTACAAAGAAACTACCAGTAAAAGTTAAATATTTAAAATACTCATATATCATGACGGTTAGCAGAATTTCAAACAAAAAAGTTTCAAATTTTTTTTCCCAAAATTTTAAAAAAAGGCAGACAAAAAAAAACTATTTCTTATGTTGATATATAGACGGGAGTATCAGATATAAACAAGTACGTTGAGGCACTAATGATAAAAGTGATGATGATTATTATGATGATGATTGTGATGATGATAATGATGGTTTTGGTGATGATGATTGTGATGATGATTGGTGATGATGATTGGTCATATATGGAGGATGATTACGATGGTGCAACTTGACGGGATTCATTCATTTATTCATTCATTCATTCATTTATCTTTTTCCTTTTTGTTAGTTTTTTCTTTTATTTGCTTGATAGGATTAATTAAAAGAATACGAAAATGCAAAAAAATACAAATGAAAAAATTGAGGCTGAAGCTTAATTAAATTAGACGCAAATACAAACTGAAGTCTTTTTAATCCCGGCTTATAAAATAAATTATCAAAAAAAAAAACTTTTAATCAGGAGACAGACTATCATATCAGATCATGATATCATATCATATCACATCGTATCATATTGAGAAATCTGGCGATATATCATCACCAACATAATCCTTACCGCTTACTCATCCGATATTAAAATTGCTTGTACGTTTAAATTCAAATATTCATATATATATATATATATATATATATATATATATATATATATATATATATTATAGATTATATTATAGTATATTTAACTATCGAAATATAATTTATATGTCAATTAATTATTCTCAATTCATCATCACATCTTGAGTAGATAAAAATCATGAAGGATGTTCATCCAGAAAGCAACGCTTTAGACACCATATGGTCAATATTAAAAACAGAACAGTCACATGTGTAACTAAGAATCTACTCTTTCAATTTGAGGGTTTTATAATTTGTTGGAGGCATAAGAACGACAGTTCGAAACTCCTTATTATGTTATGTTAAGAATATTCATACAGCTAGAAATAAAAATAAACAAATAAACAAACAAACAAACGAATGAATGAATAAACAAATAGGCAAACAACCTAATGGATAAACAAAAGTTCTGCTAAAAACTTTTCTTAAAAATAAGTAGACCCAGTATCATTAAACATCAGGCTGCATGGCATATACAAACAAACACCTGATATAAGAAGTGAATATTTGAATAATGGGAATGATGAAATTGAGATAAAGAAAAACCTAGGTAGGTAGGTAGGTAGGAAGTGTGAAATTGCAACAAGGAAGAATGGAAGATATGCTGTATGTATGTATGTATGTATATATATATACATAGAGATAAGATAGCATTGCATGGAGAAGTGTGAAGTGATGGTGGTGATAAAGGTGATGGTGAGGATGATGAGGAGGATGAAGATGAAGAAGATGAGGGTGATGAGGATGATGAGGAGGATGAAGATGAAGAAGATGAGGGTGATGAGGATGATGAGGAGGATGAAGATGAAGAAGATGAGGGTGATGAGGATGATGAGGATGATGAGGATGATGAGGAGGATGAGAATGTGGAGATTACAACGATGATTAGTTAAATGTGAATGGCATATGCCCCTAAATATAATTTTTAATCAAAAAATTTTCTAACTTTTTTATCATCAATGAGTAAATGAGTGAGTAAGTGAATGAGTGAATGAGTGAGTGAGTGAGTGAGTGAGTAAGTGAGTGAGTGAGTGAGTGAGTGAGTGAGTGAGTGAGTGAGTGAGTGAGTGAGTGAGTGAGTGAGTGAGTGAGTGAGTGAGTGAGTGAGTGAGTGAGTGAGTGAGTGAGTGAGTGAGTGAGTGAGTATCTGTGAAGTTATTCAGCAAGAGTAATGCAAATACATCAAAAGATATGCAGCCATTAGAGGAGTCTTTATTGTTAATATGTAACTCCTGTCCAATATATAATTGAGAACAGTATCAAATTGCAAGCCTGAGGATATGATGAAGTTGATGATAACGATGATATAGAATAAGAGACGATGAAGATGATGTTGATAACAATGATGATAATGACATAAGATAAGATGATAGAGATAACATCGAGAAGTACATGACGAAGATGATGCTGATGATGACGACGATGATGGTGACTACATAATTACGAGAAAAAGATGATGGAGACGACAAAAATTAAATAATGAAAAAGGGAATAAAATGATGATAAGAAGATGTTTGTTGTAAGACCAACAAACACGAATGATATATAATAATCTAACAGTACATAGAAGTATTACATATTTAGGTAAAGTAAACATCATACACGTTATACGATAGTACACTTTAAACGAAAGTAAAGTAACTACATACAAGAAAGTACACGCTACACATAAAAGTACACACCAAACACAAATACACACCAACTATACATTCTACATAATTACATAAAAGTACACACTAAACACAAATACTCACCAACTATACATTCTACATAATTACACACCATACATTATACATTAAACATAAGTATAAATTATACAAAAGTACACACTATACAGGAGTGCACACTAAGTAAACGGTATATACAAAAATACCCTATATACAAAGATACACACATAGTACAAAAATACATACAAATTTACAAAGATACACACATAATACAAAAATACATACATATTTACATAAAGTATTAAAAAGGCAGGGTCTAAGGAGAGCAGATGAGTAAGCAAATAGGGTCTTCAAAATATCAATAAAGAAGTTTATTTTAAAAATTGTCATGAATTTGTATGTATGTATGTGCGTGTGTATGTGTGTGTGTGAGAGAGAGAGAGAAAAAGAGAGAAGAGAGAAAGAAAGAGAGAGAGAGAGAGAGAGAGAGGGGGGGAGAGAGAGGAAGAGAGAGGAAGGAAAGAGAATACACCTACATGAACACGAAGATGATGAAGATGATGTTAGAGCTGAACAGTACAGCGCCGGTGATAAATAATGACATATTGATGATGGAACAGTGCAAACAAATAGGCATACTGCTACTATCCTGATAGCTCATATAACTGACAATCATGATAATATGATTAAATCATTAACGATAAATAATCATAATCTTCACATACAATTATAATTAAAAAGTGTAAAGATATCATTAATTACAAATGTAATAAACATAAAATGATATCATATCATTACTGACATTTAATGATAATTTTTACATAAAACGATATATAAGTTGATGATACATATTCATCATATTAAAACGACGTAACGATATTATCATTTGTTATAGATAATTTTTAACAATAATGCTAGATAAAATTAATAACAATTTCTACGATGAATGTGATTGATATCGCATTATGCGTTGAGGTGCTGGTCATAGCGCAGTGAGACAAACATTTCTTAATGAAAGATAAAAAAAAATCGATAATAAGAATAGCCCATGGCGAACCAGAACATTAATGTAGGTAGAGTGATTCACATCAATGATAACACGGTAATGATGATGGTGATGATGATAACAAAAACAAAAATAATAAGATAAGATAATAAGATTGAACATGATGATGATGATGATGATGATAATGATGATCATCATGATGATCATCATGATGATCATGATGATATGATGACGATGATGACGACGACGATGATGATGATGATGACGTTAGAAGGATGACGACGACGATGATAAAAAAGATGGGGATAATGATTACAATAACAATAAGGATGAAGATGACGACGACGTTGATGATGACGACGTTGATGATGACCATGATGATGATGAGGATGATGATGACAAATAGAACCCATAAATTTTATAGCCCAAAATTTACACAGGACCATAAACAATACCCTAAAACATTTGATAAGCGGTAATAACGTTGATAATAAATAATGACGGCGTCAATGACATTAATTTGAATTAACTAGGGAAGAAAATAAATATAACAGTAACTAAAACATAGACAAAGTAACAAAATATAAACGAATAAAACAGAAACAGAATGCGATGGCATCTTGAAAAATTAAAATAAGTGACAAATTGACCAAAATGCATCATTAATCAAACTATGGGGGCTGGCTGGAAAAAAATGCTTCAACGCTATTTTGCTACATTTTGCTACTCATACAGGTTTTACGAGAGATATTACAACTTATCCAAGAAAATTTACATCTCCAAAATGTTTTCCAACATTTCCAAAACATTTTACAACATTTACAATTAAACATGTTTTATTTGTCTCATTAGAAACATAACAAATTGTGTTAGGAATAAATGCATTTTTCTCAAATTTTTGAACAGATAATGCTCTTTAGATGAGCATGAATTGCAAAACGTTTTAAATCTGTATAAATGCAATATGCCCAAATGTAACATTTCGAAAAAAACGGTGAAATAAATAAGACCATATAAATTTAAATTTATAAAAATATGAAAAATTGAAAAAAGAAAGATAACCTGAACAGTGGATAAAAGAGGGGCTGACTTGCCCAGGCCCAAACTATTCAACCTCAACAAATTTGTGGTGCCTGCATGAGACGATGGACTCTGATTCAAGCCTGGTAGCGAATAATGAATACTTAGAATTTGCATAACGTGAGATTATTGACGGTGATGATGATTTTGGAAACTGTTGCAACATCATGAAGAAATGATTACAAAGAATAATGTACCTAATTTTATGCACGGTAAATTAATGCATGATGGCAGCAGGTAACATTATCAGGTACTGCTACTATTTCAGTATCAATAGCATTTATTAAGCTGTAGCGACATTTGGGAACAGCGTAACTTTTGAAGCTAGAATGAAATCTCTACCGCTACTTCTAAGTTGAAATTTTATTTCATTAGATCGCACAAAATAATTTTCTAATTTGAGAAACCTGAAGTAAAGGGCGTTGTTTTGTTACTATATCTGTTTTTTTATTTTTGTTTTTTTTTCACTTTATAACTTATGTGGGTTTTATTCAATTTTAGCACAATGTTTTAACTCTAACACGAGGTTTTATTCAGCTTTAGAATGTGGTTTTAACATTAACACGTGGTATTTATATGGCTGTACTTGTAACATGAGGTAATCAACTAAATCAGACAAATAGGTTTTGAACCTTGAAAACTGCTTTCTTTAGTACAAACCATATAAATTTTAATTTGGAATATTAAAGTAATTATTTAATAATAATTTTTTGAGAAATGGCAAACATTTTAGACAATCTATATAATTCATAACGCACTAACAATAAATTGATTAAATCTATAATGCTCCAACAATGAAGTTGAAGATTTCAATCAACATGAATTAAGTGAAAAATATTTCTACAACACTTGTCATGTAACGGTTCCTGTAACAGTTTATGTAACAGTAGTGATTTTAGCGCTAGTTTTTCATTTAAGATGCGATAGTATCAGCGCCATTTCTCACCAACTTAATAATAATTATATATTTAATACACCACTAACAGCAGACTTACACAATACAATAGATACAAACCAAATTGTGAGCAGCTGAGATGTTTGATGTTGTTGCTCAAGTAGTGGTGATGAAGTTGCTGCTGCTGCTGCTGCCGTAAGGACTTCTTCCTCAACTTTACCGGATACTTCAGCTCTTCAGATAATGTTCTTGAAGTGAAAAAAATTATAATAATAAACTTACACAAAAATTTTTAATATGGACCCAACAATCTTTCAGCTTATAGATTTTAGAAGTTTTTGCTTTTAAAAGATTGGAAGTATGTAGTATTATTTATTTATTCAAAAGCTACAATTGCAAAATACAAAAAAAATGAAAATGTAGTTTTAGGAGAGTAGATGAGGCAAAAATGTCTTGTAAAGGCCATTGTAAATTAAAATTGATGAAAATGAAAAGATTATTAAGATTATAGAGATGATTAACTAAAACGCTGAAAAAATAAAATGTTAGACAAAAAACAAATTAGGATGTAGTAGATGTAGCAGAGGCCAATACCTTGTAAGAGATTTATTGCAATTCAAGTGATGTGAGCTTATATTGTTGCCACTGCTCAAACTGTTTAGTGGATTGTGGCCACTTGGAGATGATGATGACAAGTATTCAACCTGTTACATTACAAACAAAAACAATAAAAATATTATTATACATACACAAATTAAATAAGCAGTTATAAAATTTTAATAAAAAATACTCTCGGCAGAAAAACAAGATTAATAAAATTTTAGTTAAACATGATTAACAAATCTTCAAATACAATCCAATGATTAATAAGTAAAACTAATAATTGATTTAAAAAATATTTAAAAACAATAAAAATTATTAACTACTACTAAACATACGTCGCTATCGCTTTGGTCATCTTTGTGGGCTTCACTCACAATTTTCATAATTCGGCCGGCATCTTTTTCCTCTTTGACATCAAATTTGTTCCACAGGTCATTCATATTCAAGCTCCTCAAGTTACTCAGTGTCATACTATCAGGAAAATATCGAATGCAATCGGCAAGACCATGTCTTTCCATGAAGTTCACAAAGAATGCATGACCCTTTAAGATGTTCTTTTCCAAATCATCTCTTCCATGTTTAGATTTTTTCATTTTCCTATCAATAACTGATCTTGATTTATTGAAGTAATAGTAATATGATGCTTTACAGCTGAACTGTGGTATGATTGGATGTGGTACATTTATAAATTGCGAATATTACATTCAGCATCATAAATAGAAAACTCTCACTATTAATTTTATTCATTTGGATGGCATAAGATTTCATTATATAGCATTATCGATTATCAGTCAGACGTCGAAGCAGATAACTGATGTAATAATAAAATAATTTAATTAATTAATTGTAATCAGGTAAATACTATTTCATTTAGTATTTATTATTGAAGACAGTGACAATTATGATAATCATGATAATTTATTAATTATTTCCATACTTAATTAACATTAAAATTAAACATTAAAATTAGAATTAATATTAATAGCCACAGCAATCCAATACAACACCAGTTTGTGTATTTTTTCCATCCTTCCGTATAAAATAATAAAAACAAACAATAAATTTTTAAAATAAAGAAGAGATGAACTTCAGCAGCAACCGGCCAGCCAACCAACCACAACAGAAAATATGATATGATGGGAGATCAAGAAATAACTTTTTTTTAAATAAATAAACAAACATCTTTCGGATCATCCGGAGCCATTCCGACGACTACAAAACCGAATCACAACAACACAATCATCCATGACTTTTAGCTACCGAAACTGCATTACGCTGTTTTGTTATTTATAAACATCATAACACACTGCACACACACACAGACACACAGACACACAGACATCCATGCAAATACTTATATATATAAATATATATAGATTATATATACGTGTCTGTATATATTTATATACATATAAATATATTTATTTTACATATATATAATTTTTATTAAATTCAATATCTATATAATTTTATATATAATATATAGAATTATCTAATAATTTTAATTTTTCTATTATTCATATTGCTCATAGATATATGTATGTATATATATATATATATATATATATATATATATATATATATATATATATATATGTGTGCGTGTGTTTGTGTGTGTGTGTATGTGTGTGTTTGTGTGTGCTGGAATATATTAAAACATATATATATATATATATATATATATATATATATATATATATTTATATATATTTATATTTACATATATATTAATGTAATGGAATGGAGCATTTAAAAACCTTTTTTCGATAAGTATATGCTTAGTTGTGTTATTGTTTGTGCACATACTTTATTGTGTGTTTGTGTTATAGTTCAAATGATATGTTTAGATATATGTGTTTTATATCATACACTTAGTATATTTGTGGTGATGGTGTATGTATATTATATTGTAATACAAATTTTAAGACTTAATATTTGTGTAGCAATGTTTTTATTATGCTACAAATATAAATGTGATGACATACAAAAACATAAATTATTCGCATCTGATTTATACAAATATTTTTAATTATTAATGATAATGAAATATGTTTTACATAATAATATCAACATTTTTACATTTTTATTAGGATTTGCAGAAGTATATATAATAAAACAAGCTTGTATATTTATTTTATAAACGTATTTTTACTTTCCACACAATTGTGTTGTTTCAAATAAAATTAAATAAAATTCTTTTCTTTAAAATACTAAAAGTGGAGTTGATAATAAATAAACAAAGACAGACAGTGCAAATAAGTAAAAGTACAGTTAAATTTAAATAAAATGCACTCTTTTGATGAAGTTAGTGTTTCACTTTTTTCAGTTTATTAATTTCTAAGACGTAATATCAGTTTAACTAAATCTAAATATATAATAACTCTAATTAATAATACTAATAATAAAAAAATTTTGGAGTCCAATAATTATGACTTTGAGTAATAAATTGTAAATTGAAATAATGAATAATCAAATAAATTAATAAATGTTATTTTTGTAAAAGTAAATTTTTCTGACTTGTGAGATAAGCATGAAAGTGAGAGTTATAAATAAAAATAAATAAAGACAGTTAAGTGAATAGTGAATGAACTTTTAATAAATTAATAAAAATAAACTAAGAAAATATGCACTGAAAATTTTAGGTTAATTTTATAAATTTTGCAATGTATCAGGGTTAGAATCAGGACTAAAGTTGGTGAAAGTTTAAGTTTTTTAAATGCTTAAAATTAAATCTTAAAATGTAACTACTCAAACTTTAATTTTTATTTTTAGTTTAGTGATAAGCTATTTTTGCATACTTTTTGTACATTCATAATATTAAATATATTAACTTTTCACCCTAATCTCTAACTCCCTACATACCTTCTATGTAAGAAAGTGTATTTTCATTTTTATCAATGTTGAATAAGTTCACAATATATATATTTTCATGCCTGTCAACATTTAAAGACACTTAAAAGTTTTAAAGTATACTTTCTTGCCTTCCATGTGTCATTATGGCAGTTACAGCATGAAAATGTGAATTTTTTTAAAAACATTTTCATCGTGAAATTAAATTAAATGTTATAATTCTTAGTATTAACATTCTAATT
>NW_008704034.1:382785-394419 GCF_000326865.2 Helobdella robusta
GTATGTTGTTTGTCGTATGTGGGTTTTATATTCTGTTATTCTTGTTTTATATTTTCATGAGTGTACAATGCAAGTGAAGGTTTGAAATGCAAACTTACTGATCAATGCGAAAAAATTAAATGTTATTAATACTTCATTTTTTCAGTTGGTTCTTTTGTGTCTCGTGTGGTCTTTGTATAAAAACATCTGTTGCAATTGACATAACATGAATTTTAACAATATACAGTTTGCTGTTTCAAAAGCAAAACCTAGAAGGAGTTTTTGTGATTCCATCTTCACGAACATCGTTTGGTAATTTTTTTTCAAGTTACAAAATTTTAAACTCAATTAATTTTCAATTCATTTAATTAAAATTTGAATAAAATGCTCTAAGTTGCAAGTTCTTATAATTTATTTTTCAAAACATATCATCAACCTTTGAATAAATGAAAATTTAGTTGAACATTGAAGTTTTAAAACCGTACAATTAACTATGACTATTCACTTAAGTTTGGAATGGTGTGATAACCATCAAGCACGGTTTATATGGTGGAGGAATCTTCAGATTCAAACTCCTCATACCAGATGAATTTCCTGATACATCTGACACCATTGTAGGTTTTAAAAGTTATACCAATACTTTTATTCTTTTTTTTTTTTTTAATTCCATTTATTCACAAAAAAGTGAAAAAGTCAGCCTAGCAATAAATGCTTATCTAGGGTTGACTCTCATAAAACAAGAAATAACATAGTAAATAATCAAAAAAAATAAAAAAAAAACACAATAACATAAATGAGTAAATAAATGTCTTTTAAATTCTTCAATGTTCTTAAATTTTCATGAATAAACTTAGAAATAAAACATCGATACATTTAAACTTAAAAAATGAATAAAATTAAGAATAAAATATTAATACATTTAACTTAAACAATTCAAAAATGTTCTTAACTTCTTTTTAAATTCTGTTAGATTATTAATTGATCTTAAATATTGTGGCAGATTATTCCATTTATAAGGTGCATAATAACAAAAGTTCCTGGATGTTATTTTATTTAAATTTATTAATGGCTTAATTATATTAGTATTGTTAGTTCTGTCAATCCTGTGGTTAGCTATAAATTTAATCGTATTAATTAACATTATATCAGTTGTAGATGTTATACTGTTGATAATTTTAAATGTTAATAAAGATGATTTATAGGAATTTATTTCAAAAATTGATAAAATATTATTATTATTAAATATATTGTAATCGGAGTGATTATAATCGATTTTAAATAGAAAATTAATTATCTTTGTTTGTGTGCTAAATAATTTGTTAAGTGTTGAAATGTTTAGATTACCCCATATTAGGTTACCATAGTAAAAATGACTAAAAATTAATGATTGGTAAAGTAGTTTTTTAGTTTTATTATTTAAAAAATTTTTAATTGTTATCATTATGCCAAAAATTATATTAATTTTTGTTAGAATTAGTTCGATGTGATCATTAAAGTTAAGTTTATTGTCTATGCATACACCCAGAAGTTTAAAGCTATCAACTTTTGTTATGCTCTGTTCATTATTTTCCTTGGTGTTCAATTTTAAAGTTATGTTATGCATCGGTGTATTTCTTTTATTTGGAACAATCATGAATTTTGTTTTTTTTAAGTTGACAGAGAGTTTATTTAATTTAGACCACTTTTCAATTTTAGAGAGAAATGTTTCAGTTTTGTGAATTAAATCAGGTATGTTATTTGAATTTGCGCACATAGTGCAGTCATCTGCATAGATGATTAGATCTATATCTGAGTTAAGATGTATATTGACAATGTCATTTATGTATATATTGAAAAGAAGTGGTCCGAGGACACTACCTTGTGGAACTCCGCTTAAAATTGGTAGTTTGTTAGAGTTTTTATTTTTTATTGTAACATATTGTAGACAGTTTTCTAGATATGTTTTTATGAGATTTAGTGGTAAGCTCCTAATTCCATAGTGCTCTAATTTATATAATAAAATGTCATGTTGGATTGAATCAAATGCTTTTGAGAAGTCTATAAATAATAATAAGTTGTGTAGGCCTTTACTAACATTTTGAATGACGTTGTTATGGAGTTTTAATAGGGCCATTTCTGTGTTCTCTCTTTTGATTTTGTGTTTGACTATGAATGTTTTGTTTTAATTATAATTTTTAATTGGTTGAAACATCTGGCAGTGTTGATGGCTCACTTTGGCTATGTTGAATGTTGAGTGTACTGAATTTAATGACACAACTAACCGGAGACTTCACATAACACTTTGTTGTACTGTTTTGAGGCTTATTCCTTCATTCTACTTTAGCAGTAGTCTTGCATTGAATTTGTTGAATTACAATAGGAATTTGAATGATAGTACTATTAAACTCAAGCATGAAAAATTTGTACGTCTGCAAATCACATGTGATTTTGATATTTGCAAGAGCACCACATGCTTATTACTCTATCAATATTCTTAGAATTAATTTATTTCCTATATGCACGTTATGCTAATTTTGGGACGTAATTTTCCAGGCAGTGGTATTCACTCCTGCCATCTACCATCCCAGCGTACAACCAGCAACTGGACAGCTCGACTGCAAACAGATGTTTGAACCATGGAAGTACTTACTCGTATCTTTCATTTGTTTATAAATAGTTTTATATTCATTCATTAGTTTCACCAAAAACCTCTAACTGGTTTCATAAACGTTAAATATTTTTGAAATTAAATCTAACAAAAACATTTGAAGGAAAAACGTCCACCACATCTGGCATATAATGGCCTACGTTAAGAGCATCTTCTCAAGCATTGATTGCTCCAATTGTTTGAATGAAAAAGCAGCTGAGAAGTATGTTTCTCAAGGACATTTCTCAATAATTTATGGATTATAAGACCACTTAAAATTGTATTTATATTTTTTTATGTCATTGATGTTTCTATTTGCTGTTATATTTGTTTGTTTTGTTTTTTGGGAATTTTGGGTTGAGCCCAGTTGAATTTTTAGAAATTGAGATATATAAATTTGGTTGATTGGTTGGTTGGTTGATTGATTGATTGAGTGATTCATTGATATTTTGTCACATTTCTTTTTATTTACAAGTGAATATTTGTTGTATGAGTTTCATTTGATGCCATCATATAATTTTTTTCAGAAAACTTGGTTTTTAATTTTATTTAAATGAACAAAGTATTTTTTTATTATAATTTTTTTAGTTACACAAATTCAACGGAGCAGTTCAAATTTGAGGTCAAGAAATCAATTGAGCAATCAAATTTACATTTGTTAAATGACACAGACCCCGACGACTCTTACGCTTTTCGGTTTGTTACCTTAAAAATCGCTTCAATTTCTATTTTTTGATAATACATTCAAGACAATCATAACATTTTCAATCATTTTCTGCTTTCAGCAGTCGGATTTACATTCAGCTGTCGGATTTAATATGAAAACTTATTTTCAGGTTTGCTGGATCAGATGATGATGGCTTAAAAGCAATTGAAAAGCTTATGCTCACAATGGAGGTAGCTAACATTTCTTGTATATCATTTAAAAAACTAGTTAAGATATAAAAAACTAGTTAGAATATTATATTCAAGTTAGCTTTGCAAATTTTACTTTTTACCAATTGCAGATGTTTTCTGATTCAACTCTACGATATAAAAGTGATTTACGGACACTGGGTTTATCGTGGTTGTCAGAAAAAATATGAAAAAAAAACGATTCGTTGTATATCAACTTGTTTTGAGTTTCTTCTTGTTTTTAATTTTTTATTTTTTTTTAAGTTTTTAAATTATTAAACACGAAACGATTCCTTTGATTCAATTCTGACAGTTTGTACGTTTTTAATTTGTAGCATCAAGTAATAGTAATGTCAGTCATCTGATCTTATCTCACATTTGTCAAACAATCATAAATTATAATAGTCAAATTAAATCAATTTATTATATTATTGAGTATAATAAATAATGACGTTATTCGTCATATATAGTTTATCACTGTAATACAACTGGCCCGATGAACACAAAGCTCCACGATTTACTTTAAATGACAAATATGTTATGATGGAAGGTCAATGACGTTGGTTACATCGATAATCTGCCATGGCAACCTGTAAATACAGACCTCAAATTCATTTCTTCCGCAGCATTAACATTGAATAGCTAAACAATAGGCCTCAAAATTAAAAATTTGCTCGAATGCTATTTGCAACTGAAATGAATAGCTTACAAAAATTCCATTTTATGTTCTTGCTGCTACTCATGAAACACGTTTCGTCAGCGTTTACTTCGTTTCATATTGATCGCATATACCAACTGGCGTTCCTGTCAGATGAAAATTATGTTTTTCGGTAAAATGAAATGCAATTATAGATTTACCCTGATAGGAGTTTGTCAACCTAAAACTAGACTTCGTGAATCAAACGCGTGAAGAAAAGCGTCGTTGTTTAGTATTTAAAAGTTGTCGTCCTTTAGTATTTATTCGAAACGCACCTGTCACCCGGGCAACACGGGGTGACCTGACGCTCGCATGACTTCGTCGTGTTGAAGTTACGGCCACATATCTTTATTATTAATTGTCTTTATTTGTTTTATAAATATATGCTCTCTAATAGGATGTGTTTCAAACAATTTATTTAATTAGAGTAAATTTAAATTTCTATAGAATTTCAAGCATGCGAAATAAATTTGCTCCTATTTTTTTAATTTTTGTTAATTGTTTTAATAATGCGGTTATTATTTTATGTTATTTGACTTGGAAAGATCTTGTACGTTTGTTTTTTTGTGGCTTCTGGAATAGCAAAGCCGTCAGACGACCATTTCGATATTGGAGCAAATATTCTCCATTCCTTAACTTAACATACGTCATTTCTCCTGTTGATACAGTTTCTTAACGCATATAATATATGTTCGAAGAACAATTAATTCCGGTCCATTAATAATAGAATCAGCTAGCAAAGATCAAATGTTATTCCATAAATAAATTGTTTGCATACGTTTCCATGGTTCCATTTATGGTTCTTGGCTCTTTGCCCAATTGTACGAGGTGTTATTGCTTTCATGGATTAATATATCATAACATAAAATAAGGAAAGTGTAGTACTTTATGTTCATAATGGTAATGGTTTAGTTATGAGAAAGTTTTTCTCGGCGTTGCTGTTGCTATAAGTCATCTGGCCTTACATGCCTTAAATGACATAAATATGTAGCTAGTATTTTTTCTGAAATTAGATTTTTGTATGATCATTTATGCTTGCAGTATTTCAACATGCAAAGTTTTAACAAAACTTTTATGTTGCATGTTACAGACTTTTATGTTGCAACTGTATCCAACAAAACTATAGAATTAAATTCGATGAGATTTTGTTGAGACTTTGTTCACATACCTGCATTTAAATGAACAAAATGAAGAAAATTATTAGATATTTTTTATTAGACAGTTGGAAGAACGTACCTGAAATGGTGATCACTGAGAAGTTCGGTTGAAGCAGCTATGTTGAATTTTGTAGTTACCACGAAGGCGTCGGCAGTGAATTTGGTAAGCTTATGACATCGTTTTCCAGTATCTTGCCACTTACACGTACTAATAACATTGCAAATGAACTCCAACTTTTTGAAACTTTCGCAATTAAACTTCCAGGGTTCTCGTTTGTCGTCTTTGAGTTTAATGTAACTGTATCTATCTTTGACGTTCATCATTTTGAACCAACTTGTTATTAACTTGACAAATTCTATTGTACCTCGTTGAAATTCTAAATTGTCTTTAACTGCTTCAAAGGCTGCTACAGTCTTATCATCAAACACCTTGCATACAAGTGGAACACTGTCTTTGCAGAACCTTAGGAAATACAGCGGTGTGTGTCAATTTTGTCATTCTTAACGGCGTCTTGCTGTCGATGTTATACAGATGGATAATATCTCTCCAGCAGGCTTTGTACTCTTTTCTACCCAATTGGAAAATAAGCTTCTGTTGCGACTTTGTTATCCAGTTGTTTCTGATATTTTTAAAAATTTGGATATAGTCATAAACCAGATACATATGCAATGTGTCGTCTGGCACTTGAACAATACCTGGGCCACCTAGGTTCTTGTACATCCGCTGATTTAATGGGCAGTTGTCACAGATTATTGATATAGGTCGACCCCCGCAGTGTGTGATTGTTGTAATAACTTCTAACAGGTACTCCTTCAATGAGTTTGCATCAAGTTTTGCAACCGAAATAATACGAATAGTAAATCGTGGTCCGCCATAATGACAAACCAGTTCAAACGCTAGTGCTGAAGTAGCTAACTTTTCTGGCTGATTGTCAGCATACCCAACAACAAGGCCAGCTGTGAAACGGAGGACACTCTTGAGTTTAACTTCGCCAAACAATATATTAACAAGACGCTGTTCAGGTTTAAGTTCTTTAAAAGCAGTTTGCAAGTTACTGCCGTTTACACTACGACTCATTAAGTCCCTGATCATTTGCTGTTTTGGCAATAACACAGTTCGTGACCCTCTCAGCATTCTGTATGCAGCAGGCGATACACACAGGAGTTCAACAGCAAATATAAGATTGTATTTAGTATATTTAAGGTTATTTAAAGGAATTAAGAGCATTTCCAACTGTGCCATCAAAAACTGGAAATGTGATGACGTACGCAAGTCCTCCATGCTGTTTAGTTCTTCAAGGGCTTTCGTAAGATGATCCAAATTATCGGCATTATGCTTATTTAACACGGTAAACATACCAGACAACTGAGACCATGTATTTAAGCGACTGTTCTTGTTTAATGTAGTGGTGCTTAGAAATTTCATATCCATCTTTTTCAACTCGAACAAGATACAGGAAACCAAATGGTAATTCTATTTTTCTGAACCACAAGAACTGATTAACTTTATTGGCTGTGTTATTTAACAGGCTCATATACACCTCATCTTTATTATTCTTAATAATATAGTGAAGGTAACGTTTTGGAAGCTGTTGAAGAAAATTATCAAAATTTAGAATGTTGTTTTCTTGCATTTGGCGTTTATTTTCTTGCTGCTGCCGTGCATCACTGGATGTCAATGAAGTCAAACGTTTTTTGGACGTTTTTTGGACGTCTTCCTCCTCTTGAAACAACCCACTTGCAGTTGAAATGTGAGGCACATACATATAAATCACGGCCTGTAAGGCTAGATCCCGCATTAGGCATTGCCTTAATAATCCACCTATCACGTTCAGCTTCTTCTGTTGGAAAGCGAACAACCTTAGTATATGGCTGTCCTCGGTAGTTCCCTCTACAGCCAAAAACAGCACATCGCTTAGGCATTTTGTTTTTAATAATAACAATTTTTCTAAAAGTTTATGATTTAGTTTATTAAAATTATTACCAGTTCGTGAAGTCTGAACTAAGTTAATATAAACAGTTTTAGACTCGATTATAAAAAAAAGTAAACAAAGTTTCCATAACGACGCAAATGAAATCATACCATAGAATTTTTAATAAATTCAAGACGTCAATATCAAACATAGACGTCTTAAATTATTTAAGACGTCTGGCTGCCGTCAGTCCTTTATTTAAGACGTCTATGGTACGTAGTGTAAGGCATACTCGCAGAATGGAGGCATTGTTGTATTCAGAAATACAACAATAAAGCATTGTGATCAGAATAATGCATGCAAAATAACAAAAATCTCTTACTAAAACTTCCATAATAACTGTTTCCACGTTTGTGATTCATGTGTTTAGTTGACACTAATGTTTATTATCACATTTTTTATCGTCAGTAACAAATCTTCCCTATTTCCAATGTTTGATACCTTATAAATATCTAAAAACCAACTGGATTTGATTTCTTTCGTTGAAATTTAAAATTTTCACTCTTTCAAAAAAAACAGATTGAACAATGCCTAGTGATTCATGTTTATGAATTGTTTGTTGATTTTCCACTTGGTAACTTTTACAGAGCCGAGCAGCAAACAAATGCGTCTCTAGTTCTCCATGGTTTCCTATCGATTGCCTACGTCAGGTTGGCGTGTGCCTGCCTGCCTGCCTGCCTATCGTAAACATCCCAACTTGCAGAATTGTAACGGATCTTGTGCAATTATACATCCAATTAAAGAATGCTTCAATTTGTAATAGCAACCGTAAATATTAGAACCTACTAAGTATGTTTTAGTCAAAAAATATCAGTTTGTCTTGTATGGAATTTTACAGAAACGTACTGAATAATATTGTGTTTTTAACGTTGCACGCTAAAATTCTGGCTCAATTTCTTTCCTAGAATGACATGCACGCAAGTTTGTATGAAATATTTATCATGAAATACAAATGCAACCCACACTGATAACTCGGGTGTGTGTAATGTGATTACGTATTCATTTCTCAATATATTCTCTATATTCTCTATATTTCTATATATATATATATATATATATGTGTGTGTGTGTGTGTGTGTGTGTGTGTGTGTGTGTGTGTGTGTGTGTGTGTGTGTGTGTGTGTGTGTGTGTGTGTGTGTGTGAAGATAAATTGAATGAAATATAATTCCTTGATCTGTTCATTATTCTTCTCTCACATTCTGGAAATGAAAGAAACACCACGTCACGTTAACAATAATTTATTAAAGTGTAACAAATGATGCTCATTTAGAATGAAATAATGTAAACTTGCAAATTTGCCATAGGAAACATAATATTTATTATCTTTTATTTGAAATTGAACTGGTAAGTTAACAACATCATCAAAATTTTACTTACCGTTATAAAGTATTTCTTTGTATGTAAAAAATTCCTTGTCTAGTATGAATGATTACAAATTATTTTTTAAGACATCGAAAAGAAGATGGGCCGTCGAAAATTTGAATTGGCAATGACCTTAGCGATGGCTATGTTGATTGTGATCAAAGGTTAGTAGTGTTTTGAAAAAAAATGTTGGTATCATTAACGTATAGCGGAGAAATGGTAGGCGGTGAAAATGTAATTTTAATAGATGTCTATTATTTGCGGTATATTTTTTCGCAATATTATATAGCTTACCAAGCAATTTAAAAAAAATTGGGCTTTTAAATCTTTGCGCTGTTTTTCCTTGATCTGATAAAAGTTGTTCGATCATTCACTCAACCAGATTATGTGAAATTTTAATGAAGATATCTTGCGATATCTTCTTATAGTATTTTTCTAATCATTATAATTAAAAATTTGTGGTTTAAAGTTGAGTTTTACAAAAAAATTGCTTCACCAGATATGTTCAATAATCAGTATACATTTTTAAAATCATATAAAAAATGAATTTGTATCTCGTTCAAATGATTTTTTCTGCGTATGGTTGAATATGGTTTTAGATTTTTAAACATTCATGAATAATCAAATTTGTATTTAAATATTTTTTATTGATGAACGAAAAATAATATCTGAAACATTTTTCTTGCGCAAACATGGATTTATTTAGAAAGTAGCGGATCAGACACGACAACAGTTGAAACAGTCACTGAAATAAGTTCAATATCAGACCAGCCGAAACTTACCTCTTATGTCACATATCATGACAGTACTAGCTCAATTAACGAAAAACAATTAGTAGCTTCACCAACAACAACTAATCCCTCATTGTTCAAAACGTCCCCAACAGTTCAAACCGAGAACTTAATGCATAACATTTCGCAAATAACATCTACAGCACTAAACAAGCTAGACATCACAACCACAACATACTTAACACATGAAATTACTACAAACAACATTGAGACAGTCAAATCAAACGCTATCGATTTTACAAAAAATTATGCTTCAAATAACACATCAACACATTTTAATTTTACAATTTTCACTTCATATGCTTCGAACGAACCAAGTGTGGAAGTGACAAACAATAATAAATCAACAGTCAACCAACCAAAAATAATTACCACTTCTATATTTCCTACAAAACAAATACAAACAACAAACAGCAACTCAGTAACAGAATTTCAACACTTGGCAACTAGTGTTTTAGAGAACACTTCGAATATATTAGAAACAAGCAAATTAGAAAACACAATGACAAAAAATTATAACACGACAAAGGTGAAGTCATCAAATTACGTAACCACTGCGCATGAATCGAAAACTGATGTTTTAATCTCAATGACAATAACAACAACAACTAATTCATTAACAAACACAATAGAAATAGAACATTTTTCTACCCATGAAACAACAAATTTGTTTCGTGAAAACAATCCGTCGAATGTTGACACATATTTAGAAAAAATAAGCATTACACATCTTGGTGCCAATACTACTAAAATTTCAACTTTTTCACCAGCTACCAAAACTATGACAGCTAGTCTTACAAACCGAGATTTTGAAACGAACATGCTAACGAATGTCAATTCAATAACATCATTATCTACCAACAACATTTTGCCCGCAAAAATAACAACTGTTCCAAATCTGAATCCCTCATATCTCATTACAACGCTTGAATCTAAAAATGATGTTTCAACGCCTGTCGAAACAAATGGCAAAACCACTGCGAACCCAAATACAAACACAATTGATATGAAACAATATTCTACAAGTAAAACAAATTTACTCACTACACATATAACGTCGACCGTTGCTTCATCTTTTGAAAATTTACACAGTACATCTCCAGCTCTCAACGACAATAAATTCACGTCAATCGATCATACATCTGTAAATTTGAACAATGTTGTTCTAACAACAGTTCCTCTAACAACAATAAGTGAAAATAGTATAAAAACATCCAAAACTGGTCTCACGAATGTCAATTCAGTAACATCGGTATCTACCAACAACATTTTGCCCGCAAAAATAACAACTGTTCCAAATCTGAATCCCTCATCTCACATTACAACGCTTGAATCTACAAATGATGTTTCAACGCCTGTCGAAACAAATGGCAAAACCACTGCGAACCCAAATACAAACACAATTGATATGAAACAATATTCTACAAGTAAAACAAATTTACTCAGTACACATATACCGTCGACCGTTGCTTCATCTTTTGAAAATTTACACAGTACATCTCCAGCTCTCAACGACAATAAATTCACGTCAATCGATCATACATCTGTAAATTTGAACAATGTTGTTCTAACAACAGTTCCTCTAACAACAATAAGTGAAAATAGTATAAAAACATCCAAAACTGACATTCTTACTACATCTGGCATAACTACCAGCAGCATTACGACGGAAAATCCATTTACAAATAGTCAAACATCTACCGTACACAAATATTTCACCCCAAGTACAAACGTACATACACTTGAAAATTTTCTTGTCACAACGACTTATCCATCTACAGTTCATGAACCAATAACTTCCCAATCGTTAAACAAAATTTCAACCATCGAACATACTACAACTAACTCTATACCAATAGGAACTGCGACCGTTGGTGCAACTAGTGGCAATTTTGAAACAACTGGTCTCACGAATATCAATCCAGTAACATCGGTATCTACCAACAACATTTTGCTCGCAAAAATAACAACTGTTCCAAATCTGAATCCCTCGACTCACGTAACAAATACATCAACTATGAGTTTAACGACGAACACAATTGATCTTAATCTTTCTTCTAAGCATGACATAGCAAACTTCTACACTACACATCATCCGTCGACTAATGACATTTTACTCACTACATTTGCAGTTGAAATACAATGATACTATCAT
>NW_008704034.1:413233-423645 GCF_000326865.2 Helobdella robusta
AACACGACTGAAAACACTGCAACAACAACTGTAAATACAGCAACATCAACAGTAAACATCGCAACAACAACTAAAAATACAGCAACTACGACCTCAAATACAGCAACGTCAATTGCAAACACAGCAACAACAACTGCAAATACAGCAACGACAACTTCGAATACTGGAAAAACGGTTGAAAATACAGCAACTACAACTGCAAATACAGCAACTACAACAAAAAACACTGCAACAACGACTGAAAACACTGCAACTACAACTGTAAATACAGCAACAACAACTAAAAATACAGCAACTACGACCTCAAATACAGCAACGACAATTGCAAATACAGCAACAACAACTGCAAATACAGCAACGACAACTTTGAATACTGGAACAACGGTTAAAAATACAGCAACTACAACTGCAAATACAGCAACTACAACAAAAAACACTGCAACAACGACTGAAAACACTGCAACTACAACTGTAAATACAGCAACAACAACTAAAAATACAGCAACTACGACCTCAAATACAGCAACGACAATTGCAAAAACAGCAACTACAACTGCAAATACAGCAACTACAACAAAAAACACTGCAACAACGACTGAAAACACTGCAACTATAACTATAAATACAGCAACAACCACAGTAAACACTGCAACAACAACTAAAAATACAGCAACTACGACCTCAAATACAGCAACGACAATTGCAAACACAGGAACAACAACTGCAAGTACAGCAACAACAACTGCAAATGCAGCAACAGCAACTTCGAATACTGCAACAACAGTTAAAAATACAGCAACAACAACTGCAAATACAGCTACAACAACTGAAAACACTGCATCCGCCACGGAAGATAATGCACAATCAACAGCGTTAACGACAACTTCTTCTACAACAACTTCTCCTACAACAACTTCTACAACAACAACTTCTACAACAACAACAAAAAAAGCTCCTGTTACAACAACCACAACTACTACTACATTTCTTCCTCCAACTTCACCTACTAACGTGTTTACATTAACTACTCCTCCCAATAACATTTGTAATTTTTGGAAACTTTTATTTTCAAAAATACATTTTAATTCCACAAAGCTATAAAATGCTATTTTAAGCCCCTTTTAACGTAACATGAAATCAACATAAAAACAAACATACTCTTTAAATTTAACAGAACCGACAGACAAAAATAAGGGCACCCAGGACCAATCAAAATGCAAAAAAAATTGAAAATCATTTGTACATAACTGAGAATGAAATTTAACCAATTTCTGTTTCATAACTACGCGACTTCAGTCTACCAAATCAAGCGAATTCTCAATCAACCACCAATTCATTTTTTTTCGACTCATTCACATTATACAATGTGAATATGAGCAAATAGGCTAAAAAAACCCATAATCTTGATAAAGGTCCGCTTTAAATAAACCCGTACCCAGCTTATCTTGTCAATCTTGTCTGAGGCATCGAGTCTTCTTCATTCAAAATGAAGAACTCTAGAAGTTCATTGTCAGTCACATATCCAAAACTATTCATAAGTACACATAACTTAGTACAAGTACACATACAATCATGTACATGTACTTGAACTAATAGTTATAAAATCATTTTGTTATAAAAAAAAAAATTTAATTGCAAAAACAAACGTACAATTTAGTGAAATCAATCAATCAATCAATCTCTGTTTAGCGTCCAGAGACCCAGTTCTCCCGATGTAGGACGTAGTGAAATAACAAATGTGAAACATTAAAAAAGATTGTCAACCACGAATGATGTTTGAATAATTAACAGCAAATTTTAAAATAGCGTCAATCTATTGATAACAGTGTTAACTGATTGTGAACCAATTTTGACGGCAGATAGTCAGGCATGTACACCGGCAGACGAAAACAATTGTCCACCAAATTCCTGGTGTCAACTGGTCAACAACACCCCTACTTGCTTCTGTCGGTCTGGATTTGTAAAATCTGGACCGCTATGCATCGGTCACTTGAAATATTTTTTTTGTTTTTAATTATCATATAAACTTGTTAAAATCATTTCATTAAATTTGATTGATTTATTTTTTTATTTCACTTATTATAAACGTCATTTTTTGAGTCTACTTCTCCAGATCCTAAATCTGATGTAGAAACAAATCTGTTATAACTATCAGCTTTTTAAGTCATGCTTCAAATTTAATTTAGTCAGTCACATATTGTTCTAGTTTTATAAAAAGCGAGCAACAAACTGATACTTAACAGACTTCGATGAATGTCAGCCAGCACTTGGCCTCTGTGACTATGAAACCGCAACCTGCGTAAATACCATAGGCGGGTACAACTGCACTTGTCTTCCAGGATTTCAACAAACTGGAGTTATTTGTACAGGTATTTGTTTTAAGAATATATCAGCAAATACATTGAAAAATAGCACTACTCATTTGACTATTCAAATATATTCTAGACATCAATGAGTGTGCCTCGGATAGGCCTGCCGCATGTGACCCACGCCCAGCGATTGGAGTCTGCACTAACACGGCTGGATCTTACAGGTAATTTTTTCTTTTGGTTATATCTTGAATTTATATCTGAATTTATTTAATCCAAAAATACTCATTGGCAATAGTGAAAGAATAAAATTAATTACTTTTCAGCTGTTCGTGCCGAGGGAATTACGAATTGGCTAGAGATAATAAAACATGCGTCGGTAGGTGGTCCTTTTAATTGTCTTCTTTTTTTTCAATTTGTTGTCACAATTTACTGCGACCACATTTCCAAATTAATACTAATTTATCATATTTAACCTGAATAATCTGTCTACATCTGAACCACCAACTTGCTCAGACATAGACGAATGCATGCAGCACACTGACGGGTGTTCGGAGTACTGCATAAATCTTGACGGCAGTTTTAAGTGTGGCTGTCAGAATGGTCTGTCTTTAGATTCTGACGGAAAATCTTGTATTGGTTCGTATTGAGATGTTGTGTATATTTTTATATGTTATCTTAATTTGAAAAGTTATTCAAATAAATTTAATTGAATCGCACCTGGAACACCTGTATAAATTATTGTATAAAGCCTCAACAGCCTGTAAGTCCAATACGATGTGCAGTTATAAATGTGCATTTGTTAACAACATCGACACATGTCTCTGTCCAGTAGGCTTCGAAATGACCACTACTTCTTGCGTTGGTCAGTTTACATTTATTATTTTATAACTATTGTTACATTATTCTATTGGTTACAACAATTGTATAACAAATTTTACAATTTATATCACAGCATGCATTTTTAATACATTTTTAATTGCATTTAATTGTGTTACGTATTTATAAACGTGAAACTTGACCATAAAAATTCTTAAAGTGCATTGCTATGTTACTGCAGTACTGATAAGCAATTTTTCCACAGATATAAATGAGTGCAAGACCATGACCCCCAATCCATGTGATCCGAACCACGGAATCTGCATAAACATAGTAGGATCGTACATCTGTGTATGTGATGATGGGTACATGCTTGGGCCGAACAACACTTGCAATGGTCAGTAATCGATCGCTGGATTTGACAAATTATTTTATAACTATTTTGAAATTATTTAAAATTATAACTGGCAGACCGCAATGGTAACTGGGCAACCTGGGGAGGTTGGTCAAACTGCAGTCAGATGTGCAACGGAGGGATCGCCTACAGATCAAGATATTGCAGCAGCCCGTCACCGCAGGGACTTGGGAGAAATTGCATTGGGAATGCCACTGGCGAACAACAATGCAACACACAGGATTGTCCATGTTAGAAAATTTGCATCTATAATATCTTAAGAGTTTGCGCTGTCGCTGTGCTAATTTCTACTAACAAAGAGTTGACCTCGGATAGTTGGTGAAGTGTAAAAAAGCTGTAGATAGCATAAAGAAAACGTGGCAATGATTAGTGAATACTGTACAAAAATTAAGATCATAAGATCTACAGAAGCAATTTTTGAAATTTATCACTCCTTAAAAATTCATTACCATTTATATATTTGTTTAGTTGCATGAAATAACTGATAAATAACGGCATTTTTTGTTTTTAGAACAAATAATTCATAAGTTTTAATAACTGCTGCTAATGTTTTTTACGTCTATAATATTTAATGTGATAATAACTCAATAAAAAATAATAATAAACAATTCAATAGTAACTAAAAAATAATTCAATAATCATTCAGTGACAAAGGATGAGGAGGTATATGGACGCACAATTTATGTGAGAGGATTAGAGTATGACTTGGTACGTTATGTTTGCATTCTCACAACGTTCATAAGCTCCGAAGTAAAATGTTAACTGGCACTGAATATATAATATCGATAACACTGTTGTGCATGCAAGAGACAACTGGGGACCCAGTTGCGAACAGTGCTGTTATTCGTAGTCAATAAAACTCAGTTCTTAGACAGGAATATTTATCATTTTTATTTTTTAGACACGAATAGTTATCGTTAGAAACTACGCACCATAATTCGATTACTTTTAGTCTTTTAACAGATTCATTTATTATTAATCGCCTGAGCATGAAAATGTATACATGTTCGGTAGTCGAAATCCCGACCTTTTTGATATATAGTATCATATCTTGAATCGACCGAATAGCTACCATTATCTACTACCGAACACGCACTATAGCTCGATTTATTTATTATTATGTATTAATATAGTTCAACTTTTTTTGAATGTAGCTTCGATATAGTGAGTTAAGCTAGCAGTTTGTAACTAGGTTCATGTATCTCTCAATGTATAATTTCAGTTTTCTTACGTGAATCCCGTCATGTTGATGACCTTGACTGACTACCTGAACAAATACTGCCTCTCCAGCGTCAGTCACCTTGAAGAATGTTGTGGGAGGAAAATAAACTTTACGTTCGTTTTAAGTTGTTTTCTCTAGTCAATCATTCTATTGCAGTGTGAGAATTTTGAATGATTTTTTGATTACCCTCTTATTAGATCATTTAAACAAAATAAACTTACTGGCTCATTCATTTGGCTGCGCTTTAATGTTTTTCTATTGGGTAGCATTTTTCTTTTTCAAATTAAATGGCATTCTCACATTCAAATAGCCTTCAACCGAATGAAACTCGTAAGTTGGTCAATTGGAAAGATGTACTGACAGCCGATGGCTTTCCAAAAAAACTGGAGTTCCAATTCCTCAAAACACTACTGCTCTTCAAATTTCCAAAAAATCACGAACTGTATGTTTTTAACTGTTACTAATATTTTCTTTTTATTTCTTTTTTTAAACTGTAGGAACGATAAAATTAGTTCATAACTTAAACTTTTTAGATGCACAGGAAATAAAAGTTCTACAAATACGAGGAAGAAAAGAACAGTTTTAAACTCGACTGACACTGCCGTACCAAAATCTGTCATTGACAATGCCTTCTCAGATCTTGTGTGCGTATCCCATGTTTTTCATTTTGAAATTTTTTCTCAACGCTGGTATGATCAAACATACCTGATCCATTAACCTTATATTAACATTAGTCATTTCACAAATTTACATTTCAAATATTTTTTTATTAAAATTTTTCTTAGTTTATACAACACCCAAAGAGTTATGATGAAGACTGTTATAGATGGCTTCAACGAAACTCGGAATGTCCAACTAATTAATCAAAACGAGGTTTGTACTGTTATTTATTTGACCAACGTCGGTTTGGAATATTCTATCATTACATATTTTTTTCAATCTGTACTTATTTCATTTTCTAATCTACTTAAAAACTGCGTTACCTCTTACAAAGCAATTTACGTTTTAACAAACAAGTTGAATTCCAGTCGGCATAATTTGACTCGATGGCAATAAAACAGAGCATCATAATTTTTAAATGCGACCGCTTCGAATCAATTTGATGAACAAGCAGAGATTGATTGTAATTACAAAAACTGACTTGCATACATCAACAATAGGATGGTGGCACAGCAATTCCATGGTGGGCAATCCTGCTCATCATTTTGGCCATCCTCCTTCTCATCCTCCTCATCATTTTGCTTATTTATTTCTGCTGCTGCAAGAAGAAAAAGAATAGGTACGTAACTTGAAATGAAATAAAAACTGCTAAAACAATTGGAAAGCTACTGAAAAATAAATTTGAATGGTTATGCTTGAAATAAAATTATGATTATTAAAAAAATAAAGTGATATTTATTGTAAAGGTGATTAACATGAAAATGTGATGTATTCTTAGAATAACAAAGTGGCAATTATTGTGATTGATGATAGAGAAAATAGCCTACATGTGTCGTATTGTTGTCTTCTTTTGTTGTTTGTGCAGTTTCACTTTGTTTCATAATTATTCATTCGAACAATTAATCACCGCAAGGGTCGACTCTGCCGAAAAGAGAAAGACAAAAGAACAGAGAACAAGAAAAACGGAAACAATTATCATGAAAGAGGCCAGGAAAGAAGAGAGGATCAACGAAAAGAACAGAAAAACCGCAGAACAAATGAAGAAAGATGAGGAGGCGAAACACAAGAAAGAAATGGCCACAATACTCAAAGATGAAGAGAAGAAGAAAAAAGAATTAGAAGAAAAAAAGAAAAAAGAATTGGAAGAAAAAAAGAAAAGGGAACAAAAAGAGTTGGAAGACAAGAAGAAAAAAGAATTGGAAGACAAAAAGAAAAAAGACATGGAAGGCAAGAAAAGACGTGAAGAGGAGATGAAAGAACTAGAGGAAGAAAAGAGACGAAAACAAATGACAACCTCTAGACCCTACGATGACGACGATGATGACGACAAAGATAAAAAGAAGGATGTAGAAAAACACAAATCACGTGATCAGACATCTGGACACCGTAATAGAGCTCCTATGACAACGGGCCACGGTGAGCCTGACTCAGCCCGTGACATGCCCTCATCGTCGTCATCTTCATCATCGTCACTTGGAGGTAGAAGGCCGAGAAAACCTAAAGATCTCAGTGACATGTTTCCTGATTTGGATCAGGACACAGCCACAGTAAATTCGAAACCAGGGTTGGTAATGATGTCCATGATGTATTTTTATTTCATGCCCATCTGTTCTCCTGATCTTTTAATCGCATTTTGCCAATTATTTAAACAGTTTTTAAACGTTTTTACTGTTTATTCACCTTCATAAAACTTATTAAATTTTATGGTATGAAAAAGCCCGCTATGATACGTTCTATGAAAATAATAAATACTTTCAACTTGAAATTTTTTCATATTAAATTTTGACTTTCAAACAGGAACAAATTCATGATTCCGCCAAAGGTAAAGCCAATAACAGTCAGGACTCCAAGAAACGAGGACTCGAATTAAAACAAATAAATGAAACATACAAGTTAGTCAAGTTAATGATGAAAGAAAAGATAGTTTCATGTAAGAAAAAGGAAATTTTGTTGTTGGTATGTCTTCGACGTTAATCATTATTGCGTGATAACAACTAGTGGATGGAGCAGCTAATGTTGGAATCTGAATTTTTAACGCTTTGAAAATTACGTCCATCGGTGGTCATACATATAAATTTATTTTTTTAACATTAATCAACTGATTTAAACAAAAAAATGTAATGTTATTTTAAAACTTTTTTTAAGAGGTGTTTTTTGATTTTAAATGCACAACTTTAACTACGTATGCAACAACTTTATTCATTTAATACCCATTTTTCCAAGCTGTTATTGCTTTGTATTTTAAAGAACAATATATTTCTTCATCCTGCATCATTTAAGCAACCTTTTTTCATCCTGCATTTAACGGTCATAAAATAAATTTCATGTAAAATTTACCCGAAAAATTAATTTTTAAGGACTTTTTGTTTTTTTTTATTTCGTTTATTGATCTTCCGAACTTGGTGCATAAATTTTATTCAAATGTGATAAGCAACTTCTATAGAAGCCAAGCACGCAAAGTAAAAAAACACAGAAATGACATCCTACTGCATTTCTTGTTGGAAGATGTGTGCGTTTTACCAATTTCTTTTAAAAATTTCTTGAACAATTTTATTTCATGGGTGATATACAAATCTTGCATCGCATATTCTTGAATTTTTTACAAACAACTTTTTTAGACGGGTGTGATTGAACATTTAATGTTTAAATTTATAGTTAGTCCTTCAATATTAGAGCATCATATTAATTGCATGCGCATGATCATGTCTCACTGACTGTTGAACACTCGACTAGTCTATTTTTTTCATAATTCACATTAAAATGTTAGATCTGCAGAAAACTTTTATTGTTTCGACAACTATTATTTGAAACCATTCTAAACCAATGAAATGAAGTGTTAGTAGAAGACGTGATCAACTGTCCAACCTAACCAAACAAAATTCTAAACTTGAACCTTAATTGTGATCTCTAAATTTTTATTTCATATTTTAATCAAACACATGAAACCAATTGACACATTTGAAAATATATATACGTACTAAATTTATAATTAAGTTGTTTTTCGATTTAGCACTATTTTTTTAAATAAACGTTTTCAATTCAATTCAAATGTTCTCTTGCAGCCACCAAAAGACTGAAAACATTTTGATGAAACTTGAGCAAAACAATAAAACTCTATGTTACAAGTAAGTTAAGTAATAATGCTGTCAATCGCTGAAATAAAAAAAAATTTTGAATGTCTACCTAATCAAATCAGTGAGATATTGCGCGTGGCTAATTCGTCAAAAACAATCAATTCGGACCATAGAGGCAAGATTATTATAAAGAAAAACTAAATTAACAAACAAATTATAATAAATTTTAACCATAGATATAAAAACTCTAAGTTTATATATCTATGGTTTTAAAAAATATAAGTAACAATAACGTATGTTAATAACACTCTGGAATAATATGATAACATGTGATTTAAAAAATTTTAACAAACTCGACATGATAAATGTTAAAGGTAAAGTTGATAAAAAAAAATATAATTATGCATTTACGTAATGAATGTATTGTAATGATGTAATGTTAGCAATCTTTAATTGCAAGACCATTAATTTCATAAGACAAATTATAATTTACATTACAATCATACACACTTTTGGATGCAAATGTAAATTTATAACAACTGAAACAGTTAAGACACTAGAAATATCTAATTTCATAAATACGTATATATATATATATATATATATATATATATATATATATATATATATATATATATAATGTTTATGTCTGTAAATGCTTTTTTAAAATTCATTAACATGAAGTAAAATATATTTAATGAAACATTAAAAAATAAGGCCAATTAGAATGATCTCAAACAAACACTCCACACCAGCTCAAACCCAACGCGTTACTTTACTTATGGACTGACAACTTGCACACCAAGACACTCGCAAACGGCAAAGATAGCAACAACAGTTAAAATGTCGAAAGAAATGTTACAAATTGAACAAATATTCTTCCAATGGTATGTTACAAAAAGTAGATTTGCATAGATGTTGTAGTATCAGTGTAGGTTAAGCAGAGGCCAACTTTGTATAGCAGACACGTAACTTTGACTCAACAGCCCCATACGACCAATTTAACATTACCGATTGTACGTATTTTCAATAATCTTCCAATAAAAAAGCAAATAAATAAACATTGTGCGTAGTAAAACACGAGAAGACGCCTGATATAATGCATAATAAAGCAAGCACCATTTGAATGAAGAAAATGAGATTTGAATTTCAAACAAATATTCACATGATGTTAATTTTAAAAAAGCTGTAATAGACCTTAACATAAATTAAGTCAATTTAAACCTAATTGCCTTTTAGAAAAAAATTAATTAGTAAACAATGTTTAGAAAAATATGTATTGGTTAAAAAATAAACTAAAATACTTTATAAATGAATATAAATTAAATGTATTACGGTAACAAATTAAGTATATGATGACAAGATAGCAAAGAACTGATAATCTCATGATGGGAATGATGTTAAATATTGGAAAAAATTGCGTGGTACTATCTTCTCGAAATGAATTCTATGAATAAGCGGGAAACTTAATTATAAATTAACAACGAATCAACGTTAATGTTGTAAATAACAAGATAAAACAGGCTAGGCAAGATTAATTTCATCAACAAATTTGTGCATAGTTATAAAATACATATATATATATATATATATATATATATATATATATATATATATTTCAAAAAAATACACACACACATATATATATATATATATGATATATATATGTGTGTGTGTGTATATATATTGTGTGTTCGTGCGTGTGTGTGCGTGTGTGTGTGTGTGTGTCTAGTTAAGGTGGTTTTAATTAAGTGGCTCTGTGTATGAAAATTTTAAAATGTTTTTGAAAGCAAACTGTTCAGAAATTTGAATACAAATACTGTAGAAAAATAAATGTAAAGAAGGTTAATGGTCATAATTTTATGTTTGATAAAATAGGATTTTGTGTGTGAAAGAGGTTGAGGTAAAAAGAA
>NW_008704034.1:423696-434494 GCF_000326865.2 Helobdella robusta
CAGTCTGTTACCAAAATATATATATATATATATATATATAAATATGATTATTTGTGTGTGTGTGTTTTAGTGTGTGTTCGTGCGTGTGTGTGCGTGTGTGTGTGTGTGTGTGTGTGTGTGTGTGTGTGTGTGTGTGTGTGTGTGTGTGTGTGTGTGTGTGTGTGTGTGTGTGTGTGTGTGTGTGTGTGTGTGTGTGTGTGTGTCTGTGTGTGTCTGTGTACAGATCACAATATTGTCAGTATCAGTTCTTTAAATAGGCAGTAAATAACTGAAGTAACAAAAAAAAATAACTTCATTTAAGTTTTAAAAACAATAAATTTACATTAAGGCCACATTTAATCTCAACAGTCAAGTCATCATTATCACTCACTTGTTATCATTATTTAATATTACTATTATTATTATTATTATTATTATTATTATTATTATTATTATTATTATTATCATTATTATATTCTTATTATTATTTGTTATATTATTATTATACCATTGTCAGCTATCATAAATAATAATAATATTATTATTGATATTTTTATCATTATTAATTATGTCTGTTGCTGCTTCTCAAGTGACAACAGCACAGAGCAGACGCTGAAAATGAGACGGAACCAACCACAGACAGACGAATACAAGAATCAGCGAACGAACGATCCTAGTAGATTGTTGGATACCCCCTCCTCTCTAATATCTGGCATGTTCGTCGGTCATGCTTGGCTTTTCCTTCAGGATGGTCTTGTAGTCCCTCGATGCCAGTCCCTCTGCCTGCAGACGTTTCAAGATCGGTCGGTAGATGTCGGGCGACAGTGGCAGAACCATTCCTTTCTCTTGGATCTCGCCTAAGTTTCACGGGGATGAAATCCGATGTATATTCATATTTCAAATTCGTTCACCTCATAAGACTTGTGATTAATCGTAACTACGCAATTCAAAAAGCAAAGTGGAATTAGATTTTATAAACTTCATTGCAATCAACAGCACCACAGAAATAACCAATTCCTTTCGTTAAAAAGAAAATCTTAAAAAAAAAAAACTCAGTAGAACAAGGGTTCAACCACCAGCGATTCATTTCATGAAACGAACCTTGCAGAACCATCTTGGCCGCAATGGCAGTTGGGAATCCGACAGTTGCAGACATGGCTGAATATTTGTATGGCATGCCGTAGATGACGAAATTGATGTGCTCCATTTCTTCACTCTTGTCAGGCCACTGTATGCCAACGTCGTGTCGCATTATCAGCACATCTTTCTCACCGGGCTCTGTAGGAAATCGTTATTTTTAATAAGTTTTTCATGGGAGTTGAAAGTTTTTTTTTATAACTCTTCATATAGGATAGTTGTTTCATTCTTTACATTTAGAAGTTATGTAGAAAAATCGTTTTGTGTACAAAAAGTAGTGTTGCAACAAGTGAAATTTTATTTTAGCTACCACAATCCAGGTGAAATAAAATATGAAAGGGAACATGAAAAAGCCATCGAACCATATGCAAGTTTCTTGGCCAGATAA
This sequence comes from Helobdella robusta, assembly GCF_000326865.2. Classification (NCBI taxonomy): domain Eukaryota; kingdom Metazoa; phylum Annelida; class Clitellata; order Rhynchobdellida; family Glossiphoniidae; genus Helobdella; species Helobdella robusta. The sequence continues at coordinate 425,201 of NW_008704034.1, forward strand.
CTGGAGAGAGTATCAAGAGGTGTGTTCTTCTTGTCCAGCAAATGATCGCAATCAAGAAGTCCCAAGCTGTAAAGGAAATATTCATGAATGGTGAAATATATTAACACCTGGCACCATCAATGCAACCGCCATTCAACTAATTGTGAAAAATGTTAAAACATCAGAGCAACCGACCCATCTAGCACGGCTCCAGTGATTTCGTCGTCCACATATTCTCTCAGGGCATCCCTCAATGAGTCAGTCAGTATTGTTGGATTCTTACCCACAATGTGGCAGAGAAACTCTTTCTACAAATTCGAACGTGTAAATATTTAATCAAAATAAAACGTTAAAAACTGAGCTGAAATTATAAACTGAGGAAATTAATTATAAAATATTTTGGCAAATATATAAAAAATACTGCAATCCAACAACAAAATATATAGAACTGCAAAGCACGTCAGTGAAAACTCACCCATGTGATATCCTTTGAGGACTGGTTCAACATCAAGTTAGGTTCGGGATCAATGAGGCCTAACTTGTGCAGAACAAGAACAGCCCTCGAAAAACCCTTGTACCTGATTGTACCCCTCAACATGGTGTGCACGTTTTCGATGTTGTACAACTCCCTGTACAACAGGGAGTCCCTGTTTGGAAAGCCTTCCAAGTTGAATCCAGGTAGGAAATCCAAGTTAACCAGCCCTTCTTTCAATAAATTTCCGTTTCCAGAAATTTCTACAATCTGTTCGTGAGAGATTTGAATAATGCAAATTGAAAAAACAGCTCAGATATAAAGTAAAAATACAATGTACAGGGTATAACGTTCAATATTCAAGAAAGTTGTGAAAAACTAAATATCACATTGCAGCAATCTGCAGCTTCAGAACATCCATCAACCGACCTTGCCATTCTTTAAGAACTTGGCACTGCTCAGGACATTAAGCAGCACGGCTCTGGGACTCCAATTGAACTTGTATCTGAGCGGATTGCCGGAACATTCAGGAGCAGGCAATCCTCCGCACCACGACACAAATGACGTCACCTGTTCAGCGTTTACAAGATAAACAGAACTGAAAAGTCAACCAAATTTATAGAAAATAAAACAGAACGAAACTAGAAAATTAAAAAAACCGTCTCACCTTCCCTCCGTGAGCCTTGATTTCATCGAAGCTGTCCATGGCCAGCATGTGGTCGATGCCTGGGTCCACGCCGACTTCATTTACAACCGTGATGCCAGCCTCCACGGCACTTTTGAGAAGTTGCATCAGCATTTCAGTTAGGAGGTTACGAGTAATAATAAATAATTCAAATATTGAACACAAATAGCATCATCATCATCCTCACTGTCACTAACAATCCATTCGTCATAAATCTTGAATTCAACCAACGAAATACATAAATTCAATCATAAAAAGAAAAACAACATAAAAATATATAAACACAACATCAAAAACAACAACACAACAAACACACAACATCAAAAACAACTGTACAACAACAACTCCAACCACGTCATGAAAACAACGTAACGACAGAAGTAGCAGAAGTACTGACGCTTTGTGCAGATCAGCCATAGCAGGAGACCTGTAACTTGCAGTGACCATGTTCTTGTGGTGTTCTATGCACAACTTTGCAACATCAGGATGGAACTGATAGGGAAGGAGACTGAAAGATGGTGTTAAAATTTGAAATGATGACGACGAAAAAGATGATGAAAATAATGCAATAAAAATAAAAATGAGAATCTCGATGATGACAACAGGAACATGAGCAATGAAAGTAAATAAGTCAAAATGAAATGATAACGACATATCTGACCAGACAACCCTAAGGACCTGATAACAAGATCGTGAGATTTCACAAGCTTTTCCAGTTCATCAGGCGATTTGATGATGTCAGCCAACGCTGGAGATGTGCGTGGGTAGCTGGCCACAAGTTTGTCCACTTCCGATTTCACATTCGAACCTTGTGAACAATTTTTTAATCATTCAAGCAGAAAACCTTACAACTATCCAACCATCAAAAAATCATTGAAATATTTTCGTAACTGTTAATAAAATTAATTTTGATATTTTAGCATACAGGTTAGGTGATCATCTACATAACAGGAAACTTCAAAAATTAACTTTAACATGAAAAAATCTGCAAAGTGAAAAGCCGGACTAACAAACGGTGACTTCAATCTTAGGGTCCCTGGTTAGGTACTCCACAACAGGAGTGGAAACATAACCAGCTCCCAGCAACAACACTTTCCTGTTCGCCTCCTGGTAAGCGTGAGTCAAGGCAGCTCTCTTCCTGGTGGCAATCACATATTTTCCATTTTTGAAACCAGTTTGAACAACAAATAAAGTATAATTACAAACGACACGAGTTTGATAAAAAAAACAATTAAATGGACAAACAGTTTTTGTTCTCTAAGATCTTGGATGTATTTGAAGTTTGGAGTCAGTTCTCCATTAGATGTTATGACTGCCTGCAAATGAAAAGTATATTGAAAAACAAAATACAGGCATAAACATAAATTAAAATTAATCATAAAGTAATGAATGATAGAAAAAGGTAGGCAGCAAAACTACGTACATCCCTGACAACTGAGCCCGCATTGAACTGATGAAATGGAGATTTGGCATCAGAGAGTACCTAAAAATAAAAAGAATCTTGTGAAAAGAGACCAGGTAAACAACTAACCAACCAACTTTATACACACTCTTCTAACAATCAATCAATCAATCACACAATATTCAACCGGAAACTAACTATGTCGTGTATAAAAGGCATGAGGAGACCTCCGAAAAATTCAGAAGATTCTCTGGGCAGCTGAGCTGGCATGTTATCTATTGAACATATCAACACTCCATTTCCTGAGAAACTGTTTTATAAACATTTTAACATTAAATTGAAGCACCTTCTTTCATGAATATACAGTGAACAATAAGATAAGAAAGAAATACACACACTAAATGTATTGATTGAATGGATAAATATGAATTCCAAAATTAGTTAGTTACACAATCCTCTTAAGCAGGAAAACAAAAAAAATAACAAAACTGTGCTGTTTATAATAAATAAAACTTTTTGGGAACAACTTGAGAATTGATTACCTCTCCCTTTCAATGTGTTGTTCAGCGTCATAGAGCTGGAATGGATGGTTGATTGTTGTGCACTCCTTCATGAACTGAATGGAGCCACCAGGATCAGCAGATATGTCGCAGATGGCCAGCAACCTGTGGGGGAGGTGTGGACAGCCGGGGCTCTTCTCAACGATGGGGGTGTCAGGGTGACGAAGGAGGTTTTTTGCATCGGGAATGGTGATGAGACGTGGAGCACCAGGCGCCCAGTAGATGCCGTTGATGATGACAGAGGCATATGGCGCAATCTTTTATGGGGAGTTATATTAAACATTTTTTTTCATCTAAATGAACATGTGATAATGAATGTCAACAAAATGTTGATTGAAATAGTTAATTACAAAAATGCACAGAAGATATTAACCTTCTTGCTGAACGTTGAAGCATATCTTTCAGGGAACTTGATGTACTCGTCCCTATCAAATCCTCCATCCAACTTCCTCACCAGGTTATCTTCCATGTCAGCAACACAGGCGTACACAACGTTTGTGTCTGCATTGTAAATGTGTAGAACAAATATTATTATAATTATTTTTTATTAATTACATCGCTCGGCACAACAGATCAATGTCGATCCATGAAGTTTAAAAGTTTGATTACCATGAATGCCGCCAGTTCATCAAACTGGTGGAGAATTCGAACCACTAGAATGATTCTTTTACATAAAACACAAAATCCACAACTGAAATTTCTTTATAAAAAAAACTGAAATTTTTAAAAATGGTGAACAGAAAAAAGAAATAAAAAAATAATTAGAAAGTGAAATGAAAATTATTGTTCCATATGAGATAGGATAAAATTATGAAAATTATTTATAGACGGACAGATAAACTAACTTCCATGCCTTGCCACTTTTGGCAGATGTTCAATACTGACATACTCATGTGGAAGGTTCCTGAACATCTCTTGAGCACCCTTTCAACGTTAATTACTTTTCATGAAACATGTATCTAATTGTAAAGTTTAAACTTTTATGCGCTTTTGATAATATGAAATTTTGACCAATTTCTCAACTGTTACTGTTTCAAAAATCGTTATAAAAGCTCAAAAATAAAAGTTTTTTTATTTAAAGCTTTTAAGTTTACAAGTTTAAAGTTTAGGTTTACCCATACATAAAACTTCAATCAAATTTGAAACTGTAGATAGTCCAACGAATATTTTTTTTCCAAACAAAATTTAAAACTATTTATAAACATGACAAATTTATGAATAAAAAATAATCTCAAAATAATTGAAAATTACAAAACAAACATGCCAAATCAGTATCAAACCATGAAAATTACAAATTACATTACAGCATTACATTACAAATTACATAACAAATTACATTACAGCATTACAAATCTTCAACCATCCGACCTACCAATGAAACATTGCCTGATCCAGTAAAGACAAACGTCAACGGTCCCATAGACTTTGGCATCATGCCAAGTGCAATTTCATATCCAGCATCTCGGATGGCGGCTTGGGCCACGTAACTGTTTCTGTAGTTGTGAGCTGGTCCTATGTGCTGTGCATTTAAGTGGATGGTTTGATAGGTAAGCATATCATTAACTGAAGAAAACATATGCCACTTCAAAAGACAAACATAATGATTAGATGAAAAACACAAGATTTTGATAATCACATGAATGTTTGAGAGAAAAAAATATCATAATGTTGAAAAATTTATCAAACCATGAATGGAGTGTGATGCCCAAGAGCCAACATCCTCAATCCCAATCCGTGTAGGATGTTGATCATGCCTGCAACTCCCGCATACTTGCCAAACGCCACCATCCTTCTACCACTTTTGGCATCAACCATCTTCTCATAGTCAATTAAACGTATCCTCTGGTGATGAAAAAAATTTAGTAAAACAAAACTCTTGCAATAATAAATTTTTATAATAAATTCAAAACAAATTTTTACAAGCTTTTCACTACATTTAAAGTCCTAGATTTATTTTCTTTATGAATAAAATCTGCATGATAAGATAACCAAAGGTTAACTCAAATTAAAGAAACCAACAATTAAAATGGAAAAATCATAACAACTAACAAATATACAAATACAAAACAAAATAAAACTAAATTAAGTTTCAAAATATACAAATTATACAACTATAAAGTATACAACAAACCTTGTCCAACAAGCTATCAAGTAGAGGCATCTGGGCATCTTGTGCCTTGATAGTGTGGGAAAAGAAGGCATATGTTTTGTCGGGAATGAGTTGTTCGATTGGAACTAATTTGACTCCGATGATCACATCTGCTTCACTAATATCTTCCTTTATCATAGCTCCCATATTCTCATACTCCTGGTTGATGATTAATAATATAAATTAAGATTAATGCATATAAATATTAATATAGATTAATATAGATTAATGCATATAAATTATATATTATAGATTAATAATATATTGATGATTAATAATATAAATTAAGATTAATGCATATAAATATTAATATAGATTAATATAGATTAATGCATATAAATTTAATTTCAATAAAAAACAATTAGTGATGTTTAATCTTTAATGACATCATTGTTTATAATTTTGATCAAATCCAAAAAGAGCTTTAAATTTTATACTTAAAATAAAACAAATGTTTTTTCATATAATATTATCCTTTTTGAAAATTTTAATTATGTTATTTTTCTATTTATTTAGTTGTGTTATTTTTATATAAACTGACAAACCTGCATGGCATATGCTCTCCTGTTGGACGGTTGGACAAGAACTTTCACTCCTTCTTTGATCAGCTGGAAAACATGACTGGGAGTCAGGGGGGCCCTCCTTTCCCACTCTGAACTGTCCTCTCTCCTAATAGCCAAAACTCTTTGTCGATCACCATCTGTGGACTTTAATCTTGCATGTATGTTTATGAGATTGGCAATCTTTGCTTGTTTCAATAACCAGGCGTAACGGAACATTTATAAAATCTAGTCAAGTAAATAAAAGGTTTATTTATATTTTATAGTGGATAATTAAATTAAAATAAAAATACAATGAAGTAAAAAGCAAAGTTTTGCAACGTGGGACGTGATATCCTATGTAAATGTATATACTAGTAAACAACGTTAACAAATAACGTCCTTCACGAATATCTATAAAAAAAACCAACCCTCCACCAGCAACACACACTAGCTAAGTAAGGTCGGTTAACTTAGCTAACATAACCACACCACCACTGTTTAAAAATATCTATCAGACAAGTAGGAGCATGTACAGAAATGAACTCGAAATTAATATATAAAGAGGAATTTTGTTAAAATTCAAAACGTTGTATCAGTTACAATAAAAACCGACCTTTGACCTCTCGATGTCCTTAAAAGTTGTCTTTCGCCAATTTTACTTTTATTTTTAAAATTTCGAACATATGCAGACCAACGTGAACTCACACAACAACTGACGCGTGATCTACTAAGTTCTCACGTTAAAGCTTTTACATTATACATATATATACATAGCATGCATGTAAATGTACATATTTAAGTGAATATATATGTGTCAGTATTTATATGTATGCATTATATACATTAAATAAATGCTTTAGCTAGCTAGCAGGCATTTTATTTTTGGTACACCATCAGCTGAAGACTGAATAAGCCAACAAGCCTTCACATTGAATTGGTAATTTTGTAAACAATAGAGGATGTTAATTTTTAAATATCAAAAATAATCTTAAATCCCATATGAATATAACTAATAAAGGTAATGGGAAATCACCAATGAATTTTAATGACACTTTCAATCGATCAATCAATCAATCAATTAGTTTATAAAGTGCCATTTCCGCGATATTCAACAGCGCTCTTCAATGAATTTTGCAAACAGATGGGTCATGAGATCCGCTCTGAACTTCGTAAGTGATGGAGAAGTAGTCAGAGAAAGAGGTAGGGAGTTCCCGAAGAAAGGGCCAGAAAAAGCAAAAACAGATTTAGCAAAACAGTGTTTAACACGAGTTTAGAAGTGAGAACAAGAAGACGATCGTAAACCGGGGCGTTTAGGTTCAATTAATATATCTGAAAATAAAATCTCTATAAGGAGAGTTATTTAAATGTAGTTGACTTGACCGGGTACTTATCGTTTAGCCATTAACATTCAGCCAATCAACCAATGAGCCTCTGAAGACACCGCTGAGGCTAATTCTAATAAGGTCATTCTTTGACGAATCCATCAATTTCTTTTGACAAGTACTCAAAATTTTCTCCTTAAATTTCTCTTCCTAATTAGCAGTTCTTATTAATCTGTTCGTCATTTCGTAGTGTCTCATGTATGCATGTGAATGCACACCGGCAATTTCATGGTAAAAAAAGGGGATAATTTTTTGAATTATTCAAATCAATGGACAAAATTTATAATTATGAGGACAACATGTTCACACACATTACATCTATAGAACGTACACAACAATACATAGTTTGATGAATTATTTTTAAAGATCACATCTGATATTTTGACCTTGTTTAATTAAATGATTTGCAATCAATGTTAATTATTTGCGATTAATATTTTGATCCGCTGTGCTATTTTACTGAAGATTCGCCAATCAAACCAAATTAAAACCTGAGGTTAAGGGTTTGCCAAACCCCCATTGCAAATGTCTTTTCAAATAAGTGAACTGATCGGTTTGTTAACGACACTTTTATATGAACTAATTTACCGATGATGATGATAAAAAACGATGATATATCTTTTTTACCTACCAATGGTCGTATTATATTTCAATAATATATCAAAATGAAATCTATTTGATATGATATATATATATATATATATATTTGTATATATCTATTTGTATATACATATATATATACGTATATGTGTGTGTTTGTATCAGTGTATGTATGCATACATTTACATTCAAACTAATTATTCCATGGTTATTGTTGATAGCCCAAAGTCCAGTACACTGTCAATAACTATGAATGCGTCTACAGAATCAGAGTCACGAATCGTGAGAAGATGCTGATTAAATACACTATTTTGCAGTTTTTGCCTTTTCACATACCTACTGGACTAGCCAAACTATGAAGAGACTTTTGTTTTGTGTGTTGTGTTAAATCAGTAGGACTAATTTATTAAAAGTTGTAGGCCTATCTGTGATAAATAAACATTTTCTAAACGTATTTGAAAACAAAAAGAGTGATATTCAGTATGATAGTTTTTATTAAATCTTTGCCATAAAATTTATTAATTACACTTCTAAATAAAATTATTTTCGATAAAAAAAAGTAATTGCGTGCGTGCGTGAGTGCGTGCGTGCGATAATCAAAGTGGTTTTATTATTATTCTTAATAAATTAAACTTTAGCAAAAGCCGAGACCCGTAGCGATAGATAAAATATATTCGACTTCCACGCTTGAGAAAAGAAATATTTATATGCACATGATTGAAGAGAAATGACGTTTATGAGTGATGTTGTTTTATTCATTCGCGGAGATTGAAATAAGAAAAAAGTAGAAGTATGAATGTTTTTTTCTTATTATGTTGTGTTTGCGTTAGAGATTTTGTGATATGGTTTGATTGTTGCTAGATGGCATAATTATGATCTAACTATAATTTCTTAAAAAAGTGAGCGTCTATGCACACAGATTAAACAGCGAATTTTAAATACCAGTTTCATAGGACGGAAGTTTGATTTGACTTGCGGTTTGATTTGAGTACGATCTTGGCATTCGAAACTGCAAGTAAATTTAATTTTCACTTATTTACAAAGTTCAAAACATTGTTGCTTGCCTACTAGCTTTTTAGCACGTATTCATATACGATGTTTGTGTGAATCCTCCGAACTTTAGAAGAATGTAATATACCTTTTATTGACCTTTTTACCCAAATGTTGTTTATTACATTCAAGTAGGGGAGACTGGGGTCGAATGGACCAGGTACCGAAAGGACCTTCGAAATTAAAAATAGTAAACATGCGCTAACATTTTTTTAAAATTTAAATTCATATACGTCTCTTGGCTTTCTATAACCAGATGTAAATTTTATTAAATGTTTTTAGTAGCCGATTTAACTGTTTCACTTTTCCTTTTTTTGCGAGAAAAAGTGAAATATTCGTCTGTTTCTTTTTGAGTGTTTTAGAAAAATTTCGAGCGGTATGTTTTTGTTTTTTTGTCAGTTTCTATAAAATAATGCTTTCTGAACACGATAGTGTTGATTTGACACCTTTATCCTTTTTAATTTATTTGGCAT
>NW_008704034.1:434544-538356 GCF_000326865.2 Helobdella robusta
GTTTATTAGTAATTGGAATTGAATCCATATCTAACTAAATATCAATTACTTTTGTAATTTCAATTTTAATAATTATTAATTATGAATTTTTAATTTAAAAATTAAAAAGTTCTAGAATATCTTTTGCTCCAATTTTCAATTTTAATAAAAAAATTATTGGAGATTGTGATAGTAATAATGTTTTTATTAATATTAGGAAATTTAAGTAAAATGATATTAAATAATTTTTTAATACAAGACCAAAAGGAGGATGAGGTCAAGAGCATTAAACGCCAAAAAAGGTGGATGGAATGAAGAAAACATGTCTCAGGCTTTGGACGACGTCTTGAATTGCAAAATGTCTGAAAGAAAAGCTTCTCAGGTTTATAATATAAAACGTTCCACATTAAAAAGAAAGATTAAGGAAATAAAAGAAAAGCCTGGTTTGTCAAGTTCAGATGTCACAAAACCTTACCAAAATGTCTCTACGAAAATCTTTACAGATTCTGAAGAGAAATGTCTTGTGGATTATTGTGTAGCATCATCCAAAATGGGATTTGGCCTTAGCCGTATTAAACTGAGACAACTTGCTTATGAATATGCTATAAAACTTGGAAAAACGCTTCCCCATTCTCGTTCTGGAAGTCAAAGCCCATGGGAAATTAATAAACAGGCTGGAGTTGATTGGCTGAAATATTTTTTGGCGAGAAATGTTGACACCCCAGTTAAAGAAGAGCTTCGCGTGCAGCAAACTCGTGAAGAGATAAAAAAAACATCCCATCATGAACAAAAGGAAATTGCAACAAAATAAAAAAAATCAAATATCCGAAGAGAGCAACAGAGTAACAAAAAAAAATAAAATTAAAAGACAATTATATGCTGAGAAGGACATATGCGTCATGTGTGGTGAGGCTGGCCGAGACAACGAAATGTGGTTTCGTTGCAGAAATTGTGCCAAGTGGGCTCACGAGCTCTGCACGAGTGTTTCTAGTGCAGTTGATTACATTTGCGAATTTTGCATACATGAATAATCTTATTATTTCAATTTTTGTTTCAATTAAAAATACTTCAAATGTGTTTATTTCCATGAATTTGTTGCTATTCTTTAATGGTCCATTTGGTACTTTACCCGGTCCATCCAGTACACCGCTATTGTACCGAATGGACCACCAAAAAAATTGGAACAACCCACCTTAAAAATTAAATTATAAAAAAATTACGTTATTTGGAAATATTAAAAAAATACCGTCAACTGTGCAAGATAATGACAAATCAAGATCAGTTATTAAAATAGCGATAGCTGATTTTGTTGAGCAAAGAAAAAATATTTAGTGAGCGACAAAAAAAAGCGGTCCATTCGGCCCCCGTCTCCCCTATATATTTTAGTCTCGTTTTTGTCCTTATAATCCTGCAAATATGAAACGATGATTGGACGATACTTGCGTTTGGAAAAGTTCTGCACTGCCTACAAAACTTTATCCATTACGTTTTACTAAGGCGAAATTCGAAATGTTCATTGTCTTTCCATTTGCTGATTCCCATCTCCGCTTCTTGCTGTTTGGTTTCTTTGTGTCGTGTCGGGTAAAGTTTTATTCTTAGATCTTGTATCTATCATTGTCAGCAATGATTTAGACATCAATGTTTTTCGTTTTTTTAATGTCTTAATGACAAGTTGTAATTTAACAATTTTGAGTATGTTGTTTTGTTACTTAAAAAAAAGATTAAAGTTACACTCTCAAAAGTTCCGAAGACTAAACATCACACTAACAGCCTCTATGAATACAGGTTAAACGATAAAAAACAAAGCATGTGATTGTTATAATCCGACCGGGTAACTGCACGCCCTGGCAAACAGAATCAGGTGTCTTTAACCGCAGATCCATCAGACAGCCCATACTAAGCACAATGGTTATATATATAGTATATATACTATATATATATAATATATATATATATATACATATAAAGTCTATATTACAAAAATCAAATTTATACAACCGATGCGCATGAAAGCATTTGTAAAAATATATTAATTTGTATTATTAAATAACTTAAATTTTTTGTTTAAGTTAATTTAAAATTTTAAAATTTAAAATTTTTAAAATTTAAAAAACACAATATTATCATGAACAAGTAAGCGCCTGAAAATTTGGTTCTTTTAGATACCATAAAAATAAAGGTTCATTATATCTGTATATTTAGCTAAACTGAGTAACACAGCCTAATGCCATATATTTTGTATAATATACCGATGTAATATTGTTGTATGAAATGTATGGCGTAATAATGGCCATTCCTATATATATATAAATATATATATATACATATATGTATATAGAATAATAAAATGTATATATGCCTACATCTACTTAAAAGAAAGATGGCAGAATCCACGAACGGATTAATGAGCGCGACAAGAAACATGTCCGGCAAGCCGCTACCCATGAAATTATTATCCACTTGGGAGGTCGTCAAAACAACATCTAACTGCATCCCAAGGTATGTTTTTTAAAAATTGTGTATTTGTATTTTATTTACTTTTTAATTTTTATTTTGTTGGTCTTGTGTGGTATGAATGATGCTGATGCATCATCACTTGAGACAACATGGGCACTACACGTCTTTGTCTGTCTCTGGTCTTGGTCTGGCACTGCTCTGATTGTGATTGCATTTTTAAATTTGTATAATTTTAATATACTATTATAATATAAATATATAATTATAACATAATTTCAATAGAATGAAATCAGTCTGTGTGATTTTAAAATTAATTAAGGCTTAAAGGGAATAATTTATAATTAATAATACATAATTAATTAACTTCTATTAATTTTTTCATTGTTTTCGTTTTTATTCATTATCATTCTATCCATGATCAGTTACAATTTTAAAATAGCTAAATAATTTTTTTATTTTATTCCTATTGTTTATGTGATGTATGATCGTGTGTTATATACAATTCAGCAACTCACTGGTAGATCTATCTATATACTCTGTACAATTTTCCTAAGGCTTGTGACTGTACACTCACACATATATACACACACATGGCCAATTTTTAAATCAATATTATGAAAACCAGTTTGAAATGAAAAATTTATAGTAATTATTGCTGCTGTACTTTTGATGTTGTTTTACTGTGGTAATATTATTTTTAAACATTTGGGGTTATTTAGTTTAGTTGTTTGAAAAATTAATCACATTAAAATTAAATCTAATTTCTGTAATGTAATGGCATTTTTGAAAACACAACTACTTTAAATAATAATTGGTTTTTTTATTTTTATTATTTTTATCCATTTCAGATTATGCTGTCTAACCTTAACAAGAATAATGGTGTTTAAACCACTAAAGAATGACTCACAAAATCAATCCATTGTAATTGCCCTGAAAATGCAGGTAGGTATGCATGCTTTTAGTTTTTAGGCATTCAGGTTGTTAGTGTCTTTGTTTGCATTAAATATTCAGAATTGTGGCCTTGTTGCATAACATCCAAGTGAGCTAATTACATCATTTTTATCTAAAGAACATTTAAAAAATTATCCAATCTCTTAAAACCAAATGAAAAAAGTTTGCACTTTAAACTTGTAACTTGAGTTTTAAACATGCTCAACCTTTTGACAGGTAGAACTTCTTTAATTTGTTGCTCAATGGTGGACTGATATAGCCAAGCAAATAGACACATTCATGCTTTACAACATCCACACATTCATAATTTGATGGTTAAGTCCAAACGTGCATATGTATTAATAGACCACACTAATTTAATGTTGGGGTTTTGCAAGTTGTCCTGTTGATACCACATTTCAAGTTTTTAAAAGTTGCATCTCAATGCAAAAAACAAAATTAATGTGAATATCAATGCACTGAATTAAGCAGATAACCAGCTAACTGTAAACACAGAATGCTCAAACTCAGATGATTGGCATTTGTTTATGATGCTTGTTTTGGGTGTCTGCATCATGTCACATCATGTTAGGCCTGCTTGCTCTCTTTTTGTTAAATTTATTGTAATCTAAGTTGTATAACATACCTGAAATATAATTTCAATGAATATAATAAATATCAGCACACACTCACACATACACACACACAGAGAGAGAGAGAGAGCGAGAGACTTGTCTTTTGACTTGTTTAGCAATAATTCTTTGTCTTTGAGAACAAACCCTGGGCTGTTTACGTATTCAGATATCCAGTAAACAATTTCTATTTATAATCTTCCATTTATAATGCTATTCATTGATTTCTTATTATATCAATTAATAAGGTGAACTTTATCTATATTCATCAGGCAATATCATTTTAGACTAGCACAAACGTTCACTTACATTCTTCTTCTTCTCTATGAAGTATGCAGACAAGTTTTCAAATGCATTGGGCTTTATTTTTAATTCAAAAACGTATCTGCTGATTTTCAATTTGAGTTTTGATATGAATAATTTTTGCTGGTTGTAATGAATAGTTTTAATGGATTTTATAACATTTATTTAAGACTGCAAACATTTCAATTGCTACTACTTATGTTACCAGTATTCTTTGCAATTAAATTATAAGGTGCATTCAGTGTTCTGTTTAGCAATCATTACACACAATGTGACCCATGACCATTCTTCTTTATTGTGCAATTGTTTTGTTCTGGCTTCAAGTGCAATGAAAATTAATATGTGGAACACTGATAAGACTGTGTCTGTTTTTTTTCTTGTGTCAGGCTTATTATACATCTGTTGGCATTATTGCAAAGTGGTAATAAATTGGCCAATATTTGCTTATTAATTTGAACTTTGCACCTTTTAATATTGATGATTTATACTGTTTCAGTTAAGTAAAGATGAATTTAATTATTGCTTTTTAATGCTTGCAGGCTGGCTGGCTAGCTCATCATACTTGAGTGATTTAAATTGAAGTGTGGTTGTTCGTTATGAATTCAAATGGTATTGATGTAATACTAAATATTATTGATAAATAATACTATACACGAAATGGTCAAGGTATGATTGTTTGATTGAATGAATGATTGATTAATTGATTGATTGATTGATTGATTGATTGATTGATTGATTGATTGATTGATTGATTGGTTGATTGATTGATTGATTGATTGACTGACTGATTGATTAAGTGATTGATTAAGTGATTGATTAAGTGATTGATTAAGTGATTGATTAAGTGATTGATTAATGATTGATTGATTGATATTATTTATATTCAGAATCAGCTTAAATACTAAATATATTCTTCATTTATCACCGTTTTTGGGATGGTTTCATTGATACTGCAGCCACAGCATATCATATTTTAACTGTTTGTCCTTTCTTTCTTCATTTGAAGGTTTCATATTGCATGTTTGATGATTAATGTATGCTGCATTGGACTGGCTTTCTTGTTGATTTTAGAAATTATTATTATATTGATTTCATATTGATGCTGTTCTGTGCCCTGTTGATGGGATGTTGTTGATGCCCTGATGGCTTCATATGTCTTCCACATACTCAGAACATTTTGTTGATGGATCACAGCCTACTATATATAATTGCTTCTGTTGTTGATGTTGCAATTATTTTGTTTTGTATTTTGGGTTCTGGGTTCAGTGTTTAAATATAATAGCTTTGCATTGTTGATGATGGCATTCAATTTATTGATATTGCTGATTGTTGTTTATTATGATCATTTTTGGTATTTTTTACAACTGCTTCAGTACTTGTGTATGCGCTTACCTCTTAATTCAAATTTCTTTTTCATAAGTTATTATTTGTATGCACTGTTTGTATACACTTTGTGTACTGTGCATTGTTTGTATATACTGTTTGTGTAAATGTACACGTCTGTATGGGCTGTTACATTGCCTTCAGTGATAAGTGTTGTTCCATTCAAGCCAGACTTTGTTTGCTTTCCATTTGATTACATGCGCCGCTTCTAAGTATTCTCATTCGTTTATTCTGTTTTTTTTACATTCTATTCATCTTCTCATTGGTTTTGTGGTACAGTATCTGTTGACAATTGTAAATGTTGTTGGTTCAACACTTTTTGATGCCAGCTATATCTACAAAGTTTTTAATAAGTATATTTATCTAAAAAAATACATGTTGAAAAACATGATGTGATAATATTCAGAATATTTTGTTTACAGATTAAAATTAGAAAAAGTTTTGGTTTCTGTCTTGGATATTTATGTACAACCTTCTAATTTTCAAAATCTAAATGAAAAAATAACTTCTGTTGTTGAATTTTTATGTTAACAGATACTTCCTATTATGCATTTCATAGCGCTTCTGTGAAGCTATTGTGTCGGTAGAATTTGGGATGGTTCAAGAGAAGATGAGTTGCCTCCCATAAGCAGAACATTATGTTAAACAATCGTGAACCAACATGAGCCATAGTGTAAAATTGCCAATCCCATAAACTTCGGAGAATATGCAGTAATATTATTGCATTGTATCTCTCGTATCTCTATAGTGAGTTTACTGCATGTAATGATGAGGAGGATGCATCTATATCGTAAATAGTAAATAAGTAATAGTTCCAATGTGATAAAAAGAAGCAATAATGTATGATTAAAGTAATAAACAGAGCTGTTGCCATGCAAGACTGCTGTCACATGCTATCTTGTTTTTCTGCCCCAGCGTGTATTTGCGTCGTAATGTTTACTTTTTTTTAAGCTAAATCAATTAACATAGAGTAATTCGATTTTATTGTTTTTTATATATACAATTTTCTACTTGTTTAACTGCGCATATTATAACTGCACGACATATTTTTGCATTTTATCTGTAAATAACTTTAAATTATTTATTTTATATAAAAAACTTATTGAAATTGATGAAGAATCCTATTCATGCGTGCTTGCAACATTCGCATGTTTTGTTAATATTTGAAGAGTAGCACTGAGTTTAGTTGAAAGTTTATAATGATTTCAGGTGTTTTGCTTGAATGATCTTAAAATGTTTCTACTGTTTTTGGATACTTTTATTTCACTGGCGTAAAATTATTAACTGGTCATTTTTTATATGATTATATTTTGACCAGAACTTATTGTAATAACCGCGGGAATGGTCGAATTACGCTATATAATTAATTATTGTTTATCTTGTTATATTTGTTATCCTCGCTATTTGTAAACCATAGAATCTTTTCATACCATAGAGGATTGTAAAAACCTATTGTAGAAGGTATATAATGGGACAGGAGTAGCGAAGTCAATAGCGAGGTTTGAAGCGAAGTCGTCGTAAATGTGATTAATGTATAATAATTACTTGGACTAGTTACAACAATATTAAACCTTGACGTTAATAATTCCGATTGGTCAAAACTCTTAAATATTGGTTGTCTAACTTATGAGGTTCCTCCAAAACATAATACTTTTGATGTATAATTTTCTTTTTTTGTAGCGACATAAAATGTAAATTCATTCAACTTACTTGCACAAATGTAGATAAATAAATAAACCTAATAAATGTGTGTGTATTTACACAAAGATTTGCTTGGGGTAAACTCTCTTTCATTGAAAGATATGGAAGAAAAGTATTCTTATTTGAAGAATTTAATAATGATGATGATTGAGATAATAGCTGTGATGAGAAAGGATTCCTGCTTTTATAATTACTAGCAATTTTTTCTTCAATATTTTATCCTCTGTTTATTTAGTTGCGCACATTATTTTTTTATTTGCAACTTCCACATTTTATTTATATTCCACTTAATAAGAATAAAAATGAGTAATATTACTTTGTAATAAAATAGATCTATTGCTGACTATGCATTTTATTTATTATCTGCTGTTGTGTGATGTATGTTTGTTCGGTTAAATTTTATTATTAATTTCATCCAGATGATATGTTATCAATTTGTGTTCTCAAAAATGTTTATTTGCTTTATAAGGCTTCCAAAATTGGGAATTTTAATACACTTTTAACAAACATTTTCAATCATTTCTTATCAAAAGATAGATTTGCTGGCTTGGTTCTTGCCATTATAACCTAACCATCATTATACATTTCTTGATAAGGCATTTTCTTAGATTATCCTTCTGATTATTTTCTCATTTGAAAGTGAGATTGCAGTCTTGAAAGTTAATTAAAATATTTTCAATTTGAATAATGGGTTTTGTTCTAGTTTTCCCACATAACTAATATTTATTAGAATTTAATTATATTACTATCCATTGGTACTTTCTTGTTTACATAAAATGACCTGTCTGTTGCTTGGAATAATGATTTATGATTTTACATTTATATACTTAAAAGGGTTTGGAAAGCTTAAAGATAAATAAAATAATTGTTATTGTTGGCAAGTATAGTGATGGTGAAAGTTTGGAAATTTGATATCTTTACTATAGCTTGAAATGTTTTGTTTGTTTGGTTGTAGAATGTAGTAGACCAAATTGGTTAGTACAATTTTATTTATTCTTGCATTCACTATGTGTTGATGAAGATTCTTTAAACATTCATGTTTCCAAGTGGAGTTTCTTGTCTAGCAAATTAGTGAGCATTGTTTTTTGCGTGTCTTTCAATTAGAATGCTTTTATTTCATTGTTATCTCTGCATTTGATGCAGTTAGTTACTCTGCAGTTCTCTGTTTCTTGCTTTTTCTTTTAATTGAATTGTTTACTTACATACTTTTTACTTCAAATTCACCTGTGCAATACAAAATCAGTGTGGTCTTATTTAAGAACATTTTTTCCTCTTCGTTTTATTTTGCTTTGGCTTTTATTTATGTTAGCTATGATTTTTGTAATAGTGTTATTCTTTAATTTGTGCCTGGCTATCCCTTCATGTCATGTATCGCGTTATCTCATTTCCTGGTTCTTTATTGTCCCATGTTCCCCTCATAACGTGTTGAGACTTGAAAGAGACAAAAAAATGAGCAGCGAGATCATGGGTAACATCATAACAGAGCATCATGAAAAACTGATAAATCATGCATGCTGTTCTGATGGGAGGAAAGGATGGTTATAAAACATACCAACATAATGTTTTTTTTTCTTCGTTTGTTTTATGTTGAAAACACGAAGAATTTTGTTTTTACATCTTATGATGTTGCTTCTTTTTCAAATTTGTTTCTCATGTCTGAGACTAATGCTTCTTTTTATACTGATGTGCCTTTTTTAATTCTCATTTATATTCTGTTTATTATTAAGATGCAACTCCACTGAATATTTTACTTGAATTTTTTTCTTGAATATTTGTCAAAGGTATGTGCTGCCATTAGTTTACATGTATATCTTGAACATGTCTGTTGCAAGTTAGCTTAGTAAAGACTTTTAAATTTAATTATTAATACATAAATAAATGGAGGAATAGATGAATGGACGGATGGATATATGAATTTAATTTTAATCTCATTCTAGTTCTTTCTGGTTAATCTCATTCCACAAATGAAATTCCTCAAAATGGATGATAATCCTTGGGAGGCATTAATAGTTTTATAAAAAAATAATCCCAAACTTATTCTGCCTTTCTGTAGTGATAATAATAATAAGGGTGATGGCGAAATTTGATTTAATCTGTTAATTTAATATGTATATATATATATATATATATTTATTATACAGTATTGTATGAATTCTATAGAATTGTTGGCATTAATCAATTTAAAGCTATTTAAACTGATTCATGTCTA
The DNA here is from genome assembly GCF_000326865.2 of Helobdella robusta. NCBI lineage: Eukaryota > Metazoa > Annelida > Clitellata > Rhynchobdellida > Glossiphoniidae > Helobdella > Helobdella robusta. Next base: position 444,139 of record NW_008704034.1, read on the forward strand.
AACTTTAAATTGATTAATGCCAACAATTTGGTATAATTTAAACAATACTGTATAAAATATGGTCTCCTTCCAACAACAACACACGTTTAGACGACATTTTCCCCGAGATCGGGGGTTGCCGTTTGGCTACCTATGATGAAACCGAATGTCATCATAAATATTTTATTGGCTAATTTTAACGCAGGACGCCCTTCCTTACGCAACCACAGTTGTAAGCGGTGGGCCTAGCCTTTGATGATCCAACATCACTCACGAGGCAGTGAGGGTCAGTTTAATGTCATAACCAGGACATGGTCTCTTTCCAATATTATATATATATGATTAACGATGATCATAATAGTGATGTGATAATGTAATGATAACCATCATATTGTTGATGATAATGACCATCCTGTTGATGTTGGTGCCTGTGATTATGGATTATGATGGAGATGACAATGGTGATAAAGAAGAGTGTGATATTAGTGACTACGATAATGATGATCATGATATGGATGATGATGTGTAGGATGATGGTGATTTTGGATGTGCGAGTATTTAGATAAATCGTTGTACTGAACATATGGTTTGATGAGATTAAAGCCTGCCTTCATTATTGAGTCTCCTGTGTATGGAGTGTGATGGATGCTCTATTCAAAGAATTTCATCTGTGAAGATGTTCTTTGTTTGTTTGTTTGTTTGTTTGTTTGCTTGCTTGCTTATTTGTTTATTTATTTGCAATCATTTTGTATGCAACCGGCGTTATTCAGTTCTATTCATTCATACACAATGTTCTTCTTTGAATATACTTAAGCATTTACACATACACGCATGCCTTTATTCAATTACATACACATTCACTCATATACAAACAACACACGTTTAGACGACATTTTCCCCGAGATCGGGGGTTGCCGTTTAGCTACCTATGATGAAACCGAAATACCCCTCGACGCCATCCACATCTGTCACTCGCCTCAGTATCACGCAACCCCGCTTTCACCCTGTCCTTCTCCACCTACTCTCTCCATCCCAATCGCGGACGACCCCTTCCTACCACTCCTTCAACCTCGAACTCCAACGCTCGCCTAATCCCGACCCTTTCATCCCTTCTCAACACATGTCCATACCATCGCAATCTCGATCTCCTTATCAATGTCACAATGTCCTCATTCAGTCCCATCATTGACATCAGCTCTGTACTACTCCTCCTATCCTTCACTCTAACCCCACACATCATCCTCACCATAGCTCTTTCAGCCCTCTGCAGTACACTTTCCTCCTCTCTCCTCAACACCCAAGTTTCACCACCATATACCATCGCTGCTCTCACACATGCTTTATATACCCTCCCTTTCATCTTCACTGACCATTTCTTTCCACACAATACCCCACCCAGTTCCCTAAATTTTATCCATCCTATACGAACTCTAGCCGTAACTGCGCTCAAACATCCTCCATCCGCGTTCAGCTTATCCCCTAAGTAAACAAAGCTTTCCACTCTTTTAATACCACCACTCAACCCCGTCTTTGTGTCCGTCCTATAAATCACACCATGAACACATTTCTTACATTTGAACGTGCCTTCCACCTTTTTTAGTGCCCCCCTCACACCACTACATCACTTATGCACCCATTTCTGACATCCTATACACAATACCGAGTTAGCCTTCACTCTCCTGTCACATACCCCACAGGGGTCTATTTTACTTATCACTCGCTCCCCACCTTCCCCACTCACCATTACCTTTGTCTTACCAATATTAACTTTTAACCCTTTCTTTTCAATAACACTTTTCCATCTGTCAAATTTTAACTGCAATTCTTCCATGCTATCAGCCATCAAGACTAAATCATCTGCATACAAAATCTCAAATAACAAACCCTCCATTATGTTTCCACACACAACTTCCATCACAATTGCAAACAGAAACGGTGATAACACTGATCCTTGATGCACTCCTACCTTAACACTAAAAGCGTCCTACATCCCCCTTCCAACCCTCACCTTTGTCTTTGCCCCTTCATACAGCTGCATCACAGCTTTAACAAGTCTCTCATTCACTCCTTTCTTCCTCAACGCCCATTCAATGACCTTCCTCGGTACTCGATCAAAAGCCTTTTCTAGATCCACAAAGCACATGTACAATCTTCGTTTCTTCTTTCTATAATTCTCCTGCAACATTCTCACCATGAACAACGCATCCACCGTTCCCTTACCAGGCATAAACCCACACTGCATTTCATTAACTGTCACCATATTTCTCAACCTCCTCTCAAGCACCATCTCCACTACCTTCATTCCGTGCTCTAGCAATTTCACACCCCTATATGACCCACAATCTCTCACATCTCCTTTGCCCTTATACAACGGCACCAACACACTGTGTCGCCAATCCTCAGGTATACCTTCATCATCAAACATACTGTTAGCAATTCTCATCATAACTTCAATTCCTATCACCCCACTCGCTNTTATATGTTCTGCCGCCACTTCCGAAACCCCTGTCGCTTTAGCTAGTTTCATTTCTCTAACTCCTTTCTCTACTTCCTCCATCGTCACCTTCTCAATAGGTCCGTGTGTGACCGCGGATTCCACATCTCCATCCCACTCATTCTCTTCATTCATCAACCTTTCCATATGAGCTTTCCACACCTGAGCTTTTTCCTTCTCATCTATGCACAACTTGCCAGATCCATCCCAAACACATCCATTCCCTATAACATCTTTCCTATCCCTCATTGACTGCTTTGCTACTTTGAACATTTTTCTCGAACTCACATCAAATTCCATTTCCTTCATTAACCTATCTGATGCTTTCGTCATTGCAGTTGCCACTGCCTGTTTTGCAACCTTCTTAGCCTTCTTATACTCAAACTCCGCTTCTTCCGTCATGTCCCTTCTCCATACCCTAAACCTCTCCTTCTTGACCTCCAAAACCCTTCTTATATCTTCATCCCACCACCACGTCTCACCATGCCTACACTTTCCTTTCGTCCATTCCCATATTTTATCTTGCCGTAGCCAACACACAGTCCTGTAATCCTCCCAAACCATCTCCATCCTTACCACTCTCCCAATTTTCAGCCACCTTCACTTCAAATGCCTTCCTCACCTCTGCATCCTGCAACTTCCATGTCTTTCTCTTTGCCACAAACTTATCCTTCTTCCTCCTTCCCATTTCTTTTGATGTCACATCCATCACAACCATACTATGCTGCAGCATACCAGGTATCGCCTTCACATTTTTCACATACTTCCTATGTTTGGCCCTTACCAATATATAGTCTATCATCGACCTATGCTCCCCTGACCTATATGTAATCAATCGCGCTGGTTCCCTTGTAAACCAGGTATTCCCCACCACCATGCTATGTGCATCCGCCAACTCCAACACTCTACGCCCTTCCTCATTCCGTATACCATATCCCCATCCCCCATGTACACCTTCATATCCGTCTCCATCCGCCCCCACATGACCATTCAAATCACCCAACAACACCACAAACTCATCCAACCCTGCTTGCCCAATCTCGTCAGAAACATCATCATAAAACCTATCCTTCTCCTCTTCCTTCCTACTTTGTTGCGGAGCATATCCTGATATCACCCTCACTATTACTTTTCCAAACACCACCACCACAATTGCACCATTGCTTTTCCGCCTCACTTCCAACACCTTCTCCACCAACTCTTCTCTTACCATCACACCAACTCCTCCCGTACCATCATCCCCCTTCCACCACAACTTATATCTTCCACCTTTAGCTCCCACAAACCTTGTACCCTCACCCTTCCATCTGATCTCCTGTAATGCAGCCACGTCAACCATTCTCCTCTGCAGCTCCTCCACCACTTCCAAACTTTTTCCTGTCAACGTGCCTACATTCCAGGTACCAAACCTCCAACCCCTTGGTCTACAAGTAGTCCTTCCATCTATAGTGCCTTGCACCGCCACACTATAGAGTGGGGTGCCAGTAGCCAGACCATCCACAGGGCCTTGCACCACAACCCCATGGACTGGGTCTCCGGAGATTCTTCGCACCCTCTTCTGCCGGATACTGAGGGCCATTGTTATTTCCGTCATCATAAGTATTATTTTTTGGCTAGTTTTTACGCAGGACGTCCTTCCTTACGCAACCACAGTTATAAGCGGTGGGCCTAGCCTTTGTTGATCCAACATCACTCACAAGGCAGTGAGGGTCAGTTTAATGTCATAACCAGGACCTCACATTCACTCATATACTCTACCCATATTCAATCAAACACATACAATATACATTTACAGTTTATGTGAATTTATAAAATTGCTTAATCTAATTTTATTTTTTATTTAATTTTTAGAAATTTTTAATTTCTTAAAAACTAATTTTAAACTCTAATGATGGCTATATGTAAAAGTACATATCTGTATGTGTTGCGATGTTATTATTTTGTTATATATCCTTTATATTATTATTTGTGTTTTTGCTGTTTATTGCTGTACTTTTAGTGTTTTTAATGTCATGTCCATTTTACTAAACCTTCGTTGGTATATTGTGGTTTAAAGTAATAGCCTGCATTTAATTTAATTTAATTTAATCAGTATAGCTTTCTGTTAAATCATTACGTTCTAATTGTTTTGGTCTAACATTTTTTTTTACTAAGGATCCATATAGTTTGCAAAATATTTATAATTGTAATTGTTTTTTTTTATTTTTATGTAATTATGTTATTATTTTTATGAGATGTAAAAAGATTAATTACAATATTTGTTTGATCGTTTAATGGTTTTTCATGCTAAATGTAGTCTTTTTTCATTTAATTTAACATTAGTTTCATGTTGCAATTAAAAATAATAGTTGAATGACTATTGACTAGCAACAAATTTTGTTTGACTGTGTATTTGCGTGGCGTGCATATGTGTGCGTGCATGTGTGTGTGGCGTGTGTGTGTGTAGTTTGTGTGTTCGTGCGTGTGCGTAATATGCTTCTACTTGCTTGATTGTTTTGGAAGGAAGGCTCATAGGATACCATCATCACTTGAATGAAATGTTTCTTAGTGCATCAACTTTTTCTTTGCATATTCAATAATGAATCTTAGTGTTTTTATATCATATCAAATGACATGTGATGATTGTTTTCCAAGAAGTTGATAATGCTCCACAATTCATCAATTTCATCACATTACTTCACCAATGATCACATCTTCATGTTCTTGCTTGTCCTTATCATCAGGCTTAGTAATTAAATAAGTTTGGTTATCATTTTTATTTACATTTTCATTATAATCATTTCAGTTTATTAATTTTATGGTTAATTTTACAAAAAATTCATGTTTGGATGTCATCACCAGTTTGCTCCTAGACATCATCACATTTTTCCGCCAGTCATCATATCATCATCTCATCGTCGTCGTTACTATCATCATCTGTACTTTCGATGTTATTCACCTGAGCTTATCAAGAGTTATTTTAAATTTTGACATCTTTATAATTTTTTTTAATATTTCAAAGTTTTCTTGGTTATTTATAAGATTATGAAACTGGTTTGATGCTTTATCCATTCAGCCGTCTTTTATAAATTAATCTTTCTGTATTGTTTGTCATGTTAAGAGGTTTTCAAAAAGTTTGAGACCACACTTTTTACAAAATTTTGACAAAATTCTGTATTATGGTTTCTTAAAAAATATGCCCTAATGCCTAATTTTATTAATACTCTATATATTTTGCATAAATTTCTACTGAATATTTTCAATTTCTATATAATTCCATTTTTTTAAATAATTTTTTTTTTTTTAAAATTGTTTAACAATTACAAGTTTGGTGATGTATAAATTATACCTTCAGTGTGTTACTGCTGCAATGTATGATTGATCATCTGAAATTTAATTTGAAACTGTGGGGTTATATTACTATCCAGTCATTTATTTGTGTGCCAGTGTTTTTATATTTGCATGTGAATTTATGTACATTGGATGGTTATTTGTTCGTGTGATTGTGGCTATGTGGGTGTTTGTGATACTCATGTTTGGTGTGTACATGCATGTACGTGTTTGGCGTGTACACGTCTTTGTGTGCGTGTGTGTCTGTGTGTGTGTGTTTGAGTGTGTTTGTTGTCTGTCTGTTTTGCTTGTCTGCAAATAAGGACAGACAGACATTAGGACAAATGAATAACTTTTGTAGCAGGTTTGTACATGATCAATGAGTGTGATTCTCGCCTACTAATCATTCTGTGAAAAAATTCGTTTGTTTGCAATGTTTGCTCTTCAAGGTAATTTTTATTTCATGAACTGCGGTTGTTACCTTACTGACTGTTTGTTACATTTTATTGTCTTAAAAATTATAACGAATACTTTATGGCAAAGAGAATCTTTTAAACTTTTTTATCTTCTTTTCTACTCTTGAAAATATGTGATCACCTTAGTGTGTAGTTGTCTACAATGTTTTTACATTACATTTTATATATTCAAAAATGTTATAACTGGTAATGCTTTAGAATTTAAGAAATCATTGTAAGAAAGAAAAACTTGTTTGCAATATTTGTTGAATATTTAAAATTTTTTTAGATAAGTTGAATTCATATCCATAAACTATATTTGGGTATGTTACAGCAAGCAGTCTGCCTCCATAGATTGCATGTAAAGAATTAATGTTCATTTACTTCCTGAATTTTTCCATTCATTCCTCAGTGTGTTACTGTGGACCTTACTGATTTACTATATAGATGTCTAAGGTGTTACTCATCATACACCACAACATATTCATTATACATGATTCAGTTCATTAAAATTGTTGGCACGCACACACACGCACGCACACTCGCTCTTTCTTTCTCTCTTCCTCTCTTTATATATATATATATATAATTTGAAATGTTTTAATACATTTTCTATTTAAACAGACCTTTCTTTTAGCAAATTTTTTATTAAATAGAACATAAAGAAAAAATGAGCAGTGTTGTTATTGAGAATGATAACTTAGTAAACGAAGCGTGCACATGCATGCGTTGTTGTTGTAGTTGTTGATGTTGTACACAGGGTACATAAGTAAAGTATAAAGTGCCTGTAATTCTTCTTCAAAGAGATTATTTTTTCACATGGACCTGCCCTTGGAGAATTGCTATTGTGATTGCATCATCCATTCTCATTAATTGTTTCAGACCAAATTCACTTACTAATACTGTAACTTATTTTCCTTGACCTTGTTCTTTTCTGCCTTCCAGCTCTCTCTCTCTCCTCTCTTTCTTTCGCCATCCTCTTTATTTGTTGAATTTTTTTAGATATTTCCTGTATTCAGAAATTTAAGTCAATTAGTTTTTAATTTAAAGGGTTACTTTGTGGAATGGAAAGCAAGTTATTAATTTTTGAATTAAAATCTTTTACCTAGCGTTATGTGGTCATCTTCTAAAGCACGTTGAACATAGATCAAACATTAAGGGTAAAAGCTGACATAATGGAATATCAATTAGAAAGGTTATATAATTTATGTTGTACACAGTACATATAAAATATTGTGTTGACATCACATGGTACGTACATACATGCATACATATGTATATGTACATATGTATCGAGGTTCTCAGCCCGATGGACCCCAACACCCTTAAATTTCTTAAGGCAATATGTAAAATGATCAGCGTCAGATCAGGCGACAGCAGGGAACTGTTTTTCGCAACTAACCACATTTCGTGCTTGTTGCAGCGGTTCCTGCGTGTCTGTGTGCCTGAAAATATCCAACTGAATGCCGACATGTGCAATTAACGACAAATCAAAGTGTTAATCCATTTGTTACTTGATGTTTGACGGTTCAGTGTCACTCATCATGTTTTGGTTTTAACATATATATGCATGTAGGATATTTCATGCACGTTTTCATTGCACTACACCGTGTAGGCGCAAACATGAAATGCACGCACGCACTTGTGCAAACATTCACATGAACCCGATATAATTTTTTCCATCAACGAAAAGAAACATTGATATTTTTGCAGCACCGGAATACATTTGATAGGAGCTGATTGCAGGAAAATATTAACATCCCTTGGTTAACTTCCACTTTGTAGCATTAAAAATCTCTTCTATAATAGTATTCAATTCATCCTAGTTGGTTTCTGCAATATGTACTCATATTTGTGTGTGCATGTGCATCAGTCTGTGTTTGTTTGTGTGTGTGTGTGTGTGTGTGTGTGTGTGTGTGTGTGTGTGCGCGTATGTGTGTGTTGTATTGATTATTATGAAGGTGTCATGCAAACCAAATGTTTGGGTTTGTTTTCATATCTATATTTTATATGTGTATTAAAAACTGTTGGACAAGCAGGTTTTCATTGCCAGCTACTCTAGTAGTGGTGGTGCAACAAAACATAACAATGCGGTTTTTGTTCTCTAGTTGTCCGTATCTATTTTGCTTATGTTTCGATTTAAAAAGACACAAATGCACTGCTGCTACTGAGTCAGCATCGTCAGCAGTGCGTAATTATTGAACCCCATCTATCACACATAACCAATCCATCTTAGGCATTGTACAGTGCGGTAGGTATTATCGGTACTCGCTGGTACAGCGTATTTATTGTTAATCATCACATTGCGAGGTCTTATTTATGTAGACAATATATGTTGGTAGTAACGCGGACCTACTCAAAGACACAAAGAATACCAATATTAATCCCATTACTGCAATATTTTTCATTGATATCTGTAATTGTTTGGCAGTTTTATTATGGATGTTGTTACTGCCGTTGGATATGCAATGGTTGTTTTTAATAAATTGTACAGTGAATAAACTTTGATATAAACTTTTAGAGTAGAATTATGTTTTTACATTTGTATAAGTATGTGTTATTTGCTATGTTTGTAAGTAGTTATGAATGCTTTTGCGAATGTATGTGTGTGGTAGTATCTGTGTTTATGTATACATGTGGTATACATATACATATATGTGTGTATGTCGTGTGCGGTGTATTGTGTGTTTCTGTGTCTGCGTGTGTGTGTGTGTTTATGAGTGTTTTATTTCATATTTCTTTTCATGGGTGTGTATATTTTGTGGGAACAAAGATTGATGAAGAGCATGATAGATGATGTCAAATGGAAATTTTTTTTACTTCTCTTTATAGCTTTTTTTTGAGAAAGCAATTTTCTTTGATGTGTTCTTTTTTCCTCCTGTCAGTCAATCAGTTTTTTTCTTGACTTTAAATGATTTGAATAGTCTGTGTAATGGTTACGTGTATGTCTGAAAATAGGCATTTCTCTTTCAAAGTTATCGAAAATGTTTATCCAATTAATTTTTTTAAAAAATTGTTTGCCGATGGCTATATAACTATGTAAGCGTATGATATCAATTTTTCTCTTATTCATCCATCAATTACTTTTTTGGTCCACACAATGATTCATTCATCTGTCTCCACCTACCTGTGCCTTTATTCACTGGTGTCTCTATTCTTCTTTTTTTATCTTTTTTATCTTCCTTTCCGTCAATTGGAATATATGCCTTTATATTTATCCATATATCCATCCATATATCTATTTATATCCATCTATCTATTTATAACTATATGTTCCTATATCTCCCGCATCTGCCCGTCTTGTTATTTGTATAAACATCTATCCAATATATCTGTCAAATTATATTTTTCTAAATGATGAATTTGTAAAGGGTGCCAAGAGGGTGCTCAGATCAAACGAGATTCAAATTCCAGCCAGTGGAATGCTTGATACTGAACTGGATCTATCATTTTCACTGCAGGTAAAATTGTATCATTGATCATTGTATATCACACAAAACACACACTCACTCACACACACATATATATACATTTACAAAATGATATCAGCCCATTACCATATAACCATCCACTTTTATTAATATCGACTTGTTCAAATCATTGTGCATCATCATTATTAATTATTTATTGCCGTTTTCATTGTCTTTTTATAGATTGAATGAATGAGCGAGTGAGTGAATGAATGAATGAATGGTTATATTGTAATGGGATATAATATAACTATGACAACGTCATCCTGTAATGTGACGAATCAATGAAATAAACGCATGAATAAATAAATAAATGCATGAATGTTGACTAAAGGAATGAATGATGAATATATTGTGTAAGAGGTGCATCTGTAGGTCAGTCAACCACAAGTGATCAAATTACGTCACTCATCCTATGATTAAGCATCATCATTCATTATATTCCGTTATATTATGGTTGTTGGCACCTCTCTACTGCTACCTCAAGTTTAATAAGTTATTAACCTTAAAATAGGCAACTCTTTATTTCGGTGTCATGTTCAAGTTTGATGAGTTGATGACTTTTAAATGGGCAACACTTTATTTGCGTGTCATCCACCTGCCGATGTAATAATTTGTATAAGTTATGCAAATATTTACATAAATAACTGTAGGAGTGAGTGTTGGTTGGATTTTTCAATATAAAAACTGAAATTTTCTTTTAGTATCCACATTTTTTGAAGAGAGATTGCAACTATCTGCAAATTTTAATCCAAAGAAGGAAGAAGTACAAGAACAGAGCTATGCCAGGGTATAAGGTCTGTTTTGTCTTATATTATTTTATGTTTTTGTTTGTTTAGTTTTTTCTTCGTCATTGAATTTTGGTTTTTTGGTTCATTCATTCATTCATTTTATTTGATAGTTAAACCTTGCTTTAATCCATCCTTTATTAATTCATTTATTCTTTCATTCATTCATTTGATAATTAAGTTTTTTTGGTTTATTTGTTGTTTTTTAACTTTTTAAAATTTGTTTACCGCTGGAATGAAAATTATGACTGCCTTATTGATAAATATCAGTTGAAAATAATTTAATATACATTTAATAAAATGCGTGTTAAGTATTGAAATAATGCTGATGAGAAATAATTTCATCACGCACGTTCGCATCTTCACATGTGAGTTTTGTTGAATGTTATCAGATTGAAATTTTATAAGGATGATTTTGAGTACTGTGGCCTTTCATTTCTGTGTTTTATCTCTTAAGAATAATTTTTTGGACCAAGTTAATCTTACGACTGAATGCTAAAGAATATTTTATGCTCTCTTTGATGTTAATTTTGAGGATTATTGTATTCATTTTCGTTGATGTCAACTTTTTTATATGTAGATAGCAGTTTATATAGAATCAATAGTTGTAATCCTCAGTTTGAAAATTATTTTCATTGGTAAATGGCTGTATATATATTTCAGAGTTTCAAGTAGTCCCAAAAATATATTGCAACAAATGTTGATTGAGAATGCTTGATAATGTGTTGGCTTTGCTTTGCTCTCCAGCTAATTAATGTGTATCAAATGTTAATAATTCAACTTAATTACTGACAATCATCGTTCACTTTGGATTAGTGGAACAAATATTTCTGAATATTTTAAAGCTAAAAATGAAGTTGATCATCTCTGCCACAGACGTTGGCATCCGGCAAGGTGAACATGAGTCACATCCTGCAGCATTCGTGCGACCAGGAACTCAAACTCTTTCCAGAGGACAGCAAAGAGAGCGCCAACCCCGTTGCCATGGTGATGATGATGTCACTTTCTAGTCAACCCGTCGATCACGTGATTAATAGGAGGCAGATTGTCTCGACTGATGCTGGTTCGTTATGATGATGAAGATAAGATGAGGATGATAATAATAATGATGACAATGATGATGAGGATTATGACAATGAGGATGATGATGACGATGATGGTGAGGATGATAAGGAGATGGATGACTGAGTTTATCAGGTCAGATCGTGAGATGATCTGTGGTATGTTTTTTTGAAATTAATGATGATGAGGATGATGATGATGTAAGGATGAGGAAGATTGAGTTTGTCTGATTGTCAAATGGATAGTGGTGATGATAGGTTATTTTTGTTTTGACAATGACGTCGAAAAGGTTGATGATAATCACAAAAAAGATGAGAAGAGGGACTATGATGAGGAAGTTTTTATTGTTTCATCATGGTAATACTGTGAAAATAATTAGATTGGTATTTAAATTATTGATGAGGTCTATTTGTATTTTGTGATTGTGATGATGACAGCTCACAGTCATGCTGGTGATGATGTCTTGGGGAGAATGATGATGACGATGATTGTGATGATGATGACGAATGTATGATGACGATTACGGAATAATGGATAGCAGACGTTAATTTTTATATTGGTTGATGTTTATTAATTTTTTTTCAGCCTTATACTTTGCTCTCATTTCCTACCTTTTAATTCATTAAATAGTTTTATCTTACTCTTAATTAAAAACTCATGGTAATTTATCATCCGCCAGCCAGCATTCATTATCATTTTCATCAGGTTATTAATTAACGTTAGTGTCAACTTCATCATTTTCATCGTCACCGCCATCACTGTATCATCATTTGTTGTCAGTGTACTCATTGTAAGTGTAATAATTGTGATCATTGTCTCTGTAATCATTGTAAGTGTAATCATTGTAAGTGTAATCATTGTAATTATTGAAGATCGTTCGCCCGGTGAGATGTCAGATGACGACGATGTGATACATGATGAGTACTCCTCCAACGATGACACCAGCGATGTCGAGATGATGATGACCGCCGATGATGACAACAATCCGGTGATGAGAAAGACGAGGAAGGCCAGGGATAGATTTATGATCAGGGTGAGATTTCAATTTATAAATCACTTTTCACTTTCTTCATCCAGATGAATTATTAGCGTATGGAAATACATTCATCTATGTATTTCTGCACTTGTTTATTGCTATATTATGAAAATGAGGTTTTGTTTTACTTGAAAATATCTTAATCAAAAAGACAAATTGAATTATTTTTATTTTTTCAAGTGCTTTTTTGAATGCTTGCTGACATTTCAAACTTTTTTGGCATCGTTGTTATCATAGTTTGCAGTTTATAAATTTTGATTGAATTTTAGCAACAGAGAAATTTCAAAGAGAAGTTTGCAGCTTTGTTGAAGAGATTTAAAGTTTCTGAAGAGGTAGCTATTCAGTTTTTTTTTCTTCAAAATATTATTTCAATAATTTATTTCCTATTTGTTCTCTTATCTAAATTGGTTCATTTTCTCATTCAAGCAGTCTTCTTTGTCAGGAGAACTAATTATTATAAATCGTTTGATTGTTCTGAATATACTTTAACGTATTTTTTATGTATTTATTTTCCACTGATTTTAATCAATTTTGCACGTTAACAGATGATTTTTAAAATCGTTTTAAAATTTTAAAATTCGATTTTCAATTATCTAAATTTGTAAAACATTTCATTTTGCGAACTGATATGAGTATATAATTATTCACTCGTGCACTTACTGAGCCAACCAATTAAACTGATCGCCAGGTTTTGGAATCAGCTGTTCAGGACCTCGGCGGAGATAATGAGATAAGAAGAGATGACGACAACGTCGATGATTTGTTTGAAGATGTAGAGAACCTTTCCGAAAGCGATCCAGACATTGACGCGCTCAGTGTTAGGTCGACACCCAAACCAAAGCTAAGGTCCGTGGGTGGTTTTTGGCGAGCTCTTCTGTTTATAAATTTTAAAGTTTGTGGGTGTATCAGTGAATGGATTGAGTTAGTAGTGAATGAATAACTGAATGAATGCAGTTTTCGTGGTTCTGGGATATCTTTCCTAATAATGCTTTTGTTTTGAGGTAGTTTTATTATTGATATTAATTTGAGCACAACCTGACATCAGCTAATTAAATGTATTAATTAATTAGTTAAAACAAACAACAACACACGTTTAGACGACATTTTCCCCGAGATCGGGGGTTGCCGTTTGGCTACCTATGATGAAACCGAAATACCCCTCGACGCCATCCACATCTGTCACTCGCCTCAGTATCACGCAACCCCGCTTTCACCCTGTCCTTCTCCACCTGCTCTCTCCATCCCAATCGCGGACGACCCCTTCCTACCACTCCTTCAACCTCGAACTCCAACGCTCGCCTAATCCCGACCCTTTCACCCCTTCTCAACACATGTCCATACCATCGCAATCTCGATCTCCTTATCAATGTCACAATGTCCTCATTCAGTCCCATCATTGACATCAGCTCTGTACTACTCCTCCTATCCTTCACTTTAATCCCACACATCATCCTCACCATAGCTCTTTCAGCCCTCTGCAGTACACTTTCCTCCTCTCTCCTCAACACCCAAGTTTCACCACCATATACCATCGCTGCTCTCACACATGCTTTATATACCCTCCCTTTCATCTTCACTGACCATTTCTTTCCACACAATACCCCACCCAGTTCCCTAAATTTCATCCATCTTATACGAACTCTAGCCGTAACTGCGCTCAAACATCCGCGTTCAGCTTATCCCCTAAGTAAACAAAGCTTTCCACTCTTTCAATACCACCACTCAACCCCGTCCTTGCGTCCTTCCTATTAATAACACCATGAACACATTTCTTACATTTGAACGTGCCTTCCACCTTTTTCAGTGCCCCCCTCACACCACTACATCTCCTATGCACCCATTTCTGACATCCTATACACAATACCGAGTTAGCCTTCACTCTCCTGTCACATACCCCACAGGGTCTATTTTACTTATCACTCGCTCCTCACCTTTCCCACTCACCATTACCTTCGTCTTACCAATATTAACTTTTAACCCTTTCTTTTCAATAACACTTTTCCATCTGTCAAATTTTAACTGCAGTTCTTCCATGCTATCAGCCATCAAGACTAAATCATCTGCATACAAAATCTCAAATAACAACCCCTCCATTATGTTTCCACACACAACTTCCATCACAATTGCAAACAGAAACGGTGATAACACTGATCCTTGATGCACTCCTACCTTAACACTAAAAGCGTCCGACATCCCCCTTCCAACCCTCACCTTTGTCACCATATTTCTCAACCTCCTCTCAAGCACCCTCTCCACTACCTTCATTCCGTTCTCTAGCAATTTCACACCCCTATATGACCCACAATCTCTCACATCTCCTTTGCCCTTATACAACGGCACCAACACACTGTGTCGCCAATCCTCAGGTATACCTTCATCATCAAACATACTGTTAGCAATTCTCATCATAACTTCAATTCCTATCACCCCACTCGCTTTTATATGTTCTGCCGCCACTTCCGAAACCCCTGTCGCTTTAGCTAGTTTCATTTCTCTAACTCCTTTCTCTACTTCCTCCATCGTCACCTTCTCAATAGGTCCGTGTGTGACCGCGGATTCCACATCTCCATCCCACTCATTCTCTTCATTCATCAACCTTTCCATATGAGCTTTCCACACCTGAGCTTTTTCCTTCTCATCTATGCACAACTTGCCAGATCCATCCCAAACACATCCATTCCCTATAACATCTTTCCTATCCCTCATTGACTGCTTTGCTACTTTGAACATTTTTCTCGAACTCACATCAAATTCCATTTCCTTCATTAACCTATCTGATGCTTTCGTCATTGCAGTTGCCACTGCCTGTTTTGCAACCTTCTTAGCCTTCTTATACTCAAACTCCGCTTCTTCCGTCATGTCCCTTCTCCATACCCTAAACCTCTCCTTCTTGACCTCCAAAACCCTTCTTATATCTTCATCCCACCACCACGTCTCACCATGCCTACACTTTCCTTTCGTCCATCCACATATTTTATCTGCCGTAGCCAACACACAGTCCCTGTATCTCTCCCAAACATCTCCATCCTTACCACTCTCCCAATTTTCAGCCACCTTCACTTCAAATGCCTTCCTCACCTCTGCATCCTGCAACTTCCATGTCTTTCTCTTTGCCACAAACTTATCCTTCTTCCTCCTTCCCATTTCTTTTGATGTCACATCCATCACAACCATACTATGCTGCAGCATACCAGGTATCGCCTTCACATTTTTCACATACTTCCTATGTTTGGCCCTTACCAATATATAGTCTATCATCGACCTATGCTCCCCTGACCTATATGTAATCAATCGCGCTGATTTTAATTAATTAGTTAATTAACTAATAATTTCCGAGGTTTATATGTAGCAGATGAAGATGACGATGAAATAAATTTATAATATTTATAATCTTTCTGTAATATTGATATTACGTTTATGTATGTAATTGTGATGTTCATCTGCATTTATGTAACACTCACCATCCAGTTGGGTGTAACATATTTTGCAGCATAATTGTGACATACGTGTATACCTACATAATTTATGCTACGTGTTTCCAACATGCAGACCATTCTTCTCTGGTCGTGGCGGGAGCAACACCTGCCTGGATGATAGAAGGAACAATGTATGCAGTCGAGAGCCATATTCATATTTATTCGTTTTTTAATTTCTTTACTAATTTTTTTTGCTTTGTTGTTTTTAATTTTTTCAGGTGCACGAATTAAACTTGTTAACTTTCGAATGCATAATATTTATAACATAGCATTAGCAAGAGACTGACGCATTGTTACTGCGCTGTTACTGGCTTACAATTTTGTTTAAAAAAATATTTTGTTCAATTATTTGATTTTTTTCTTTGCAACAAACACTTTCTGTTGCTAGCAGATGAATGTTATTCATTGATACAGATTGACAAATTTTTAAAATGTTAACTGTCCATTGTCCATTGCAGCATGATTGGTCGGTTGATGAGATGGGTCTGAAGAAATCTGATGACACAAACCAGGTTAACATAGCTGGCATGGTAACGCCGCTGCTAAATTTTTGATTCGTGTCAATGAATCATGCGTGCTTTCGTCGTTACGTTGTTTTTATATTTTCTGGATTGAAGGGTTTTTGTCGTAACATTTGTTTATAAGTTATTTTTTTCTCATTTTTAATTTGTGTGTTATTTTTATTCTAATTTAGCTGTTACTTAACAAATTTTAATGTCCTTCAGCTACATCTGTCAAATAATTTTGTTTTAACATTTTTTTTGTGCGTGTCCATAATATTTTAATTTACAGTTTAGTTGAATTTTTTTATTTCTTCTTACGTTTTCATTGCTAAATATGTTTTAGGAGAATGGGAAAATAGATCGTAACGGTTTGAACATAATGAACAACAACACCAACAACATCATCAGCAACAGCAGCACTGCAAACCAATCCAACATTCCAAATGATGCATTTACTCCAGTGCGCAGAAAAACAAGCAAACAATTTTCGGCAATTTTTTCACCACCGGCGTTCTTTAAAACTCCCAAAAATAGAAACAGGAGTAGTTCGTTTGCTGATAAGATGTATTTAATGAGTAATAACAACAAATGCGTCAACAACATTTACAACAATGTTGAGTATAGTTACAATAATAATTATAACAATACTGCCAGTAGTTTCAATAAAGATAATAACAATAACAAACAATCTCGTAGATGCAGCACTAGCGCATGTGAAGTGCTTGTGAGTATGGCTTTTACTTCATTGCTTCTATTATTTCAGTTCATATTTCGTTTCTCTGTACTTATGTTGCCACTAACATGCAGTAGTTTTTTTTTGTTTGTTTGTTTTTAAATTAACATCAGTTTCCACATTTTTTGTTATAAATTTTTTAATAGAAAATTTTATAACATTTAACGTTGTACATATTTTTAACCAGTCACGTTTGAAATGTGTTTGTGAATTTTTTAGGATGTATATTAGGTAATCGTGCTTGCTTGTTTATTGTGGTGCAGTGTGTAACTAGCCCATACAATTGATGGTATTCTCTTGCCTATGCAAATGTATTTCAATACGCAACAGAGTTATCCTTAATTGAGAAATGTTGACTGGAAAGGGTTTCCTCTCTTTTCAACATTTTTCAAATTCACTTTTCGTTTGCTTTCTAATGACGGAGGCATCGATCTTGAGACATGGTCCAACTAATTATTTTGTGGGAATCAGTTTCCATCTGATCTGTTTTGCTGAAAAATAGTTAAAAATTTTTGAGATACGACGTCATGTGTCAATCAACGATAATTTGTTAAGAATAAAATTAGGTTGTTCACGAAAATCAATAATCCAAAAATGTCATTCACCTCAAACAGCCCCGTCGCATTTTCATGGAGCAGATGTCGTCCATCTTGTCATGTGACCATAACTCGCCCGAAGTCATCGTCATGGTCAACAGTCTTGAATGGCACGGACAGGCTGGTTCACTTCATCGTTCACTCCATCTTTTGTTATTGTTCATCTTCAACTTTTGTTGTTCGTTTTCATCCTTTGTCATTTTATTGCAGTAATGAGTTGAGGTTTGTAATGTTTTAATGTTATCTGCTGGATCTCTGTTTATAAATGCTTGAATTAGATCCTGCTATTTATTGATTAGTGATGTTTTAATCAAATGTCATTTCATTAATGTATCTGACAGTTGCTGGCACAAGCTCTGCAGAGCACGAAACATCGTACAATTTGCACTTGTTCACCATCCGAAGTGCGAACCATTGTCTCTACCATTGCTTCCAAAATTCAAAAATGGTAATTCATCTGCTATACATTTCTTTATTCATACCGTATATTTGAAATAAAATAGTTTATATTTAAAAAAATTTTCGGTTTGCATTTTACCATCCAATTTGTTTATACAATCTTGCTGAACTATCGACAGCACAAACAAAAGTCTGACCCAGGAGCTACCAATAAAGGTTGCCATTGTTGGGGGAGATAAGTACATCAGCTCTGTTCTTCGTCCATATGTTGAACTCTTCTCCAACAAATCATCTGACTGGATCAATTACATAAGGTTCCTTGTGGTTCCTCTCGGTTCGTTTTCTTCTTTTTTATTACTTTGTTCAATGCTTTAATTTTAAAGTTTCTAATTGTTAAAGCAAAAATATCTATTATTAGTTGGGATTGTCTAATATCACGAATAGTCATCTTAATTTGTAAATATGTTGTTTGGAATGTTTTATAATTTTATCATCAGATGTTGTAAATATTCAAGAGTTTTGATGATAATATTTTATCTTCATTAGAGCATTCATTGATAACTGATGACATCATGTCCAGGTCCCAGCATAATAGGCAAGAACTTGTCCAGCATCGACAACAGGTATGCAGGGCTCTTCAACGATTCGGCCTGGAAGGACAATGTCTTTGAAAGATTTGATTTCTCAAACCGATTTAACCAATCGATGGGTGGGTTGTTGTTGTTGTTGTCGGGTTATCTTCCGGGCAGTGCCACAGCGTGTGAAGGTTGTGTCGCAGCAGTGTGTGAAAAGTTTGACATCAGACTTTGAAGTTGACTGCTTGTTTTAATTAATTCCATGATTTGATAAATTTACTGTTTGAGCAAGATATCCAACTTCAGTAACTATGATGTTATGCCTGTGATGTTAATTCAGTAACTAGTGATGTTAATTTGTGTAGATTATAATTGTAAGTTAATGCAATTTCAGATATAGGTGAAGTTGCCACCAGGATTGTAAAGTACTTGAACAATGCCAGACACATGATTCAACTGCCTCTCTCTGAAGCCATCCTAACTAATAAAGATAAGGGGTATATGTTCATTTCAGCATCTGCTTCTATTATCTTTCTGTTTTTTGGTTTTGCAATAGCCTTTGTAAAGTTTTATCAAACAAATTGTGTTTACAAACTGTATAAAACTTTTAAATCTTTTTGATATTTACAAATCATGCTTGGAAATCTTCAAAAATTTCTTTCTTTAATAGTTTTGCTGTTCTATTATTTTGTGTTTGTATAATTTCTTAAATATCAACTTTTATTGTGAATATTTAATTTTATTTTATATTTTTATATTACTTACAAATTGTTTATATCGTGTTCAGCTAAATAACTTGTAGTACAATAAAATACATTTAACAGCATTGATGACAGCTCGCATTTGATTGTTCCATTTCTTGGTGAGGTCAGACTCGGAGTCATGGATGTCGGCAACACTTCTAATATTTTTTCTTCTCTCATTGGTTTGTTTGTTTGTATTCTCTTCTTTCACTCATTGGTTTGTTTGTTTGTTTTTTGTAACTTAATCTTTATTTGGAAATTTTTTTTCTTCACAGTTCAGTTATTCCAACCATTTATTCAGATTACGATGAGACTTCGAACGCAAATGCCAGTCTGTCCAACAGTCCACCTCAATCAAGTCACATGATCAGCCACATGACCAACATGGACAAAGTAAAGGAGAACATCTCGTCAGTTTTATTTTTGCTCATTCTAGTATATTTTCTGGCTAGATGATTTCTGGTGTTTTAAAAATATTTTTAGATTTGTTTTTACTGTTTTTCAAGTTTTTTTGGATTGCATACGTTTCATATTTAATTAATATAATGTTGTTGATTAATATTTGTCGCCAGTCACACGCCGCCTGAAAGCAACAACTTCCTGAGCACTCCAACAACCACAACAACTGCGTCATCTACAACAACAGCAGCACAGAACATCGACGCTTTCAACTTGCAGGTTGACTACTGGCTCATGTCTGGCACATCCAGCCAATCATCGAATGCAACATCTAACTTGCCAACAAATCTCTTCAACAGTGATCTGAAATCAGATCTGCTTACCAACATTACAAGCTCTGCAAGTGGAAAGTTCTTGAGTAAAAAAGATTTGAAATGTTCATTGAAGATGATGTTTCGGTCAGTTAAAATTTTTCGTAATTCCGGTTTGCAGCTGTCCGGTGATGGTAGTTTGCTGGCAGGGGGCTCAAATGCAGGGCTGTCCATGGTCGTCGTCACGAGGGAGAAAAAGCAAAAAAGTGATTTTCAACATTTTCAATTTTCCTATCGTTTAAATGAACTCTCCATCCAACATTGGAATCAAAATTAAACTTCAAACATTCTCAGTCATGCGCATAGGCAAAAGATCGAAAGAATCTGAGTTGAACAAGAGTCAGCAGATAGATGGCATCAGCAGACTTATCTGCACATCCAGATCTCAAAATCATCCTCTCAATGGTAATCCATCTCACTTGCCATTTTTTTTTAAATTTCTTATATTTTACAACATCAAATAGATTAAAAATTTATAATATTAGATAATTTAAAAGTTAAATCCGTCTGTTAGCCGTTAATAAAAATTGAAACTGATGCTAATTTGCAGTGACCATTGACGGAGTGGATTGGTCTGGAATAAAGTTCTTCCAGGTGTCCAGCCAATGGCAAACCCACATCAAATACTTCCCTGTCCTCATCTTTGGAGACCTCTCCTCAACCACGAACACTGCTCTATAATCCAGTCCAGCCCTGTAAACCTCTGTACATAGTCTTTCTAGTGTTAACAGTACCATTCCTGAACATGCAAGAGAAGCACAAAATTTTTTAAGCATATTAAGTAACACAAGTCATAATTTAGTTAAGAAAACGATATTTCACATCAGTAATGAGAGTTAAAGGGATATTATAAGTTTTTGTTTAATTTCATTTTTTAATTTTTGTAACTTTTTTTGAACCATCTCATTTTTATTAAATTTTTTTTTTCTTTCGTACCAAGCAATTTTTATAAATTTACTACAAAGAATTTTAACTTAATCAGTCTACATTATGTAAAAGTATCTAATTACCGTCTAGTTGAATGTTGTCCATGCTACAAATTTTATAATTACCTCATTAATTATTTCTAATTACTTCATCCGATGACTTTTTAAAATTATTATTATTATTATTACACGAACTAATTTTTAATTTTACGCGCAAATTATTATTCGAGTGAAGATTTACATCCATTCAAAACAATGACAAATGGAACAAATTTTTATTTCTAGTCTGGTGATGCTGATCATATAGTTTTAGTCATAGTTTATTTTTCTGTTACTGATCAATTAGTTGTCTCTCTCTCTCTCTCTCTCTCTCTCTCTCTCTCTCTCTCTCTCTTCTGTCTGTCTTTGCTCATCTGTCTGTCTGTCTCTCTCTCTTCTGTCTGTCTCAAATAACTAAGAGCATTGATTGCATTGGTTTGATTTTTCATTCTAGCATAGTTAGAAGAAAAATTTGTATTTGTTAGCGAAGGTTCTATTTGTTGTTTTTATTAAATGTTAAACTGATTAAAACTAGAACATGATCTTTTTTGTCATATTTCGTCATCATATCATAATATTTTATTACGTTTATATCATATTTTATTGTAAATCAAAATTGAAGTATATCATGTAAGCTTGTTAACAATTACAATTAATTAAAGTTACAATTAAAAAACGATTAACATCTTTTTTTTTTAACTTAAATTGGCTTACATGTATGTACAGTACAAGGATGTATTCTACGTGTCAGTATTGTTGCTACATTTTAGTTTATTTTCTAGACAGGTTTCAAAATTATCTTTGGTTTTTTTTAGATAATTTTTTCGTGATTTCATAAATGCACTTTGGCAAAATAAATCCATTTTTCAAATTAATAAGATCATTATTTAATGGTTATATATATGTTAATTTGTTTTCACTTCAAAGTATTGATGTTACGCTGTCATATTTTATTGATGTAACGTTTTTTTTATTCAATAAATTCATGATCAGTGATCCAATTGAGATCATATAAGTTAAGTCAGAAAAATTTAAATATTTTATAATTTTGTAAAACTTTGTAATGAAATTGACCACACACACACACACACACACACACACACATATATATATATATGTGTGTGTGTGTGTGTGTGTGTGTGTGTGTGTGTGTGTGTATATATAATATTTGGCTTCAATATTTTTCACTGCTTTCAAATAATTTTAATTTGCGTCCATTATGAATCGGCGTCTACCAGCCAATCGTTTTAATGGAAGAGATATTTCTTTTTATTTTGGGTGAAAGCTTTTTGTGGTATTATTTTGTAAGTTTTCATTTCACGTATCTTTTCAATTTTTTGTCCCTTATTAAACTAATCATATAAAATGTTTCGTGTCAAAAAATTTGTAGCCGGTGGCTCAGTGTAACCTTTATTCCGAATTTTTATTTCATCCAAAACTTTTTGTGTCATTCGGCTTTATGAAAATTGAAGAAGCACGCGACTGGTTTGGAACTGTTTGTAAGCTGAATTATTTCTTTGAAAAAAAATGCCGTGTTAAACTTTAGAAAGTTAAAGTAACGGAATGAAATATTACTTCTTAGAATAATAACTTATAAGTTCGAAATGTATGTTCGCCATAGATACAGAAAGTCTGATTTAATATCTTGCTGAAGTTTATCGCAATTTTAATTTTATGCTAATATATTTAATTCATTGGAAAATAAACATAACTATTCACGACCGTAGGCTGGATCTTACCCTGCTAGTGTAAGATATCTTTATCATGCGAAAAATCTTAAATTTTGTCATATGATTACATATAAGTATTGATTTGATAAGATAGGATATAGGATCTTATAGAGTTTTCACGCCTATGGATGGTAGATATCTCTTTTGCATTCTAACAACTCTCCAGTTTTTTTAAATGGCCAACGTAATGTGACAAAAAACTTTGAAGGTATAGGCTAGACATATCTATGGTAACTAAGGAAAATGAAATTACATTCCTGTTTTATTTTCCATTCGTTTTATTACTTTCTAGTTTGACGTCAGTATAAAAGTAATTTTTTGATCTTTTTTTATTTAAATCTAAATTTTTCTATTGATAATCGGATTTTTATTTATTTTGTATGCTTTTCATTTTAAAACTATTAAACGACCATATCAAGCAGATTTTTTGATGAAATTAATACATTTTAATATGCGAATTCATTTCGCTTAAACGTACTAATGCAGGTTTCATTAGAAAAATTGTTGAGTACTTCACTTTTCAAAAAGGTCTTACAATCACATGACAACTGTAGTTCTAAAGATTAAACATAATTGTAATGTTTGTCATGCTAAAATATTTTCAGACGGGATCTGCATAAAAGTTTAGCTAGAGCAGTATTTTTGTACAAAATTAAGTTTTTTTCAAATGCATTTTTTTTCATGTGTACGTATTTATGTGCTCTTGTGAATTAGCTTGCTTCATTACAGTTTTAATAGGCATGGCTGCTTATATTACATCCATGTTAATACGTATCGAAAACAATTGTCATAGCGCGTTTATTATTTTTCTGATATTTTCGTCATTCAACTTATCACGTCTTGTTTGCAGTTGGGACAATAATCTTGGTCAGCATTGATGTTGGTTGATAGCTGATAATTAAATCATAGCACATACACACTATTTAGTTTTTAATTTGTCAAACTATTTGAGATGAAAAGCATTTGGATGACTTGTTATGCGTGCAAAGAAAGTCCTAGCTTATCTAAAATTATAAAACTCAAGAGCCCAATTCATTGGCCTTTCGGCACTCCATTACCTACGTAATGCCTTGGGCTCCAACCTAATAATAATAATATAAAACTTAAACCCTTAATCTATTAATGAGTGTGTGTTACAACGTAGCCTTAACTTAACTATTCATTACATTACGGCCCTAGCTTACCTAAAATTACATAACTCAAGAGCCCAATTCATTGGCCTTTTCGGCACCCACCCCACCACCTACGTAATGCCTTTGGCTCCAACATAATAATAATAATATAAAACTAAATAATTAACCTACCTATCGATACACTTACAGCGTTTTAATTTACATTACAAGATTGTTCCCGAATTACATTGTTGCCCTTAACTACCTGTGAAATTAAATTACTCTCAACCTTAGTAATAATAAATTAGAATGTGTAATGAAAATAAAATTACGCTCAAATATTAACATATGTGTTTATGTATGTACTTGCGTGTGTCTGTGTGTAATATACTGATGCGTGTAATGTGGGTGCAAGAAAAAAATAGAAGCGATAAACTTACGCTGCCTACCTATTCAACTAACATTAGTGTTGGATGCTTTCTATCTAGCCTACCTACAATTAAAATTATGCCTATCTAATCTACCTATATAGCTACTTAATGTAATTGTGTGTGTGTTTGTGCGTGTGGGCATTCTTACTTAATGTTAAATTACAGAGAAAAACAGAGAAAAAAGAATAAAACGTATCCCAGCCAGGCGTGTGTTCTTTGCCATTGAATGAATGAACGTAGCCTGACATCTTTTTACCAGTCAGGCCACAATCATCATCGATATGGCGATGAAATCGAATTGAAATTTTTTTTAATTATTGATAAAAGTATCTAGCATATAGTAAAAAAAATTTAATTTTTCTGAGAGAGAACTCAAAATAATTTGAGACTACACCATAACACAATTGTAAAATTTGAATGTGAAAATATAATATTTCGCACGCAGTTCAAATTTGTCGGGGAGAATTTAATAGTTTGAAATCACACCTTGCTTAACATCCAATGCCAAGCCAAGCTGAGCCAAATGCGTAGATTTGTATTATAAGCGCTTTTATATTAAAATATATTATAACTACATATATCTATCTATTTCTTCATTTAGTTTTGCCTGCGTATGATATTTGGTCAAATTTATTTTATAGGAATTGAATATAACCTTTAGGTATACCGGCTAATTCACTAACAAACAGTTAAATAACTACTGTTAACATGACGTCATTTGCCCATCCTATTTTATAAGTTGAGAATTGAGAATTTTTAAAATTTTTGAAAGATGTGTCTTTATTCATTTTATTTTCAATTACTGTTTGATACTGTACTATCAATTAACAAATAAATCAATTAATCAACCGCTGGGTCAAATCAACTGACTGACCAAACAATCAATCAATCATTTAACTAACCAATCAAACAATCAACTAATTAACCAATAAACCTTGAATTAAGTAATTTGAAATTAATTTTGTCAATTTTAATGAAAATATTGCAATTTCGTAGGTAAGCTAATCTATGGCCTTGTTAAGCGGTAGGTTAGCCACCGTGTTTTCGAAACAAAGAGCAATATTTTCAAAGAGCAATATTCTCATTTAAATTGACAAAAATAATTTCAAATTACATAGTTCGATTTAAGTACAATGTTTTAAACAAATTGAGTCAAATTTATATTTAGTATTAGTTGTTGAAATTTCGTAAGTAAGCACAACATGGCTTCAGTAAGCCACTGTTTTCTAAACAAAAAGCTATATTTTTATTTAAATTGACAACGATAATTTTAAATTAAATAACTCGATTTAATTGCATTGTTTTAAAAATATTTTTTAGTCAAGTAAATCTTTTGTATTAGTTGTTTGTTAAAACCCATGCAATTTCGTAAGTAAGCCAACTAAACTTTATTAATTCAAATCTGCTGAAGCAATAAGTAGAAGCTGCTCGCTTGGCTTTATCAACGTGGACCCCAGAGAGTCTCAGCTGTAGCCATTAAATACACATACATCCAAAGTTCAGAGGATTTAACAAAGCGCACAAACATCGTATATGAATACATGCCAAACGACGCATCACAAACGAAGCGTGATAGGTCATCATAATCAAACCCGGTTACTGCGAAACAGCACCAGGCGACCTTAACCATTAGACCATCATGCCGCAAACATATGTGCAAACAAACGTCAAAACAAAATTTTTTATTCCAAAAATTTTTAAAAATTTTATTTTGCAGGCGGCTTTTTAAATAGAGCAATTGAATCCGAGGCAAACCGCACAAACAAAATCTGCAGAGTTTTGAGACTCTAGTGGGTACTAACAAAAGATTTGACTTTTTATGACGGGATCATAAACATTTTTCTGAACGTTGCAGCCATATGCATAAAATACTATACTCTCGTATACATATAACATATATATAGTAGCTGACAAGGCGTTACTTCATAAGACCTTGGAAATAATAAGTGTTTTGTTGAAAGCATATAAGCGCACACAGAAATGCATACATACATGAACGCAGCATGTAATTCTTGCAATGCAAAATAAAAACAACTGACAGTAAGCGCGCTTGCATTAATTTATTCACGATTACAACAACAATCTTGAAAATTTAAATATGTTCAACAATCTAATAAAATTAGCACAGCTGGTAAGTTGTTGGTGGTTTTCGAAATGTTGTGCTTAAAAGTTGTTATTAATATTTAAATAAACTGCTTCATTACATATATCAATCAATCAATCAAAAAAATTATATAATTAATGACATTTCAAGTAATTTAACAAATCAAGTTATCAAGGAAAAGTTCAACATTTAAGAAATTTTGCGTGATGTGCAACATGTTCTCCAATGAACGTTGAGATGAAGAAGTAGCTGTGATCGTAGCCCTGCAAATCATAACAATTGAAACTTAGCATTAAACACTTGTTACAAATGTTAATCTACACGATACCATATGCATGCTTCAAGTATTTGTTCACCTCGTGCTTTCTTAAAATGATAGGTATTTTTGATTCAGCACAAGATACAACAAAGTTGTCGGGCAACAGTTGATTCTTCCCCAGAAACTCATCACTCAAACCCTGTCAATAAGAAATCATATTTGATTTTATTTGAAACTTACGTAGACAATCGATCGTCATTATAGTAAACCGCTTTCTCTCCATTTATTTATCAGCCAGAAGAATGTTTTGAACAAAGAAATTTTAAAAAAGTAGATGTACAGACCTGATCAATTAGTATGTTGTTAATAGGGCCCTTGTAGTGTTTGGCAAGTGAGCAGGCGTCATATGCCTGGAGATCATTTAATAAATAAGTTCACTGTTGGGCGCCGTTGGTCATGTGAAACGTTCTTCATAACAAATTATCTAGTTCATAATATTTACTGAAAATTTGTCTGTCAAAAGTTGCATCATCTTATGAAACTTTCACTAAATCAATCCAAAATAGAAAGACTAGCGTTAAGCAATGACGAACAATTATTTCACAATAATGAATGAATCAAGTGAAGACAAAATATATATTTAATGGCATAAAAACCTCCCAAGTAGTTTCATCACTGCCCAAATATCCTTTGAAAGCTTTCTGACCCCAGGGACATTTGGAAGGATTGCAGATGGGAGCAAATACTGAAACACTTTTGTACTTGCCAGGATTTTTCAAGTAACATATCAATGCCCCATGCCCTCCCATGCTTCACAAACAAAGTTAATGGTACACAGACAGTTATATAAATTTTATTAGAAATAATTTTAAGACTCTTTCATTTGAAGTCTTTATTTTTGACAGCTTATAACAAACAATGTTTAGTAGATGTGGAATCTTTAATAATATACCTGTGTCCCATGATTGATTGCCTGCTGAGGTCAATCCTGAAAGTGCTTCCAATCAAAGCAGGAAGCTGTCAAATTTTTATTACTGATCAACAATGCTTCAATTTATATTACGATCCAAATAAACTATTCTCCTTATCGTTGTTTTATCCAGCTTAATTAATCAGAATGTAATAAGCAGAGACAGAGAGAGAGAGATAGGAGAAAAAGAGAGAGAGAAAGAGAGAGAGAGAGAGAGAGAGAGAGAGAGAGAGAGAGAGAGAGGACTTGACAAAAAATTTTTTTGAATAAACTGAAGCCAGATGAGATGTTGGACCTCTTTTGTGACATAAGAGTACATTCTGTAATGTTCCTTCCATTTTGGTTCTGTTGCATCCACATAAAATCCTGCACCCACTCCAAAATCCCAGCATTCAGAATCACCTTCAATTTTGCAATTTCCTGAAAAAGAAATATATAATTGAAAGATGATGATAAAAATTGCAGGAAGAATAAAATGCTACAGATTTAGTGAATAAAAATTTTAGATGGCATATTAAATAAATTCAATTAATAAATATAACAGAGAAAAGATTAAACATGTCTTAATTAATGAACAAATAACAGAACAGCATAATTAAAATAAAACCTTTTCACTCACTTTACTCATTACCCAGGCTAAGACCAAAAATAACTTACAAATAAGGTGTTCAAATAATTACAGATGAATAGCAGAATATATAAAAATAATATTATAATAATAATAATAAAAACAACAACAAAGTGAACCCACTTGGGCTTGTGTCAGGTCCAACGATGATGACACCATGCTCAGAGGCATATCTCTGAGCACCTGATTTTTGAATAAAATTCTGCTCAGTGCATGTCAGTCCTTCAAAACAGAGAAAAATTATTTACATTACTCATAAATTTGGTTGATTGATTGATAGATATAACTTTTTTTTATTTCTTTAAAGTTTAACTTAACAAATAAACTTTTGAAAATTATTGTAGAAACATGAACTCATTTCATATTTGCACGAACCAGAAAGCCAATAAATCACAGGAAGCCTTTCATCGGCTTGTTCATCATAACTTGGGGGGAAGTAAATAGAAAAGTGGGCTTTACATTTGAGCTCTTTGCTGGAAAAAACATGAATTTCTTACTTTTATTATTAAGAATTTATGTTACAGTGGTATAACTATCAATTTAAAGAAAGCTAAAATAACATATTTGTATTTATTATAATTGTATGAATTAAGTATTTGTATTAGAAATAGATCAGCATTATTAAGATAATAGACTACGTCCTACCTCGGGAAACCGGGTCACTGGACGCAAAACGAAGATTGATTGATTGGTTGATTAAGATAATAGACTAATAAAGCATAAAACGCACACACAGATAAATAGTATGTATAGAAAAAAGTTTTTTAACTAGATACAAATTTGTTAAAAAAATTATTGTACGCATCTTGTTTGCATGAATAAAAATAAAAAATTGCATGACATTTTATTCCGTTGGCTTGTTTAGCTGTTATATTTAGTTTTAGTAGTCCTGGTTTTCGTTTTGGTTTTTATTCGAAATCAAGCAATAAAAAGAAATAGTGACAAAACAAAATTAATAAGAAATTTTTGAATGAATAATAAGGCAATGGTTATTGTGATGAGAGGCACCTGTCATGGGAGTAGACACATTGGTAGCCACCAAATATTCTGCTCCTCGAGACTTCAGTAACGTCGCTGCCCATCATCATTAGTTCACTTTAAAAAAAAAACTCGTAAACCAGATTAGTGTAATGTTTGAACTTCACTTTTTATCAAATAAAATGTTTAGTAAGTTTAATTTTTTATACTACACCAATACATGGATATAATATATTATATATATATATATCCATGCACGAGTATCACCGTGGTGCATTAAAAAAGTACAAGTCGATGTATCGTTTCAAAAATAATACACACAAACACACAGTAAAATCTTTTCACTTGCAACCCATTATATATTTATTTATAAACGTGTGTATGGGGGACCACATTTCACATTTAATCAGTATTCCATAAATTCTACCGAATTTTTGAAAATAAATTTTTTGAAAATTATTTATTTTAAATAAAATAATAAATTTGAATTTATTGTGCGACGTTACCCGTTGGTTCAAATATAGACAGGCACGTCCTATATCAACACGAAAGCGTTCAACAAGAATTTCGATCATTTATTCACAGACGACTGTAGGACATGTTCTAAAACGCCACATACACAAGGCAGGCGATCATAAAAAAAAATTCTTATACCATACAACGTTATATCACAACGTCCATAAAAAAGATTTTTCGTGTTTACAAGTTAAATGATTAAAAAATTGTTATAATTATTAGCGAGCGCTGATAAATGGAGCTAGCAAGTCAACAAAATTATTGAAAAAATTATTAAAAAACTATTGAAATTTAACGAATAATTTCTTTTTTTATATAGTTAGTTTAAATAGTTATCATCGACAACACCGTCGATCACATCAGTATCATTCATGGATATATATCCATGGTATCATTCTTTTTCTTGAACAATTTTCGTCAG
This sequence comes from Helobdella robusta, assembly GCF_000326865.2. NCBI lineage: Eukaryota > Metazoa > Annelida > Clitellata > Rhynchobdellida > Glossiphoniidae > Helobdella > Helobdella robusta. The sequence goes on from NW_008704034.1 coordinate 474,641, forward strand.
ATTTTTAACCAGCCTGTTAATTACATTCATTGTTTAACAACATTAACTTTTTAATCAGTCACGTCATGCTATCATCATCTTCTTCATCTTCATCATCATCGTCATCTGACGATATCATTTCAAACTCCTTGTACAACGCGGCAGCTCTGCCCTTCAATTTGGTGGACGGTTTTTTGGTGGTGTTGGTTTTGCCGTTTCGTCTGCACCTGACTTGATGCAACACTTTTTCTCTCATATTGTGAAATAGTTCACCACAAATAATGCAACAATGCCTACTGCAATGAAGCTTAAAAGGGTTTTCCTTGGTAAATCTGCAAATATTTGCAACATCGTAGTTAACCAACTATAAAAACAGATTAAGTTAAATAGATTGTAAATAGATAACAAGATAGATAGATAAAATGAATAATAGATTAAATAGATTAAACTAATAGATTAACTGACATAAGCTTCTATATATATCAATTAAAAACTTTTAGAAAACAATTGATAAAAAAAATAAAAGAAGATGTAAGAGCAATAAGACCAACTTCATGTCACACATTCGGCATTCGTATTTGAATTCTTTCGTAACACACCTCAACCTATGTGTCTGCAGTTCAAAGTTTTGTATGAACCCTTTCTTGCAGTTCTGGATTTCATTTAAATTAAAATAATTTTTAAAGTTTTATGAAAAAAATAAATAAAAAAAAGAATATAACATTAATCATCCAAAACAATACAACTTAATCTAAAAATTATTAGATCTTTCAACAAACTAAATAACAATTACAGTTTCAACATTTCAGATTCGAGTCCACTTTAAAAAAAACAATCATCCAGTCAACCATTGTTAAAGGTGATTGAGAATTCCATCAAACAGCTATTCAATCAAGCAGACAGCCAATTAGTCGATAAATAATTTAACGTACCTCGCAAAAGAACTCCTTGCAACCCATGTGCCTCTTCTCATGAGTGATCCAGTTTGCTCGCTGGGCAAACTTTTTGTTGCAGAACGAACACTGGTAGGGTCTCTTGCCTGTGTGCACCTTATAATAATAAAAATGATAATAAAAATAATAATAATAACAATGTTTCGTAAATTCATGTAATTAAATGCATTAGTAAAAATATAACATCACAATGTGCTAAAAGTAGTTTTAGTTTATTTATAATATATTTTTGTAATATCATTTATCCTAAGATAATTGTGCATAATTTACTGAACTCTGTGATTACATCGACATACAATGAATATTCAAACAAGCAGATGTACATCATTGAACATTCACATGTACATCCATCTTCCCCGTTCTCACCTTCAAGTGGTCAGCCAGGGAACTGCAGACCCTGAACCCCTTGTCACAAAATTTACACTTGTACGGTTTTTCTCCTGTGTGCAATCTCATGTGGCACTTCAGGTAGACCTGTCGTGTACGTGTGTGTCGGCATGCAAATGTTTAGTATGTAGTGTGCAATCTGAAAAAAAGACTAATCATAAATTAATTTAAGTATTGTATTATTGGTATTATTATTGAACTAAAACTGTTAATTATCAGTTTTAAAATGATAATAAACAATAAGAATATGTATAATAATAATAATGTTTTAGCATCTATAACCGACATTACATAAGAAAAAAAACGAACTTTTTTCTTAAACATCTTATCGCATGTGCTACATTTATGAGGGTAATCTTTAGCATGCAGCATCAGGTGTTCGTGGAGTTCAGAGTCATCGTCAAATCTCTTCGTACAGTAGGAACATGATTTTGGCTGCAAAGTAATTTTGTTCACTTCTTTATATATAATAATAATACCAATAATGAACAGTTTCAAAACAAAAAGGTTAGAATAAGGTGAAAAGTATAAAGAATTGAAACAAACATTTGTTAATTTGTGCCACTTTGCATGAATCCTGAGATAATAAGCCGTTGTGTAGGTTTTGTGACAAATTTCACATTCAAACATTTCATCTTTATTTTTGACTGCCTTGCGCTTTAAACACCCATACTTTTTCTTGAGAGGTCTTAATAAACATTAAATGTTAAAACTAAAATGCAAATGTATTGCTGATTTATGATAAACTTAGGCAACATTTAAATTATTAGTACAATGTTTTAAAACTTTCATTTGAACATTTAATTGATTTTTCACCAACATCTTACTTTATAGTTGCATTCACTTTACAGTTCTCAGACGAATTAAAGGCCTTTTTCTCATTCAAATCCTTTTTGGAAGCCATCAACACTAAACGTTTCCATCTATTTTCTGGCAATCCATTGACCATTCTGCATTCGACATCCTTCACATCAATGAATCTTTTTAGAGAGAGTGGTGTGGTGCACGCTCGTTTGATGAGGGACTCGTCATCAAGATGATCAAGACGAGTTACAACGTCGTTGAGGTCGTTTCTTCTGACACTGCCATGAGTTGGATCTGCGGCTTCGTCTGAAGTCAATGAGGATGCTGGAGTAGTGGTTGCTGTTGTTGGATTAGTTGCTGTTGTTGTTGCAGGCGGAAGCTGGTCAGCGGATGTCTTCACCTCCTTTTCCCGATTAATTTGCGATTGGGATATTTTTTGGATTAATGACTCTAAAACTGAACCTATAAAAATTTACAGTAATACATAGTAGTAGCGTAAATATATTTTTGAAAAAAATTTTAATTCTTGTTAAACAACTGAACCTTTATGAGGTGCTACATTATGACATTTATCATTCTGATCAGCACCTGGAAGATCCTGTTTCATTTCCACATTGCTGCCATTTTTGTTGATGTCCTCAGCATCACTATCCCAAACATTAGTACTGATAACAAAATCATTACACTTACCAGGTGTATCTGAGTTTGTGGGGATAATGTTTTCAATCCCGGTTAAACGAGTGTCACCATCCTTGCACTGTGATTCCTCAATTATATTTCCCTCATCGACATTTTCTTTAATTTTTTGATTCTCGCCATCATCATTTTCATTACTAATGATGCCATTCACATTTTCATTGTTCCTTTGATTGCTAAGACTTGTGTGGAGATCTGTGAGACATACTTCATCACCGAGTTGGCGTCCAACATAGTGACTGACTTCGACATTTCCATCAAACAATTCCATTCTTCCATTTGAAAAATAAAATTAAAATCCATTTGAAAAATTAAATTAAAAATTCATAATGAATAGAGTCATTTCTGAATTTTGATTTATTTAAAAAAAATATTCAAAGAACGAATGAATGAATGAATCAATCAATCAATTAATCAATTAACTAATTAATCTTGACTAACTTATCTTCCTGAAGAGAAGTTTCATCAATGGTAAAACACTTTTTAGCTTTCAAGTGTACATTGAAACTCATAGAACTGTCAAACCTATCAGAACAAACTTTGCACCTGTAGAACCTGAGATGCAGATGACTCTCAATGTGATTGGTCATATCTTGCTCCAATAATGACCTGAACTGACATAGTGGACATTTCAATAGCTCTCTATTAATTGATTCACTCTTACGCAAATAATAACTTATAAACTGTCGTTTTTTAGGTGGAGATGAAGGATTTGATTCTAATATTTCGTTTGGTGAATTCTTTGATCTTGAAGTTTTGTTCATTGACTTATTTGACAAATTATTTTTTAAAATTTTTCTGGGTGAAGATGTTATTGACGAACATGGAGTTTCAGCAATTATTTCGTCATCACTGCTCTCTGCCCCCAAATCAATTTTATTGGACTTGGTACGTAGCCTGTGAACGCCAATCTTGCAAACTGCACCATTTTTTTCCAGTCTTTCACCACACTTTTCAGCAGTGTTTGATAGCACCCCAACATCACTACTGTCTTCATCTTCTTCTTCATTTTCTTCTTCTTCTTCTTTATCTTCATCTTCAAGTCCAGTAGTAGAATTATTTCCAAGTCCATTTCCATCTTCAAGTCCACTTTCTGTAGAATTATTTTTAACACTTTTGTTTCTTGGCAACCTTTCAATATAACTTGAGACTAGATCTTTGTCATATTCATGGACAACCCACAATGACCTAAATTAAAAGTTTGAATGAAAAAAGTAATTACTACTAACTACAATGCTAATAAGATGCTAAACGAAGATTGATTGATTACAATACTAATAAGATATGTTATAATAAATTTTAAAGGTTAACAAATTATAACATTCATTTTTGTTACATTCATTCATTTATAAAATAAAGTAATTAAAGGTTAAAATTTTCATGTATGAGGCCAGCTAAATTCGTGCCAATAACTTCTTAAATTCATTCATTCAGTTGTCGTTCATTCAATTGTTCATTTAGTCTTTCATTCATCCATCCATCCATCCATTCATACATTCAAACCAACAATAAAAACGGACCTATTTTCATCATACAAAGCATTAGAGCAGTTGTTGATCTTTTCGTGCTCCAGCTTATCAGCTATGACAGCAAACTTCATGTTGCATTGCTGGCAGCTGTAACGCTGGACCCTCCTGTGACCGAGGCAATGACTGACAACGTGATTCTTTGAGTTAAAAGTTTTGTTGCAGACCTGACATCTGATGATCGTAATTTTATCTTGAATAATAATAATTGCTACAGGTTTGTCAGTGCTGCAAAATGGTGTTTAATCAAGTAATCATCCTAATCATGTGGTGTTTACAAAAAATATTTATCAGTGTTTACACAAAAATACAACTGACCAAACATGGCATAATAAATAAAATAAAACAAAATAATTTTTCAGTAATAAAAGTTTATTAAAAAATTTAAAAAAAATAACTACAAAAATAGAAACCTGAAAGAATTGATCTTTAAATGGCTCAGAACATGTTGAGTGCATTTGTACTCTGACTCTTGTTGGCTCCCACATAACTTGCATCTAAACTTCATTGAATGTGCCTTCATGTGCTGCAAGTAATTCCTACTTGTGTTGTATGGTTTCTTGCATACCTTGCGTGTATTGTTGCAGCTGTTGTTGTTGTTGTCGTTGCTGCTGTTGTTGTTGTCATTGTTGCTGTTGTTGTTGTTGCTGGAAACGTTCGTAGAGAATATGTTATGTAGAGTTGAATTGCCTTTAGAATATTTAGCATGCACCAAGAGGTGCTGGTAGAAATTCCACAAATGATCAAATGTTTTATTGCAATTCGGACAGATGTTATTGGATGGATTGATGGAAGATTCACTGTGTGTTGCAATGTGATGGAAGCATTTCCACGCAGACTTGAAGTTCTTACCACAATGAGGACAGATAGTGCATGACTCAAAGTTCGGCATAAGTGTATCATTTGAACTTTTACTGGCATAAAGCAAGGTTTCTTCACTCATCTTTTTTTTTATACTTTCAATAAATTTAACTTGTTTTTCATGTACTTTTATGTGTTGTAAATAGTTCCAAGTTGAACTGAAAGTTCTGAGACATAGTGTGCACCTTCTATTGTTGGATGAAATGTTTTTTGAAATATTAGGGGAGTTATTGATGGAAGAGTTACTGGGGTTGTTGGTAGCGCCATCATCATCCTGAACATCATTACCATTTTTGTGAGATTTCAAGTGATCCATGTATTCTTTGCGAGTCTTGAACAAATTGTAGCAAGTTTCACATGCAAACATGTTTTCTGGTTCATTAATACTTTCATGTGCAGTGTGTGTTTGCAGGTGCTGCGAGTATTGGCAAGATGAGTCGAAAACTTCACCACGTGTCAGGCACAACTTGTTGCTTGCTTCTTTTTTATTATCATTCTCCTTCTTATTGTTAATTGAAAACTTGCTCCCTTCAATTTTTTTCTTAATAGGAGGATGAGTTTTAATTTTTCTTTTAAGATGGTTCTTTCCAAGGAAATCTTTAGAGTTTTTGTTTCCATTTTTGTTATAATTTAAATTTGACATTGAACTTGATGACAATTCATTTTCACAATCAATTTCCAATTCATCAACATACTGCTCACACACACCAACTTCTACATTACTATCATCATTGTTCCTTTCATATTTTTTATCACCCTTCTTGCTGCAAGTTTCTTGGTGAGCCAGAAGGATTATCTCCATAAGAAATCGACCTTTGCAAATATTACAGACAAATTTTGTTTGAGGCCCATGGTAGGTGACATTATGAGCACAATACTCATCAAATGATGAAAATTCAGTTCTGCATAGCTGACACTTTGGATTATTCATCCTTTCATCGTGTTTCTTCATATGAGCCAGATAGGTTTTTTGTTTTAAAAATACTGCTTTGCATATCTCACATGTGTACAACTTTGTTGATTTTGTACGTTTATGAATATTATTTCCATTGCTTGGAGTTTTTCCTACAAAATCATTTGGAGAAGAAATATCAACAACTGAAGTTTCGACGGTTGGATTCTTATGACCCAGGTTAGTAGTTAAATATCTTTGAGTGATGAAATTGAAGTCAGCATAAATTTCTTTTGAAGACATCATTGGCATTCAGGAATTAACAATCTGTAATAATGTAATCTGTAATGTAAATTTAATATATATAATATAATATCCATATAGACTTATAGAGGCAATATTTGATGACTTGGGGTGATATTTTCAACAAAATTGTTATTGACGGCCGGCGGGGTGGAATTTATAACAAAAGTTTATCATCGATAAATGTTTTAATTTTCACCGGGAGACCCAACATTTTTACAGGGGGAGGCAATTTGATGAAAACATCAATGTAATCGTAATAAAATAAAATGTAATCGCAATCCAAATCCAGACATGATTGAAGAGTGATAACGAACCGACCGCAACAACCGAATCGGATATCAAAATCAAATAAATAAATAAAAGATTTTTACTAACCTAACTCTAATTGTTAAAATCAATTAGTCAAAAACAAAAAATTCCTCAGCGATGCAACCCACAGATAAAGAGGATCTCTGCATCGAGATCGAAAATTAAATAGGAATTGAACATAAGACTCAGCATGTAATAACAAACAGCGAGCGAACGGGGATGGGCTGATAAGGTACGTTCATTTATAATATCCCGCAAACCCAAAGATTAGATTTCTAAATCTATAAGTAAACTTGTCATTGTAAAAATAAAATTACTATATTTTTTGGACTAAACAATTAAACAACAAATATTCATAAATAAAAACGTTTTAATTCATCAGCTTCCAAAAAATAAACCATGTATTTTAAATAATATAGTTTAATACAAGGGAGGCCTATTTACCAGCATACAACACCTTCTTATGGGTTGAAGCAGGGATATGCAAAGAACCTCAATTTTTTCAACTTTTAATTATTTTCAGTAATGTCTCCCCTTGCTCCAAACCACATAACTAGAATAATAGGACTAATCGATCAATTCGATCTATCGGTCGGGCTATTTGTCGTGCTTGGATTGTTGGCTTACGAAATTGTATGGATTTTAACGAGCAAGCTAAATGAAATATTTACTTGATTTAATATGCTAAAAACATTGTAGTAATTCTATTTAATTTTAATAATGATTAATAGAATTATGTATTATTAAATTATTTTTGTTAATTTGAATATAAAAATTGCTTTTGGTCCGGTGAAATCCGGTGGCTTACTGAAGCCGAAGGTTGGCTTAGTAGGATTGAACTATAGTCACCCTGTTTTTACACTATTAGATCATGTCAAAAATTGGTTTGCTTATGAAATAAACGGCCTAAATAAATCAAAATTGTTATTTGAACAACTATCTTCATTATATTCAATGAATATTTTACATTCTGCTGGTGCTCATAAGAAACTGGCTGCTGAAATCATACGTTGGCTTACAGGTGGCTTACAGGGTTTCATAGAACTCTTACGATAGCACTTTTTTGTACATATAATGCTTTAAATAAATCAATATATTCATATCACAATTATTTTTGTCAGTATAAATATAGAAATTGCTTTTGTCAGGTGAAAAACAGTGGCTTACTGAAGCCGTAGGTTGGCTTAATCGGATTTTTTCTCATGTATACAATAATATGAGATAAATCAATCAAACAACCAGTCAGTCTGTCAGTCAATCAATCAACCAACCGATCAATCAACCGATCAATCAATCAACTAAATTGAATGAACCAAATAAACAAAATAAAAACAAAAATAAAAAAAAATTGCAAGGCCTGTTCAAACTCGAACAAACAGTTAACCATACAGATCTACAAACAATTTCGAGATTTTAGTAAAGAAAGAAAAACACAGTAGCTTTTAATTGAATTCATTCAAAAATGAAAAGTGACGGTTAATTAAAATTTTAAAATGTCAATTTTTTTTTAAATTCGTATTTTAAATAAATAAATATAACAAAATATCGACCGATAAAAATAATTATTATCCATTATTATTATTATCATACACACTCCTTAGAAGTTCTCGAAGGATAATAAACCACGTAACATGAACATTTAGTAAGAACAGTTCACAACATATCATAATTACTAAATCAACATACTAAACGGAAATAATTTATACATGCATATATACAAAGTAAATCAAGAAATATACAAAAATTATATAACCAATTTAAAAAAAAAACTAGAAACCAGTCAACATTTAATGAATAAATAAATAGACATTATTAAAAAGATTGTTCATAAAGGTACAATTTAAGGCGACGACGAGAATGAAATGTAGTTTTTGTTGGTGTGGTGTTGTGAAGCGAAAACAAACACATCACACAAAACTAGCAAGAAGTCGCAAGAATAATAATCAGTCACCTACCTATAATAAAATTACTCAGGGCCCTAGCTTACTTATAAACATTGACTCAACTCACTTACCTACAAATTTGTATTTCTCGTTTTAGATGTTTCAAGTATTTTATTTAACATATTTTAGCGTTTTTATTTTACTTGAAGCTTTTTAACTAATGTTAAGCCCTAGCCTACCTACAATTGTTTAACTCATCTCAGTCCCTAACTTACCTATGAATTAAATTAAAGTCCGGTCCACGGTAAAGAAAATATAAAGTTGAAGAGAAACATAGCAACAACGACACCGAATGAATGGATGTTGTGTAAGTATTGATGTGTGTGTATGTAAATGTGCGGGCGCGCACTCTCCAGAAACTTCACTCACTACCGACGAACCTCCATTGCACCGACCATCATCTGACACGCATTGACCGGATACTGAAAAATAAATTGAAAAAAAAATTAATTCACTAAAATAAAAAACAAGCAATTGGAAAAAATAGGCAACTTATCTTTTTGAGATAACACTCAATCTTTGTTCAAATTCGAGTACTTTCAAAGGTACAATGAGACAAAAACAAATTTACCTTTAACATTATCTTCGATTTGTCATCGGAACGATCATCATGAGACCACCATCTGAAACGTGCTGACGCCCACCACAGCCCACCTCTCATCATTCTGTAGACAAGTTTTTATTAATTAGCAAAGTAGTAAATCAAGAAACAAAGGAACGAACGAATAAATGATTAACTGAATGATTGAACGATTGGTTGAATGAATAAATTAACTAATTAATTAATCAACCAATGATTTAATGAATGAATAGAATGAATCAATGAATAAATTAACTGAGGAATAATTTGAAAGATAGTTTAAAATGAATGAATGAATGAGGAAAATAAAAAAAAGAAACTAAATCATACTTCAAAAACCGTCGTTGTTGTTATCTTCGAATTGTCATCGGAACGATCATCATGAGACCTCCATCTGAAACGTGCTGATGCCCACCACAGCCCACCTCTCATCATTCTGTAGACATTTTTTTAATAGCGTATTAGTAAATCAAGGAACAAAGGAACGATCGAATAAATGATTAACTGAATGATTGAATAATTGGTTGAATGAATTAATTAATAAATCAATGATTCAATTAATGAATAGAATGAATTAACGAATCAATTAATAGAAGAATAATTTAAAAGGTTGAGTGATAAAATGAACGAATGAGAAAAATAAAAAACGAAACTAAACCTTACTTCAAAAATCGTCGTTACTGTACTTTCCATTGCACCGACCACCACCATCTGGCCGGCACACAAAATACCATCCGAACTTCAGAGTATCAGTCGAACAGCCAACAAGCTGATTCTTCCTACACCACCATCATCATATGTAAATCATCATGAGACCACCATCTAAAACGTGCTGACTCCCACCACTGCCCACCTTTCATCATTCTGTAAACAAAATTTTTTTATTTGCGTAGTAGTAAATGAATGTTAGAATCTTAGAAGCAAAAAAAATTAAATTATAAAATGAAAATAATGTCAAATAAATAAAATTTTAAAATAATAAAGTAAGTAAAATGTAAAAAAAAACTTACCGTCGTCCATTCGACAAAGGCAGAATGTTGAATGCGGTCCGGTTCTTACGTTGTCCTCCAAAACTGGTGCCAGTCCTCCTCGAGATTGTTGTTGAAACACAGCCCGTTTTGATGGAGAAAGATAGAGAAAGAGTAGATTCTCATCAGAAAGCTTAGCGGTGCCTGCATCTCAAATTGCTTAATAAAAATAATCCTATCTACCTACTCAATTACCTTAACTAATCTATATTAAATTGTTAATGGTACGATAGTCGAAAGTTCCCCTTCATTCTTCCTCCTTGCACAGAGGTTCACCGACAGCCAGGGCACCGGATAGAAAACCATTGCCGTGCGGATAGTAGACTATTGCCGTGCGGATAGTAAACCATTTGCCGTCCGGAAGCCGTGCGGGTAGTAGACTATGGTCGTGCCGCATGGTAAATCATTACCGTGCAGATAGTAAACCATTGCCGTCCGGATAGTAAACCATTGCCGGTACACCACTGGCCACCAAGGCTTACCTCTGACAACAGACTTCGAAATTCAGAGTCTATCGGCTATCGTACCCTCAACTTACCTATTCATTACAATTAAGCCCTAGCTTACCTAAAATTACAAAAAAACTCAAGAGCCCAATTCATTTGCCAATCGGCACCCACCCCACCACCTACGTAATGCCTTGGGCTCCAACCTAATAATAATAATATAAAACTTAAACCCTTAATCTATTAATGAGTGTGTGTTACAACGTAGCCTTAGCTTACCTATTCATTACATTACGGCCCTAGCTTACCTAAAATTACATAACTCAAGAGCCCAATTCATTGGCCTTTCGGCACCCACCCCACCACCTACGTAATGCCTTGGGCTCCAACCTAATAATAATAATGTAAAACTTAATAACTAACTTACCTCTCGATACACTTACAGCGTTTATTTAATTTAAATTACAAGATTGTTCCTAGAATTAAATTATTGCTTTTAACTACCTATGAAATTAAATTACTCTCAACCTTAGTAATAATAAATTAGATGTGTAATGAAAATAAAATAACGCTCAAATACTAATATGTGTTTATGTATGTATTTGTGTGTGTGTATAATACGCTGATGCGTGTAATGTGGGTTCGAGAAAAAATAGAAGAGATAAACTTACGCTGCCTACCTATGCAACTACATTAGTGTTGGATGCTTCCCATCTATCCTACCTAAAATTAAAATTATGCCTATCTAACCTACCTATATAGCTACTTAATGTAATTGTGTGTATGTGCGTGTGAGCATTCTTACTTAATGTTAAATAACAAAGAAACAGAGAGAAAAGAATAAAACGTATCCCAGCCAGGCGAATCTAAAAAGACCACTGAATGAACGAACGTAGCCTGACATCTTCCATGATGAATTCCTTTGGAAGCTTCAACCTGAATAAAATGGATGAAATGGAAAAATCTTATTCATTTGACTAATTTAAATGAAAATAGAAAAACGAGCCGCGGTGAAACCCGTCGGAAAAGCCGCAAAAAACCGTAAAACGTACCCCAGCAGGGCGTGCATTTTTTGCCACCGAATGAACGAACGTAGCGTGACATCACAACCATTCTGATCGTCCACGATGAACTCCTCTGGAAGCTTCAACCTGGATAAATGAACCTGAAAAACCTAAATGAATGGACAAATCTTATTTATTCAATTTAAATGAAAATAACCGCAAAGAAACCGACCGGTCGGCAAAGAAAAGAGATAAGAAGAGCAAAGAAAGGTATCTATATAGGATTTATGCTCTATATAACTCTATATAACTCTATATAACTCTATATAACTCTATATAACTCTATATAACTCTATATAACTCTATATAACTCTATATAACTCTATATAACTCTATATAACTCTATATAACTCTATATAACTCTATATAACTCTATATAACTCTATATAACTCTATATAACTCTATATAACTCTATATAACTCTATATAACTCTATATAACTCTATATAACTCTATATAACTCTATATAACTCTATATAACTCTATATAACTCTATATAACTCTATATAACTCTATATAACTCTATATAACTCTATATAACTCTATATAACTCTATATAACTCTATATAACTCTATATAACTCTATATAACTCTATATAACTCTATATAACTCTATATAACTCTATATAACTCTATATAACTCTATATAACTCTATATAACTCTATATAACTCTATATAACTCTATATAACTCTATATAACTCTATATAACTCTACATAACTCTACATAACTCTACATAACTCTACATAACTCTATATAACTCTATATAACTCTATAAAACCATGCATACTACCACATTCAATCAATACAAATCCCACTAAAACAAGGAACCACGCGTACCTGCTGAATGTATGATGTGAAACAAAACAAAACAAAAACACAAAAGAAAAATCATACCACCAAGTAGAGTAAAAGAATAGGAGTCCCTAACCTACCTATGTAACTAAATTACCTTATGCCCCAGCCTACCTATATAATAAATTAATTTTTACCTCACCTACCTATGCTTCATTAACTTAAATTTCCAAAAATTGACCTAGCCATTTTGGGGCCATGTTGTCGGAACAACATTAAATTACCCCCCCAATAAACAGAACATAAAATACTACCACACAAACAAACATGATGTATGTATGTATGTATGAGCAACCGTTAAAGAACCCACCTAAAATTAAAAAATTACCACCTACAAACATTCAAACCACCTACAAACATGCAAACTCTATATAACTCTATATAACACTATATTACTCTATATAACTCTATATAATAAAATAAATAAAAAAATTTTAAAAATAAAATAAATGAGATCAGACAGACTGCTTCAAGCGAGGCAGAATGCTGATCTGATTTTCATGTTGTCTCAGCTCCTCTATTTATACTCGTTTCAACCATACATTCTCATCATTTCAATCATTCGCATCAGTAAAAAACTTGTTTAATGTATATACTGCACTATTATACAGTCTTAACCACAATGCTAACCGTACTAAATTGAAGTCATCGAACGAACGCCTTCGAAACTTTCTGGTTGGCTGGTTGAATCTGCTATATTGCTTTTCATATAAACATATAATCTAATATAATATAATTTAATTATTTGTATATATGGATTCCAGTCACTTTATATATATATAATAAAAATTCATTATAAAAGCAACAGTAATCAGTGCTATATATGTAAGCACGCAGTTCAAATTTTTCGGGGAGAATTCAAAATAATTTGAGACCACACCTTGCTTAACATCCGATTCCAAGCCGAGCCAAGCCAAGCTGAGCCAATATGCATAGATTTATAAGCGCTTTTATATTAAAATTTTGCTCGCTTTTTAAAACGAATATCCCAATATAACAAATTCTCCATCCTATTTTAACTTTCTTTGATGCTTTTTAATCAGTTAGGTCACAAAAATCATTATCGATATCGCAATGAAATCAATTTGAAATTTTTTTTTTCAATTATTGATAAAATTTTTAAATTGTTGATAAAAATAACTAGTATTTATAGTGTAGTAAAACGTTTAAAATTTTTTGAGAAAATTCAAAATAATTTGAGACTACACCATAACACAATTGTACAATTTGAATGTGTAAATACAACATTATAAATGTATTATAACTACGTGTATATATCTATTTCTTTATTTAGTTCTGCCTGTGTATGATATTTTGTCAAATTTATTTGATAGGAATTGAATAAAACCTTTATACCGGCTGATTATCTACCATGCAGTAAAATAACTACTGTTGACACCATTTCCTCCAACGATTTCGCAACGAATTGCCCATACCATATAATTAGAATAAACTCTTTCAATCAATGTTTAAATTTTTATATTGTCATTTATTCTTTCGTTTTTGTTTCTGTACTAATTTTCGTGTCAGATAAAATAATTTAGTTTTTAAGTAAATTTTCATTTTCGTAGCTATACACAAACATGCCTACCTGTTGCATTAAAAATTGCATTAATAATAAATAGAAATGAGAAAATTTCCGATGCATCTTTTCACAGGTTTATTTTCAAATTAACTTCACACTAAAATAAATGTAACTATATCCCTATACTCATTGAATAGAACTATTTTGTTTTACAATTACATATATTTTATTTTATAGACTATTATAATTTATAATGCTATCATGGATTACCATTTTATTATTAATAAAAGCAATACTTAAGAAATGCACAAGTTTCTGTAACAGTTTATAAAATTTCAGATTTCCTCAAAATGTAAAAATGCAAAACGATTGGATTAAGTGCATCAGACAGGAAATAAATGATTTCAAATGGCTTCCATCAAAAAATGCAAGAATATGCAGTGACCATTTCTGTAATAAAGATTATAAGGGTTATGATGGAGAAAGGAAGGTAATGATGAAGAAAGCATTCCCATGTTTTCAAGTTAGTTATATTTATGTCATCAGTTACACAAGGAAGCAATTCACATCATCATCGTACATTGCAACATTCTTATCTATACAAAAAATATAAAATGCATTCAACAATATTCCATGTATTTTATTAAAACTTAGAAAGGGCATAATGACATTGTGAATAATAAACCCTGCTTAGGACTGGGATCATCATCATCATACCAATCACCATTACAAGTAGAGTCAATTTTATATTAATGCTTAACAAGTTAACTAAATTGGCATAATCAAGTTTTTATATGAAAAACACATCAAGTATTTAATGTAACAAATAAATTAACAGAAAAATTTCTGGAAAAGTTTAAAAAAATTAGAACATATGACTGATCAAAAATCATTCGCGTTGACACTGCATTTGTATGGGCATAAGGCATATGATTATCTTTGGACAAGTGGCTTACATCTTCCTCACACTAGGACATTAAGAAAGTAATCTTGTCATACCTGTTCAATAATTTTAATAAGATTGTTTTAAATAACTATTCTCAATGTCATTTTATTAACACTACATTAAAAGGTGGCTACAAAACATTGATGGTATGCCTGGGGTGATTTCTACAAACCTTATTGACTAATGGTGATGGGGATCCTCTGGAACTGTAGGATCATGACATTCAATCCAGTCATGGATTGAGAAATCAATCCTTGATATATTTGATAACAAACATTTATTATAATATAAGAATGAAAAAAAGATGTAGGTGTAAGGCAAAATCTTACTGGAACTATTATTTTTAGCAATTTATGATTTATTTTTTTATTTATGACTTTATCCATTTTCAATGATGCCGATATTTTTAATTATTATTATCCAAATTATACTCATGCCTATATAAATTAATTTGATTGTGGCTATTTCTATGCTTAATTATTTTATTTACTTGCCATAGGTATGCACAGCATTTAATAAATTAATGATAATAATTAATAGCACAACATTCTAAGTGCAACAACAACACACGTTTAGAAGACATTTTCCCCGAGATCGGGGGTTGCCGTTTGGCTACCTATGATGAAACCGAAATACCCCTCGACGCCATCCACATCTGTCACTCGCCTCAGTATCACGCAACCCCGCTTTCACCCTGTCCTTCTCCACCTGCTCTCTCCATCCCAGTCGCGGACGACCCCTTCCTACCACTCCTTCAACCTCGAACTCCAACATTCTAAGTGCATAAAATATAATAAATTAAAAGTACAATTTTTACAAACCTCATTGGTTATGGTGATTCTTTAAAACTGAATGATCATGATCTAACAAATCATGGATTGATGAATCACTGTAATTACACATTATCTTTAATAAATTTAATAACAACATGTACTACAATTTAAGAATGAGGAATATTTTGTAAAACATTAAATGAAAAAAAATTTAGTTTGAATCACTCATAATTAATAAATTTTAATTAAATTGCAAGTTAGCTTGGGGAGTTTGAAGCTTGAATTGAACAAATTACAAAATTGTTTATTTTATAAAATTGATTGATAAGTTGTTTAATATATTTATTTAATTTAGTATATTTTTTATTCCAAGACCTAAGCATTGTAAATAAAAATTTTAAAACCAATCAAGCAATAGAATTTAGGATCTTAGGAACAAGTGCTGTTAGTCGTTAGTGTAGTAGTTGGTAGTTTCTAGTAGTCTAATCTGTTAATGTTCGTTAGTGTTATCTGTTATTTATTTCAATTAGTAATTAAAATCAGTAGAGTTTAGTTTTAGTTTAATTATTAGAGTTTAGTAATTTAATTACTAATTAGTCGTCGTTTAGTGTTGTTACAGTTAATTAATGAGTTAAGTTAAGTGTTGTTGGTGGTTCACAAAAAATTTTTTTTATTTAAAATACAAAAAGATACTTAACCGTCATACAGCAATATCTATCCTAAAACAGCATCTAGTATCACCTTTTAAAACATTTTGAAATTTTAAATAAAAACAATATTTCGAAATTAGTAAATACACGATCGTAACTTTTGACTTGGGCGATAAAAAATTACCCTCCAATTTCCCTCCGGAAGTAAGCTCCTTGTTCGACCGTCAAAAATGAGCGAAGGCCGTTATATTTATTCTAATTATATGGTTTAATATGCATATATATATATTTTTTATTTATATATTTATATAAAAAATGTAAACCAAAAACAATTAGTTACCAGTAAAATAACGTTAAATTCGTTAAAACATGTGTTTTGAGCAAATGCACCCACTTAAGAATATTGAACTTAAAAGGTGAAGCGAATTAAAGTGATCGTTGATGACTTGAAGCTGGTGGGAATAGGTTTGTTTTACAGTGAAACTTGATTGACATTTTGTTATCTGTAACAAAATGTTTTTAATTAATCATATGTTATTTAATGTCACATATGAAATTGAAAGTTATTTCAAATTAATCAAGAAAATGGGTTCATTATGGCTGCAAAATCTTGTTGGCTTTCAACTGAGTGAAGATGAAATGAAAGATATTCCATATCCAAAAGTTGAGTTAAACACCCATGTCACGTTCAAGTGCGTTCAAGTGTTTGGAATATTTGGAACAGCCTTGGGGCCTCTTGTTGCCCTGTTAAATCCCAAGAAAAGAAATGTCCAGGCCCTAATAAGCTCAAGTACCAAGTAAATAATATAATTGTTAACTAAAGTCAGAAGTGGAATAATAGTTAATTAATATTTAAGTAAATAGATCTGTATCACCTAATGCTAATTCTAATAACCAATAACCTTATAATATTGAAACTTGCAATAAAGGGACTTGTGTATTATTAATGAAATGGCTTGTGTTTAGTTAGATAAGGCTATCTATATTATAATATATATATATATATGGCATACAAATTTTTAAAAATTTTTATTATAATGTGGCTTTTATATTCATTAGTTTTGTTCATGTAGAAAAGATTGGTAGAATAAAAAACATTAACTTCGAAGTTCAACTTAAATGCAGATTGGATCAATTAGAAAATTAAAAATTATTAATATTATGTAAAGAACAGCTTGTCTGGGATTATATTACTAATACATCTGCTGAAAATATGTTGTATTTCTAAATGACTGAAATACTTTTATTTAATTATAAACTAATTAATTTAAAACAAGGTTTGGCAAATACGGGGTAATACTAGGCTGTTTTTTAGGGCCTGCCATGACATTTGCCAGATTAAATTCTATAAATGCATCTGACGAATCTATATATGATAGATGCTACAGGTTGAGATACAATAGAAATCAGGTAAAAGTTGATAGAGGCTTCGTTTTCGGGGCAACATCAGGTGTGGTTTTATTTCCTTTAATTTTCAAGAAGTGTCCAATTTTCGGAGGTCTAACTGGAATGACCCTTGGAGTTATATCTGCTGTTGTTTACAACGCCAACATTGCCAAATGAATTTTATATACAACAGTTCTGCTTTTGACGTTTTTTTTTTGTCAAAATTAGTTTGCTTCTTTCAAAGATATTCTGTGCTATCAAAATTTAACATTGAAACAAGGCAAATTAATCATGGTTAAATTTGTAAAAGTTTTATGTAACATTTTGCGTTTATAACATTTATTTGTAAAAATATTTTGACAGCTGTAATTGTTTGTAGATGTTTAGTTAACATTGGTGACCTAATGTTAGCGATTTTTTATATTTCTGTGAATTTCCAATATTTAATTTTTTAAAAAGGAAATATCAAAAACTATAAAATGTTACTTATCACTACAATATGATAAATACTAGTAAATAAAATTTAAAAAACTACAAGAAATCTCCTCTGAAATACAAATGTTGTAAATATAAAAATTCAAAACTGTTAATAAGGTGAATTGCATCTACTGGCTTCAATTATCCAATGAAATGCATTTTCCAACCCAAGCATTCCTTCTATTATGCAGTGGTGAACCTTAATTTTAAAAATTTATCTCGTAAATCAAGCTCCAACATAGCGTAAAATAACTTCTATGAAATGACAAAATATAATTTATTTTGTAAAAATCTTGTTCAAATAACTGCATTGGAAAGTTACTAACTTGCCACGGTCGCGTGAGTTTTGAGAGTTGCAATAACCTGATGACATCAATACTAGATCTGCAACATATCAATCAACAAATCAAATTTTGTAAAACATCATTTTGAACATTCAAAAACGGATATTTTTTGTTTAAAAAAAACTTTTTTTTGATCGTTTAAGCTTGAAAAACAAAAATATACAAGCAGAAAGGTTAAGTAAAAAAACTAAACTATGTAAATTGTAATAAAGCTTGATTCGATGTAAAACTATTCAAAAATGATTTTGAATTACCTGTGCTGAATATTTCCAGCTTTGGAGCACAAAAGAACAAGGAGAGGCATCTGTGACGGGATGAGGATTTCGTTTGAGAGAGCTAATAATTCCGGCAGACCACATAATACTGCAATTTTTGCGTAATATTTTTGTATGTTAATGAATTCCTTTTATTGTTAACTTCATCGACTTACGATCTTCATCTGTGCAGTGGGCATCAACGACGTAAATCAACCCATCAAGTGTTTTGCACAAATCTTTAATAGCTTTTTGCAGTTTCGTTTGTTCTTGATTGGCGAACAATCTGTTTTGCAATGCCCTCTCCGTGGCTGATCTGGTTTCTCGCTCATTTTGGTTTGTTGTGTAAAGTGTTATGAGGTCGAACTCCAGAGAGTATGGGTTCAAATTTAATCTTATGCCTCCACCTACTCCTGTTGTTCAAAGAAGTTTTAACATATTTAAAAAAATTTTAGCCAGTTTTCACGCATAAGATATTAATTTTGTATAAATTTATTACGTGAACCGACCTTCAAATCTTCCGGGAAATAAAGAAATAAATTCAAATAGGTTTGTTCTATCTTGAAGTAAGTTTCGGACTAATTTGGTACCTTTTGACTCAAGTCCAGGACCAAACATGGCTAGCTTTGGTACCTTTATCAAATTCGCAAAGGTTAATTATAGGATGACTTAAATTTTTTTTATAAACATTGACACGGTAATAACAACTTTTTTGTTTATCATATAGGCCAATGATCTTAGTGCTTTTGTAATCTGATGCATTAGTGGCAACTTTTGTCTTTTCAAAGATGGACAGCAAGACATATATCTGTTGAAAATGAAGAATGAACGAGTAAGCTGACTCTTGATTAAAAAATTAATATCAGCGAATTGAGAATGTTACTTATTTTAACTCAATCTCATTTAGTCCTCGTCAGGGTTGTCTACAGCGGAGAACAGCGCTGCTACATTCATTAAGCAGTAGTGATTTTGGTAAAGTTTAAATGTGGTATCTGCTTCTTTCAGTACGAAACATAAAGTTTTTTGTTTAGAGAGGCGTGATGGTTTAATGGTTAAGGTCGGCTGGTGTCGTTTCACAGTAACCGGGTTTGAATGTGACAAAAAGATTCCCGCCTATCACATGTTTCGTGTGTGATGCGTCGTTTAGCACGTATTCATTTACGATGTTTGTGCGCTCTGTTGAATCCTCAGAACTTTGGAAGAGTGTAATTGACCTTTCTTTTTAACCTTTAGAGTATTTAAATCATTTACACAAAAATGTTTTTTGTGAAATTGCGAACATTTTAGAAAATCGATTCGATTTATGACGCACTAACGATGAAACGATTTGATTTATAACGCATTAACAATGGAGCAGAAGATTTCGACCAAAATGGAATAAGAGAGAAATTATTCTACAACACTTAATAGTTCAAAAAAGTAGCGGTACCGGTGGCAACATTGGCGCCATTTTTTTATTCGAGAAGCGATAGCTATAGCTGCGCTACTTTTCACTTGCAGTCGCGGCTCTTCTTTTCATGAGTAGCGTTAACAACCCTGGTTGCTCCACGTATCTTAGTCTATTGAAGGTAATACCACGTTCAGTTTGGAATAAACGAAAATATCAATATCAAATTGTTTGTATATTTGTAAAGGCTTCAAAATCAGTTAAATTTTTGTGGTAGAATATCTTCTAGATTTTATAAAAATTAGGTTTTGTTTTATCACATCATTGCCAACTTGATCACACTTTCATCTCTTAATTGCATTGTAGACAAATATAAATATGAATATTTAAAACTATCATGGAGATATTGATCAGGTTTTCGAGATAACTATTTGTTATGAAATGAATATGAAATATATTTAAGGAGATAAATGTACTAACACTTCTTTGTAGCTCATATTCAACATGGTATCAGGATTAAATGAGTTGCCAAGCACATTCCACTTCTTCACATCTCTACTCAACTTTTTCCTCCAAAGAACTTCGTCTGAACCCAATCTCTCCCACGTTCTACAAACTTCACACACTTTAAGAAGGTTCCAAGAATCCAACATTGAGAAAATGTACAACTGAATTGGTTCCTGCAAAGAAATGACATTAAGTTTGATGTTATCAAAACAATACGAAATAAAGTTGGTCCTCATTTCACTATCAGTTAAAATTTTTTTTTTTTTTTTTTATTATTCTTTAAAAATCAGGATCTGACAGACGCAGAAACTGTAACAACATGCAAGGCAGTGAAACAAAATTAAACAAATAAGTGAGAAAATAAATACAAAAAGTGAGGAAGAGAAATGATAAAACATGAAAATAAAATATGTTAGAATAAAATAAATAATAATAAGACAAATAAAAGAAAAGTAATTAATGATGGAATATAAATGAAGTAACGGCAAATTGATAGACTAGATGATGACTTAGTGGGTTAGTGAGGTGATCGATAGATAAAGGCTAGGCCTGTGTGTGAAAAAGTTTAATGATTATTAATATATTTGGTGACTTATTAATAGACTAAATGATGACTTAGTGAGTTAGTGAGGTGATCAATAAGTAAAAACTAGTTCAGTAATGATGAAGTTTTCTTAAGTTCTTAATTTAACATTGTGTGATCTGCTAAACTAAACTGTTAAAGTTAAATTAAATGAATCTTTTGTCAGTTTTTTGTTGGAACAAAAACTTTAATAAAAAATATATAAGTTGATCAAGAGATTTATTGGAATAAATTTAAAAATTAATTTATGGAAGCTTTTACTCACAGGTAAAGAATCAAATGAGCATTGGGATGTTTTGTTGTGCCATATGTCAATTCTTTTTGAGAGGTATTCATGATTGGATGGTTCAACTAAGAATGCTGAGTTAATAAAAATAACTTACTTTTAACTTATTAATAATGTAACAAAAATTAAATGTTTTTGAAATTATTATATGCAATTTAATTGTCATATTGATATAAATTAATATATTTAATGCAGTAATTTATGAAATCTACAGAATTTCTAGCGTTGGACAGATTTCATAAATTACTGTATTAATTATGGACTTTTACTAGCATTCAATAAATATATTTATATACCTAATTATATCATTCAAATAAAAACATATCAATTTGATTAAATAAGGAAAAGATAATGTAACAATTAACAAAAGTTGACTTACAAGAATTCTGAATTATAAATACGTTATCAGAATTAGGTGATTCAATGTTATTATATAACATGTTGGCTTCAAATCAAATCAATTGAACTATTATTAAAATTAAATTAAGAACTTCTATGATTATTTTATTATTGTTATTTATTTGCAGTTGAATTAGAAATCGTTTTATTTTATAAGTTATTATTATTATTAATATAAATTATAAATATATTATCAATATCTTGGACTTGAACAGTTAGTTCTTGAGTTTTGCGGTGCAATACAAAAAAAAATTAAATTACCGTTACACTTATGTTGTGTGTGCAGTACAACATTAGAATATTAGATTTACATTTAACATTTGATTTGAAGTTCATTTATAAAATAATAATAAACAAGTAACATCGGCTCATGTAAATGAATGAATACTAATGGATAAATCGGAATCTATCAATGTATCAAATATATATATATATATATATATATATATATATATATATATATATATATATATATATATATACTATGTTACTTTACTTACATCGTGCAATGTTTACAAACGTCAACCTGTCTTAATCAATCTCGTACACGTAACTTCGCCCAATACGAACAACACTGTTCGACTAAACATCCCATGTTAAGTAAGCCTAATCCTCTGCTTTTCAGCTCTATTGCTGCTGTATTTCATTTATACGAACCACTCATCTTTTTCATTTAAATTTTTATTAATAATTTTTATTTAAATGCCACAGGTTATGTTGATATATTTCGTAATGTTTTTGCGTTCATAACTATATTTCGCAAAAAAATCCAATAGCGGACAACAAACATTTTATTGGATATGAAATGATGGTCAGAAATATCAAATAAAAAAATGTAATAGAATAAAAATTGAATGTACCAGTTTACGAAATTAATAAAATTACTGTTGTATGCCTCGTACATACTAATCAATCCAACCTAAAAATCTGAATATATAGATGCGTTAACTTGAAAAATAACACAAAAATGAATAATATCTCGGTTAAAAGATTTAAGAAAAACTGAAAAGCTGATTAAAAAAACTTAAGCGTTGTAGCAAACTGAGATAGATATTTTAAAACAATAACTATAAAGAAAACATAATTTCTTCATTCCATCAACAAATATAAATAATAAATACATGGAAGCGTCAAATCGCAAAAAAGGGAATGCAAAATTTATCCATTAACACTTTCTAAATTGAACTAACAATTATATCGTTTGCAAAATATATTGATGAGAAAATAGATAGGATGAATCAGTTGAATCAAAATGGATTATTATATATCAGTATCCATTTCAATCTTTTGTTTAAATCGCCAGCGTTCTTACTAAATATAAGTATCGGAATTAATCGATTTGTATAAAGTGAAGAATATGTCATTTATTTAACAATGTTATCAGATTTAAAATTAAACAATACAGAAGCATAGATAACACAGGGATTAAACGACTGAAAATATTGAAATTTTGAAAAAAAAACGCACTATATATGTAATGGAAAATGTTTGCCAGCATATCAAAATCCACAAAACGTGACGAAAATCAATAACTTCATCAAACATTCATATAGAATGACTCAATTGATATTACATTGATATCGTAACATGAAATTCAAACATAAAAAAATATGATAATTTCCAAAGTAAATGAAAAAAATGATGTATCCCCTATTGATCCCTCTAAACAGCTAACTAAACAAAAACATTGTGGTCGTCTAACATGAACGCAAACGTTCACAAATATACTTACAATTATATGTATATTAATATATATATATAGAAATATATATACTTCTATAACCATAATTTGATTTTATTAGTAATAAAAAAGTTGATGCTAAAAACAAAACAAAAAAGTAGAAAAAAGTCAGTTTTAGTTCAAACAAGTATTCATTCTTAATATCCAGTTTTAGTTCATACAAGTATTCATTCTTAATTAACAAAACGGACACAACGTTCAATCGAGCCAGACTACACATACTGACTCTTAAACAAATACTGCGGCCTAATGGAAAAAACATCAAGTCCAATCTATATAAATAATAAACACCGGGATACACACACCTACCTCTTCTTCAGCAAATAATAACATTTTCGCCCAATTCAACCATCACCGAGTGTCGACGCACCTCTCTTACTAATGAGTTATGTATAATTTTAAATTTCTTACCACTAACATTCGAGTTCGACGTGCATCCAGTCTAAACATAATTATGAGATACGAGTTTGTTAACCACGATGAAAAATAGTAATAAAATTAAATTTTGTTGAGTAGCAGGTTATCTTCAGCGTACCAGACCAATCACCAGAAGATGAGTGGGTCATCTCAGACTAGCTGTAGCAGACTAGAAATTGATGGGGATTTTTGTTGAGAAAATGAGAATGTTACTCGAGATGTTTTGAGCAAACATAAAACATCAATGCTTAGACGAACGATTGAACCAGTGAAACCAAGAAGTTTTTCCGCAAGCGTCAACAAATGAAAACCAAAAGTTAACAAACGCCCAGACTTCATAATACAAAAATGAACATAGATGCAAATATTGAGAGGAACCAGATGTGAGGATCACACGCAGTTAAAAGTTTTGATGCGCACACACGGACATACGTAAAGATCTTTCTTCTGTGAATGTGGTGACAATTTGGATTCAAAAATTAAACTCAACCATCGCAAACTATAACATATATCAAGATCCTTTTGTAAATGTTGAATGAATAAATTTGAAAAAATTTATTTAACTTGAATATCGCAGCTATAGCTTTCCGTCAACACTTTGGAAGCCTTGCTGATGAAAAAACATAACACAACTGTCTAAGCACAAACCTCGATTAGGTCGGTCACTAACTACATTATACTCAGTCATCTTTCAATCATCAAATGTGTCATTTCAAATAACAAATCTTAAACAGAACTCGAATCATGTAACATACGAACCGATAAAAAAATTAGTTATAAGTTTATATACACACTGGAATTTAATTCAATTTCGTCCTTTAACAAAATAATTAAATAAAGAAACAAATAAATAAATAAAATGTCAATAGACAACACCTTCAAGAAACATACATCACACCATAATACATAATTGGGAAATCAAAATAGGAATAAACAAAATTGATGAACTTAATAATAAAATATTAATTACATTACCAAAATAAAAAGTGAGAACCTTCTAAATAAAAGGAAAAATTAAAAAAGGTAGAACATAATAAAATGGGGATTCATTTGTAATGGTAAGATTGGTAATGGGCATACCATATTTCACCAGAGTGCTTCAATGATCTGAAAATTATTTCGACATTTTATTAATAATTTGTCAGTTTCATAAAAGTTAATCCACAACCATATAAAATAATAATGATAATAGTATACAATATATAACTACATATTTAATAATATTTAATATAATTCTAATAATTAAAAACCGAAAAATGATATAAAATCTGTTAAGGGAAATTTTTCACCACCTAACCAACCAACCATCTTTGAAGCACGAACTAACTTGACGATATCGGAGAAAGCTCCAGCGAGTGTCTTGCACTTGTATTCGATTCCATGCTTCTTGCACAGTGATTGAACGTACGGAGCTATCTTGTACAAGTTATGTCGAGGCATGGTCGGGAAACAACTGCCATCAAAGTTTCGTATCGATTTGATCAGTCATTGAATACATAATAATAAATTTATCTTAATAAAGATTTATTTGCATTTTATCCATCGAAATTGATCAAACTCTCAAATTTATTGTGGGATCATAACAATACAAGAGAAGGAACGAGGAAGAGCAATAAAATGCACAAACTGATGTTCGATCTGGAAGTTCAGGTGCCCAGTGAACCAATCATTGAAATGTGATTTCTCCACATCACATGTGGCGTTCAACTGCAACAAACAAGTTAGAACTTTTCGTTAATGAATAAGCAATTGTTGTTATTAGATTCACCATGAAAAACAATCAACTTATTTCTGATGTGTCAGCCATTAAATGATAGCAACAGATACAATATTACAGCATGAATATTACTCATGTTGGATTATCAGAGTTGAACAACTCGGACTGCTAATGAGTGAGTGAATAAATAAATGAATGAATGAAAGAACAAATGAATGAGTGAACCTGGAGAGCCAGCCAGGGCCTCTCCTTATCATCTTCAATGTCCATAGGGATGTGATTCGACTGACTGACCCATACGAACCAGTGGCTTTCAAGACATCTGCAAGAAAAACAATACTTTGAATGATTTAACCGGATTTAACACATTTATTAGAGGAGGATTGAGCTATAATATGATGTAATATTAAGCAATAATTAGAAGGACTGTTGTGTATTACTACATTAATATATTTATACAGTTAATAATAGCAATGAATCGTTTAAGAAACAAAGTTTTCGGTTCTAGGTAGGATTAAAAATAGATTAGTTATAATAATAATGATTAATGATATCTCAAGAGCAACATTTTATATATGTAATAAAGAAACAAATTTTGTTCAGTATAATATGTAAAAAATGTAGACGCTTTTAACGTTAAAGAGATGTTAGCATGGCTATAAACAGTAACAGACCCAGAATGTATTATTATGTAATTAGAACATGGGTCCACATTCGATGGAGGTACTTAATAAAAAGTAATTGAAGTGTTTTATCATGGCCACTCAATAGAAACTCTTCCTGGTCAAATAGTCAGACAGTGGCTTATTTTGATAACAAATATTTCAAATTATCAAATACTTTTTAATCACATTTTACAATTTTATAAAACGAAAAACATCTATTACTTAAAAATTATAATTAAATTAAATACAAAAAATGATTGAACTCAGAATATAGTCCACCATTTTTTAGCAATGAAAATGCAGATATCCATTATTACCTGACCACAAAATAGTACAAGCAGGTGCCCAGAACTCCATAGAATGGGGTGTAGAGGATGAGAACTTTCAAATAAAACGTACACATTATGAAGACGTCCTGTTTGTAAATTCATCATCATACTCATCAAACAACATCATCATTCTCATCAAACAACATCATCATTCTCATCAAACAACATCATCATTCTCATCAAACACCATCCTCATTTATCATCAGTAACATTGTTGAGTCAGCAAGTTATATCTACTGAACTGAGATAGATAAGAGATAATATGCGAATATCATTTTATTTCTCAATGTGAACAGAACATGGAGACAACACAAATTTATTCAATCTAGTTATATAACAGTCATTATTTAACAAAGTCCCAGGATATGAACCCAGGCATTCAAACCAGCTAGTTCACAAAATAGGTTTATTTCAGCACAGGCATACTCAGCAATATTAACAAGGATTGAATGAAACTGTTTAAAAAATAAATTAGCCAATAAATGCTCAAGTGAAGTGTGTTTGAACTTACATAGAGACACTTCCCTTATATTTGCGTATGACTAATTGCACTCATATATTCAACTTGCTAAAATAAAAACGTTCGAAGAAGTTGCATACATTCAAAACTCTCACGACATGTACTATGTATGAGATTATGTTTGTTTATTTATAGAAACATCAAATGTGGACCAACCAGCCAGTTTTTTCTGGAAATGGGATGTTTGAAGACCATCATCTGAAAGAAGACAGGGAACAACAGAGGAGGACCAACTGCATAATGTAAATTCAATCTATCATTTCAAAAAATAATATGCAAACAAATATCTACCAAAACTTTTCATGCAACTTCTGACAAGATTCAGTGAAAAAAGCAATCTTTTGAAATTACATTTTTAAGCCAAGATCATAAATTTTAAGAAAGCAGCCTATATAAAAAATTAAAAAATATGGAAGGAAAGTGAGTAAAAATAACTGAAAACTTTAAAACAAAAATATGATTTATATAGGATTGAGAGCTTCAACAAACAACAATTTATAATCAACAACAACACATGGAAATCTAACAACAAACAATTAAGTTCTTAAATCAATGAAAATGTTGAAAATAGCTTTTAAATAAACAATTAAAAAATAAACGTTCACTCACAACATTTCAAAACCTAAATTTAAAGTTTACTCATTCCATATAAAATTGATAACAACCACAATATCCACAGCAATAACAATATATTAAAAAAATAATGATAAAAGTGTGGCTCACTGAGAAAGAAATATCTATGCTGCCAATTGTATGGCATGATGTTATTTTTGTTCTCTGCAACCTGCAGCATATGGCATTTAAATGATTTCAATGTACTTTAATAACCAATCATATTAAAAATGTAATTCTCAGAAAATGTAGCATCAAAAAAATTTTGTAATAAAATCTTTTCATAAAAGATATATATATATATATATATATATATATATATATATATATATATATATAACGGTCACAATGCAACCATTCACATAAACAACAAAATAAAAAACTTAATAATTTATGATATATCATATATTATAAGAGAAACATAAGACTGAAGGTAATTGATTTGTATGGCAGGCTTTTAATAAGAGAGATTGCATCATGTGTACGTGCGTGTGTGCGTGTGTGGTCTTCATGTAGATTGTGATACAAAAAAAAGTAAAAAACTAGCTAAAATGAATACAATAGAATACATACAACTACATATCAATATATATGTAATGATGCAACCTGTCACAAGGTAGCTCTGTGAGAATTTCCAAAAAATAAGCTTACAATCTTTTTATACTTATTTAGCACCAATCAGATGATTTGAGAAAAATTTTTCAAATATTTTTGTACCACAAATAATATAAATAAACTATTTATAAACGTGGTCTATTTCATAAAAAAAACGGTACAGTACATACTAAAAATATAATAAAAATACTTGCATTATTATTATGACCATTAAATAGCACTATTATAACTAATTTTTTGTAGCTGAAGAAAAGTTCAAATCGACGCATGCACACGAATATAAAAATATAATAACAATAATGATATTCAATATTGATTTGATAAATTCTGAAAAAATATGCACAGCAGAGAGTATGAAGTTTGCTGGTAAAACATGTTTAGTTGAGCCAAGCACACCTGTATTACATTACAGCATGCAAGACTAATATAAAAACGCCTAAGCAAAAGTAGAGAACTAAATGAAGGACATTTTGCAGTCTGCTACTACTACTTCTGGTACCTACAAAAAACAGGCCATAATATATTATTCATAATACATTTCATCTCTCTAGAATGATGATTATTACTGCATGATGGCAACAATTATTCTTTTGAACATCCAGGTATTATATAGGTAGATAGACAGTTGGAGACAAAAGATAAGAAACGATGCCATAAGAAAACAACTTGGAAGACAAAAAACTGTGTATGAAAGTGTCAAGGAAAGAAAGCTGGGTATCTTTGGGCACATCTACAGAATGACAGACGACAGACTGATCAAAAAAGTACTGATGAGAAAGAGGGTCTGGAAGAAAAAAGTTGGAAGATTACAGAGGATCATTGAATGAATGAATGAATAGACATAATAGATGGTCCTAGTGTCTTTCCAACTCATGAAATTTCATTTGTGTACACATGAAATTTTTCAAAACAACGTTTAATTGTGACTAAAATGTAATAATTCATTTGAATAATTTCAGCTTCGCAAATTATTTTTAAAAGTTTTGTACACTTTTATCACCTAGTTGATCTGTAACGATTGTAAATAGGAAGAGAGTGATCAGAGTCATTACATAACAACTACTGAAAAACGAATTGTAATCAATATAATAATAATCACATCAATTTGTGGACAGCCCATGAACAAAAACTGAAACTAACTCTTTTGGGAATTTCTTTTCCAAGCACAAACACTTTTTCTAAACGAACATCTGGATCTTTATTAATCTGAATGAATTTTAGTGTAAATCTGAATGAATTTTGATGCTTATTTGAATAAAGTTGGATGTCAATCTGGATGGATATTGATTTGAATAAACCATGAGATGCAATTGCTGTGGCTTGTTCAAAACATCAGTGAATCATTAACATATTTTTTGAAAAATTAAAAAAAAGTAATATATGCAAATGTAAAATAAACATTCAAGTGATCACTAATGATGTCATTTTGAAAATGTTTAACACAAACATTATGTAATTGATCGGGGGGGGGGGGGGGGAGACATTAATTGCTAGTTGACTATAACAAATCATCCTTCAAATCATCATCCAAAGCTAAATCATACATGTTGTTAGAAGTTGCAAATACTTACAATATTGGGTTTAGAATGATGTTGGTTGTGCAAATGTTGCCACCATGATACTGATGCACCCTGTAGCGATGTTATTATGTTACATTGAAAAAAATATGATCGATGTAAAAAATATGCTTTATCAAAATTTGACCAACTTTTAAAAAGTTCATGACAAATGAGTGAAGGATCTTATTCCACTTGACACTTTTGAACACTGACAAATGACCAAAATCATGTTGACTCCAGCCAGCCTCTGCCTATAAACATAAAAAATGAAATGCCAGCAAACTTCATCAAACATCCGAATATGAAATAAACCAATTAACAAAGATGATTGGCTAATAGAAACGAACCTGCACAATAGTGTAGAAAAGAACAGAGAACATGGTGGGTATCCAGCCAGTTCCAAAGTAATATAGTGTCATGTAAGCCAGGATCTCAAAAAAAATCAAATGTCCCACAATAAGAGAGAAAAAAACTTTGCTTGGCTTGAATAAATCCTAAGATTTAAAAATATTTCAAACATCAGAAACCACAAATAAAACTAAAATTAATATAATTGTAATACCATATCTTCAGCTATCTTTCTCAGTTGTAGAAAATCTTTTTTAATTTCCTCCTCATCCAAATCGGCAGAAGCTTTTGGTACCACATTGCCAATGCATATGGGAGCCATATATTTTGAAACCTTCAACTTGTCCTTATGGAATTCTCTAAAAGCTTCCTACATTCATAAACAGATAAAACATGAAAAACAATAACCTAAGATCCAAATTCTATTATGTGTGATTGTAACTTATTTGTACCCAATGTGGTCTTGCAACATCAAATCAAATTTGATGTTGCAAATCTTACTAAACTATTGCATATGTTTCATGAAGGAAAATATATATCAATGAGTTTCACACTGAAGTATTAATTAATTAATGATCATCAGATACAGACTCAAAAGCTCAACTATATCAAAAATAAGAATTAACCCGCGAAATTCATAATTACAAACAATGTTTGAATGTTTGAATTTTCATAGTCCAGATAAACACACAAGGCTATTGAATAGAGAACATTTTAACGGCCGGAAATGATATAGCATTCAGAAATGACTGAGAAGACTAACAGATGCATCCTGTCCTGCATAATGTCCCATGATGGCAGAACCACCTGGATGTTTTTTGGCCCACTCCGAGACATTATAAACTTTGTCCTCAATAACAATCCATCTATCCGTCCTGGTGTTGTGCTTCTTTATTTCATCCCAAGGTATCTGTCTGTCAATTTCTTCTCCAGATCTCCCTCCACGACCCATACTGAAAGAACAAATATGATTTGATGAAAAAGTAAGAAAAAAATAGCTACATAATTACAGAGCCATGTTAATGAAACCATCAATTTAATTGTTATTTATTGTTTTATTTACTATAACATGAGAAGAATGAAAAATTAATGATCAAAAATTCATGATCAAAAATATGAATTTTAGATCAGATATTAACATGAATTATTATCAATCAATGAAAAATTTTTGTTTTGCCTATCCTATGCTTTGCAGTTTTGAGTTTATAAATTGTTTACTATTGTTATATACTAACAATTACAGTCATACATATACATACATACTAAAGAAGAGTAACACACACTTGTCATACCTTTTAAAGAGGCATTTATTTGCTAAATTCAACTTTTAATTTTTAAATGAAGTTTTTTAAGGATCATTTACTTACTTTACTTACATAATATAAAATTTATATCTATGACTTGATCTCATTCATCCTTCATTGCACTACTACTAGCTACATACACATAGCAACCTACATATTACTAATCCTTACTTGGGTTGGAATTGCCAGTTTACAAAATATATCAAAATCTTTGATCATTATTTATTAGGACTGAGATGTTAGATGTTGCATTACACATGATATTAGTATATACATAATAAAAAATCATAATGTAGTATATATATTATACATAATGTAGTATATTATATATATTTTCTTATTGTTGTTATGTAATTATGTAAATATAAATATATATTATAAGACATTATTTATTATGATTATTTATTACAATTTATAATTTAATGTATAATGATATTGTATAAATAAAATTAAAAAAAAATTAAATTATCATCTTATATCCCTCACCAATCATCAAAGCAAAAATTTGAGTGAAATATTAAGTAATTTAATAACAATAAAAAAAAAGAATAATCAATGCTTGAATGGGCTTTTTGAGTTGACTAAATAATAAATAAAAATAATTGTTTTATTTTTATCAAAAATAATTGTTTAAAATATCAAATTGACATTGATTTAAAATTTAAATTAATTAACCTGCAACAAAGCAAAAGAAAGTGAAATGAAATGAAGTGAGCAGACCTGGAACAAACAAACGAATGTAGGAATTCACAAACGAACAATTGAACAAATAAATGTTCAAACGAACGAACGAATGAACAAAATTAACGAAGGAACGGACGAACAACCAGATCTCTTCCAGAAGCAAACCAGCTAAGATCTGCCGACTTATGTTTTATATAAATTCGTACGTACGCGATCTGGGGCGTGCAGCCGTCGGCATTGTCATTATTAAGTATCAAGCGCTTATTTTCTTAATTGTTCACGTTAAATATAGACAACAGTAATTCTAAGTGTAAGTTATGATGTCTGCATTAGCGCATAAACTTTAACTGGAAAACTTTTGGGCGATTATGTTTTTAGATGTAACAGGTTATCCTCTATATTCTAATTATTCTGTATATACGACGGTTACAATAACTGTCACAGATGTTCAGCGCGGCCACCAGTTATCAGTATTTACAGATTCATACACTATTCGAAATTCTTGCATAAACCATCAGAGCCTAGAATGGCGAAAATACTATTAACCAATTCAGTAGAAACTCCATTAGAAAAGTCACACTTTAAGGTCAATAAGGGAACGTTCCGTTATACACCTTGTTAGTTGACCAGAGACGTAGTTTCACAAGCTTGACGACCATTTGCTTTAGATTCACTTAGTAAAAATCATTTGACCAATGTTAACGTCTCTTAGCTTCCAATAAACGAGTTTCACATTACTCATTACCTTCGCTTTTATTTTAGCAGCTGTGCTTTCGTGTAAAAGCCGAATACAATTTGGCGATATTAATTAATGAGAACAAATAACATTTAACAAGTAACTGGATTTTGAACTGAAACATATTAATAAAAATTAATTGTCAATTCAAATCCATGACATCAGCAAATTGTCTTTTTGCCGAAAAACCACTGAATTATTTCTTAGATTTTTCTTTCTTTGCACTTTTTTCCGGAAGAGCAGCAATACGCTTGCGGGGTCTGGCCTTGGATCCCATTGTTTTTTTATCTAATGTGGCAATCTGCGACAAAATAAAATAATGAAAATGTTAAGCCTCATTAAACATAATTTGTATGACAAAGCAAAAACAATCTCAAGCATAATTATTAAAAAAAGGTATGTCATTCATGTACAGAAATTATGTACGTCCAAAAACTCTAAAAGCATGTGCATTAGTTAAAAATAAAGAACCATTACCACTTTTGAAGTTATATTAATAAGAAACTCAAATTTATGACATTCCAAGTTATGTTTAATTCATGCACAATAAAAATCACATCCATAAACTGTGTAATAAACTAGAATGGATTAGTAAACGAAAAAACAAGCTACCAACACAAGCCATTCATTCAGCCAGAGGTTTAAAAATCAAACGGTTAAAATTTACAATTAATGTTAAAAAGTAAAACAGCCTTATACGTAACAGGGTAACAGTTAGATAAAAACTAAAGTAACATCACCACATCAACATACTTTGCTTTAGCAATGGGCAACAATAAAACAATATTGAAAATCTAATAAAATTCCGTATTTCCACTAAGTTTTATAGAATAATAAATACAAAAAGATGAATAAAAGCTACACATAATAGCGAGCTCTATCCTTGCTATATTTTAACACCTCATCATCTTCATCAACCAGTTTGTAGTATTTTTCTGTGAAGCCCATTTTGCTAGACAACTGGAATATTCAGTCGTTTGATGTTAATTAATCAATTAAAATAACAGCAAGAGATATCAGTTGAACGCTATTTTGAATAATTTACGCAGTTTGAAAATATCATGTAAGGATTCATTGTCTGACGACCCTAACACAATTAATAAAAAATAAGTCAATCATCTTTTCATCGTTGACTTTGACCCATTTTCCGAAACGACACATAAATTTGCTTTTAAAAATATATGCCTCAAAAGATAGTCTAGATAACTGAGACATCTGCACATAATAACACCATAGATTCTTGTGACGGCCGACCAAGAGATTTAATTAATTAATAATTCTAGGTTAAAATAAATTGATAACGAACGGCAGTAATAATAGCTACAAATATGTTGATTGTGTTATTTGAAACAAAAATTCTCAAACATTCCCGAACAAGGCACGAAACAAACCCGCTCTATGATGCTCTCCTTTTCAGGACTTATCTATAATTTAATCATTATTAGGTTTATATCTTGCTATTTATTTATTTAGATATACACAACAACAAAATACATATTCTGCTCATACCCTGAATCAACAAGCAACACTCACCAAATGACACATGTATAAAAATGTATATATGAAATTATAAAGGGAACAGAATTAAAACAAAATAGCTTTTTTAACAGATATGGAATCGCTATTGAGATTCTCTGCAAAATTGTAACGATCCTTCAACTTTTAGTTTAATATTAAGTAGTAGGTTTGAAAGAAAAAAAATCACTAGTCATATAAATGTAAATAAAAACATTTTCATCTAAAATTGCACAATTATAGTTCTTAAAATTACTATAAATTTTTGAAACTTTTATTTACATTTGAGCAGTGAACATGTTAACACATACTGACAATTCCCATCTAATTAAACATTATTTATTCAACAAATATTTGTTATGTGGGACAGAGGAGCAGGTGATTGAGATTAAAATGTATTGGATTCCGTTTGTAAAAACTTTTAATAAAAATTAAAAACTCATCACTAGCACGTGTTGCTTATAAAGGCAGCATCAAAGAGCAAGTTTAAAATTTGCACAAAATCATAAACAAAAATAGAATTAAAAAAATAAAAAAGCTTCAAGTCGGTGAGATCTCACAGAGCAACAACACCTTTGTTACTTTGAAACATAATCATTCCTAACATGCTATCACCATAAACAAAGTTTTCTAATTTTAATCATTATTGTCATTAAACAGAAAAAATGAAACGGTGAATTATCATGGAACACAATGGAACATTCTTCAAAAATTAAATTCCTGTTTTTAGTAACCTCCAATAAGGCAATCAGTTAAAAAATGGATTTATATGTACACTATTCAAAATAGGTAAGTACGGCATGCCAGTCATAACACCACATTAGATGAATTAAATTTTAGTTAAGTGCTAGGAATTAGTTAAGATTCGTTTATTTATAAATTCAAGGCATTCATCTGCTCCTTATTATTAAACATCACTAAGTATCATGTATCCAGTGATTACAATATTAAAAACATAACTAAATACAGGACAATCCATCATATAAAACAATTCAATAAATTCAGCAAAATTGTTACATGTGAGGCATTTCATGAGATTGGTAACTACA
Source organism: Helobdella robusta (assembly GCF_000326865.2). Classification (NCBI taxonomy): domain Eukaryota; kingdom Metazoa; phylum Annelida; class Clitellata; order Rhynchobdellida; family Glossiphoniidae; genus Helobdella; species Helobdella robusta. The sequence goes on from NW_008704034.1 coordinate 510,598, forward strand.
ACGAAATACTAACTACCAATCACTATCACTACTAAAAACTCACCCCTCTTTTGGCATCAAGAAGAGCTTGTTTCTTCAGCTTTTGAGCTTGTTCAACAGCCTTGGCCACCTTTGTCTGAACAATAGCAAATGGGTTTAACTTCTGCATGACCTCCTTGTTTTTTAATGGATTTCTCTTCAAAACTTTCTTTGTTCTGCTTTTTCTAAAGTCGTTTAAATTTAAAAAACAATTTTAAAATAATATAAAATTGGATAATGCCCAAAATTACACCTAAAATTAAGAAAAATTTGTAACGGTACTAACATTGGTAGACGAAGAGCTTTTTGAATTTCATCACTCTTCAGAATACGTTGTAAATCGGTGTTGGTCATTTTTGGAGCTGGTAAGCTGTTGCAGAAAGGATCATAAAAACGAAATGTGATCAAATCTTTTGTTCACTTTGTGTTATTATTAACAGGCTTTAGCTACTTGTGCAAAATACATAATTTATAGCTTTCACATACTTCAACAACTCATATTAAATATAAAAATATATAATTGTATATATATGCCTCGATTGAAGCTTGATTGACATCAGAAGTGGTTAGGGTTCTCTGACATGAGCTATCAGAAACACGGACCAAAGCATCATCACTTGCATTCTATAATTTATTTTAAAACTTAACTTTAAAAATGAAATCAACTTACTTGTATCCAGTTTTGTGTTCGGAAGCCTTTTTCCATGTTCCATAGATGGGATCTAATTGTTTGAAAGCTGATTCTGTCCAGATGACAAACCTACCAACGTGACCACCGGGAGCAATTTTCAAAAGGTTCAACCGGTCAACACTGAGCAGGGTGATACCTGGTATGTTTCTGAATGCTCTCGTTATGCCATTATCTTGGTTGTAAACTATGATTGGACCACGCTTTTGAATACGACGTCTGTTTCTCATTTTACCTTTACCAGCACGAAAACGTTTGGAATTTTTTACCTATTTTCATGAACAAGAACAATCATGTAATTGAGGATATAAAACATAAAAAATAAATTGATTCAGATATGGTTAAGGTTGTCTGACATACATTTCAGAAACACGGACCAATGATATCATCATTACCAATTATTAAATGCATAGAAAATGTTATGATACAGGAATTACATATAAATATAGCTGACCCATTACTTTAACGAATGCCAACAAGAGGAGGTAGTAACAATATCAATTAATTAAGTTAGAAAATGTCAAAAAATTTAATAGTGTTTCAGATTTGGTTAAGGTTGTCTGACATAGAATTCAGAAACACGGACCATGATATCATCACTACTCGTTTATTAAACGAGAACATAAAATTGGAGTATTTTAAAGATATAAAGTTGATCTAGAATCAATTTCACGTTTACGAGAATAGTCAAATATTTTGTCGGTGTAATATGTTCCTATTTTATTAAATATCTTTAATGATATTTACATTTAACTTTGATGTAAAAATATGTTTTTTAACTAAACTATAATAGGTAAGTTATTAAATTATTGCTAAAATGAAGCATCATATGTGGTTTAGGTCATCTGTCACACATGATCAGAAACACGGACCAAAGTCCTAATCATTTGCCTCCACAAGATTTAAAAAAATGAAGAGTTTGAAATAATTTTAACTTTTTCAATATCAGGCCAGGCTTTAAGTTTTCTTAATACACCAACAGCTTCTTTTGTCTTTTTAATTTCTTGAACTTTATCGCTAAGAACGAGAGGAATTTCAGGAACACTGTCAATCAGATGACCTAAGAATTACAATAAATAATAAATAAAATAGTCAACAATTTGATTACACAAAATTTACCTTTTGATTGGACAATTGCTGGAATGCCAGTCGCAGCAATTGCAGAGCAGATAGCATAGCGCCTCTGATTGACATTGATGTGTCTGTGCCATCTTCTCCATGTCTTGGTGGGAGCAAACATTCTTCCCCCTCTACACATGTTGCCAAAAGCACCCTGGCCAGATCTGTTCGTTCCTCCGCCACTGACACGTGGAATACGAGCTACAGCACGACCAGTACCCCAGGATTCAGCTGAGGTCTGATGACCTATGAAAATTTTAAATTTGATACATTTTAAAAATGTTATCTTGAACATTTATTTTAATAATCAACATTAGCATGCACATTTAGAATGCTATATCTAAGTGATGAATTTAAAAACATTAGATAAAAATGCATAAAAAGTGCATAAATATTTTATTTACATGATTAAGGTCTGACAAAATTCATAAAAATAGGACAAGCATTTTCATATTTTGTTATTACATTTCAAAATCAAAGACTAGTAATACAGAAAAAAATTTATTTTATTTTATGACATTGATATCATGTACACTATATTATTAATCAATTATATTTGGTTTCATGTGGAACACATAAGCCATAAGTCAATCTTAGTTTTTGACTCACCTATCTTTCTAAAAAAAATAGTTTACAAAATCCTTTAAATGATTACAATTATTACACTTATTGACAAATATACTAAAAAAGATTTAAAACTTTACTTTAGATTTAAAGGCAAAGTAGTCAAAGTGAACCAACCAGCTTTTGTGGACACGGCGTATGGCTGTCTTCCATTCTTAAGCATATCCATGTGAACAGTGCTAACAATGTCTGTCCTGATCGGAGCTCTGAAAACGGCAGGCATGGGCAAAGCCGTTCCTGTTGCAACGCCCTTCTCATCATAAACTGATATAAACGGTCTGTAGGCCTAATAAGAAGTTTTGATAAAAATACTTTTCAATTTTATTTATTATTCTAGCGTGATGCACCTTGTGGTGACCGTGGCCGCCCGATCAAAACAAAGTAAATCGTAGTTCATCATATTTAAAAACCGTTTTAATTTTTAAATAATGACATTTGCATTTTGGAAGCAAAAAATGAAAAAACCCAACCATTTTGGCTTCTAAAAATGGACAAGAAGCCTGATCAACAAGTTAACGTGGTAATAATGGCAGCAAAAAGGAAAAGGAAGTCTAGGTAAGGGATGGCCACAAATCGAGCATTGTTTATTTTTAAAAGTAGTTTATATATTTTAAAAATAGCACTAATAATCTACAAGTTAGTGTAATGTAGAATGTTATACGGAATGGGATTGCCTTATCATATTCTTCTCATTATAAGCATTTTAACATTAAAACAAGAGGAGCATTGACGTTATACATTCATTATGTTTCACGAATGGAGTAGACGCCACACATCCAATTTGACGAACCAGGTCACTAAGAGGTGACAGTTTAATCAATATTTTTGATAATGATGGTAAATGAATATTTTACTGGTGTAAAATATAACGACGTAAATATGTTTCGAGGTCAGCGCTAAGTTCAACTACATAGTTCAATTTCCATGATAAAACTCCTTAACAAAACTTATTTACGACTGAACTTTGTTTTTAATTAAGATTTGTAGTTAAACTGATAATACATATTGCAATTTAAAAAAACAGACTAAAACTGACTTCATCTCTTTTCTATTTTCCGTTCTTTTAAAGTATAACTAACTGGCTTTTCAGTTCTAATTCAAATTTTTTACTAATGCGTCAAAGGTATGAAATTTTTAATGACCCTATGTTATCATGAAGTTTTTGGTCTATTTTCATAAAATAATTTTTGTGGTTTGTCTATTTCAGTGACGGATCTAGGAGGGAAATCGGAGTAGCCATTCCTCCCCGCTAAGAACAATGTTGTTAATAAAAGTCAACAAATATCAATTTTTAGAAAGGAATTTATCTCTTCTAATTTTTAAATACGAATAATTATCATTAAGAACTACGTACTATATTTTGATTATTTTTGAAAATGTGGCGATGATATAGTGAATTAACTGGCAGTTTTTAACTAGATTTATGTAGTACTCTATCACTCCTGAGCTTGAAAATGTATAATATGGTAATGGAAATCCCGAATAGTTATCCTTCCGTATATTAACTGAATTTAATTTTTTATAATGCGGTGCTGATATAGTGAATTAAGGTGGTAGATTTTCATTAGATTCATATAGTACTCAATTTGTTGAGCATGAAAATGTATAATTTGGTAATGGAAATCCTGACGTTTTCGATAAATAGTATTTGGAATCGACCGAACACACTTTGTAGCTTGATATTTTTTGAATGTAACGTTGATATTGTAAATTAGGCTGGTAGTTTTTTATTAGATTCATGCAGTGGAGATCTAAGAGGGCCGAGGCGGGAGGTTGTGAGCATTATTTATTAAAATTCCGTGAAATTCAGTTCTGTTCAGTGGTCTGTCTGTTTTGTGGCCAGTCTGATCGCCCACTAGGCTGTTCAGTGGTTTCTCTGTTTACTGCCTATATTTTTGTGTTATGCGGTTTTTTGCATGTCCGATTTTTTTGTAGTCTATCTCTTTAGTAATCTGCCTGCCTACTTTTTGGTGTCCAGCAGTTTGTCTGTGTTTTGCCGTTTTACGTCAATTTTTGTGGCCTGTCTGTTTGTTCAGGGGTTTAACTGGTTTGACTATCCACCTTGTGATTTTTGGGCAAGAAAAGTTCTTGCGAATAAAGAATTGATAAATAAAATAAACACATTCATACACAGCGTAATTTGCATAAATATTTAAATTACAAATCTACATTTTTTAAAATGTAAAGCTCCTAATTTATACATTTTATCAGCAGCTTAACAAATGACAAATATAAATATCTCTCACCACTTAGGATAAATCCTTAGCAATTGTATTTAATTGTGTGCACATTTTCGTATTGCAGGAGTGAGTACATAACTATAATCGTCTCTTTGAATGCACTGTTTAAATGACAACAAGCGAACAATAATAATTTATCCAGTCTGGGACATATGTATGTAGATTGAAGCAATTACGACGAGTCCGTTCATTATTTGAAAGCTTGTGTGAATATGTGAGTGTTTCATTTAAACATTTTTAAAATATGTAATTAATTTAGTTTGTCTTTATTGATTGATATTTTTCACTAAATTTTAAAAAATTAAGTTTATTAAGATTATTATAGAAAAAAATATTTATAGATATAAGATATTGCGTGAGCGTAATTCGCGTACGTGTTTACAAACTTTCGTTGGTAAATTTATCTTTCTTAAATCTTCTGCCGCCATATTTTCAAATTATTCTGTCCATTTTGAAGTTAACATTTATTTATATAAGTAGAGAAATTTTGAAGTTTTCAAATTTTCAATTTGTTTAAATTTCATTTTTTCATATTCGATGTTGAGTAAATTAATAAAAAATAAATAAATTAATTAAAATAACAATTATGCAATTATGTAAATATTGCATATAGCATAAATCTCTCTCTCTCTCTCTCTCTCTCTCTCTCTCTCTCTCTCTCTCTCTCTCTCTCTCTCTCTCTCTCTCTCTCTCTCTCTCTCTCTCTCTCTCTCTCTCTCTCTCTCTCTCTCTCTCTCTCTCTCTCTCTCTCTCTCTAAACCTACTCACCTACTTCATTTGCTCTTTCTTACCTAACAAGTGGTAACTGGCTAACTGCTGCGCATTGCACGCTTGGCTGGAGTTGACAAATGAGTTTGTTTTAAAAAAAATGTTTGTATGTTTATACCTTGAGGTAAAAATAATCAATAATTTATAACTTGTTATATTTTCATAGTAGCAACTGTTGAAAAAAAAATCTTTTATAATGCTGACATATGAATCGTTTCTCTGAAAGACTAAATTTAACGAGTTGTCAACGCTCAACGATTTCAAATGATTCACTTAAAAATGATTTCAATTAAGAAATAAATTAGCATGATAATTTCGACTTTGACATAACCTAATGCAACACCACTTAACATCATAAAACACAGCGCTATATAAAATGTAACGCACTCAATTGAACGACACAATGTATAGCATAACTATCGATTTAAAATTATAATTGAGTAATTAATAGTGAATTTATTATTCTTAAAATTCTACAGCCAATATGTATGTATGTTTGTATATTTGTATGTATATATATATATATATGAATGGTATTAGCAATAATAACAGCAGTAGCAATATCAATTCACTCAGTAACATTATTATCAATTATTATAGTTGTGATTTAATACAAATTTTTGATAGAAATAATATTTATTTATTTTTGTTGAATGTGTAACTTTTAATAATTTTAAAATGATTTACTTAAAAGATTTTACTTAATTACGACTATGGTAATGTTATTATTGATAATAATTTTACTATAATATATATATATATATATATATATATATATATATATGTGTGTGTGTGTGTGTGTGTGTATGTATGCGTCTTTTCGTGTGTATGTATGTTTTGTATGTATTTTTACGTACGCTTTAATTAGAACACGGCTAGCTAAGTTTAAGCAATTGTTTGATAGCTAGCTGATAGTGGCTGTAGTTTTGTCATTTATATGCCAACTGTTCATTTCGGTTTCGCACGGAAATGTTGTTTATGCTGCCCAGTTTTAATTTTCAAGCTTAAAATTTGGTTGTATGTGATAGTTTTTTATTTATTTTGGTTTACAAATCATGATTATTTTTTACTAATTTTATGACATTAAAATTGACCACATTGATCTTTCTGGTTGTTATTCAGAATCCAAAGAATCGTTGAAAACTAACGAAAAGCTCTCCACTGTGAAAGAAAGATGGCATCCTCATTGAAATTTTCTTGCATGTCGGCAGCTGTGGTTTTCCTGCTTGTGACATCCTTCTTCGTAGATATGGTTCAATCGGTGAACTGCTACAAGTGCGACACCGACTCATCTGTGTGCTTCAACTTCTGCACTGGCGACTACTGTGTAAAGACTCAGTACATGGAAGCTGGTTCGTTTGTCGGATGTTCGTTGTTTTGTGACGATTTGTTTATTTCATCTTCCAATGCTTCAAATGCCCAAACCTTGTTCAACTAAATTGATTATTTAACTTATATATATCTTATTAAAGTTAATTACAGGTTGTATAATATTAAAACAGTTTGTTGTTATTTATTTCAGCGTCTTTCATGAATCTATAATTTGTTTTTTCTAGAAATAATCAATATATTGTTTGTATTAAAATCAAACAAACTTATAATCATATTTTAAAATACATATTAAACATCTCATTTGAACAGGAAAATCAGTCGTGTCGAAGTATTGCGGTAGTGGGTCCGACTCCATGGGCTGTGTTGGTAGCCAGATACTAGGGTTCGGTGGCTACATTTGCAATTGCAACTCATTTTTGTGCAACGACTCCAAGCGCTCGTCTGTCTCCGCCATGCTGGCAGTTCTAGTGCTCATCTTGGCCCTGGTCATCAACATGGTGCTGTAGTTATCACGTGATTTGTGTAATGGCGCAATGATGAAGATGGCGAAGTTGATTTGAATTGTGCTAAAATAATTAGAATGAATGTTAAATAAATTAGCACTAACTGGACAAACTCCCATTAAATTTTGATTAACATTAGCTTGCTTTTAAAAACTTATACGTCATAGATAAATAGAAGTTAATTAAACATCAAACAATGGCTTTAAATTCATTAAATTTATACAAATTTAAATAAAAAAAATTTATAATTTCCATGACGAAGGTGATAAATGAAAACAATTTGCGGAATGAAAGGTTTTTGACGAGGAACATAACTTACTTACGGATTTGAGAACCATTCCGCGATAATAGGCTGAAGTTTATTTGAAGTTGAAAAACATCTCTAAGAGAATATTCGCCGTTGAATTTGAAAAAGTTAAATTTTGTGATCAGCGAAAAATGCATTCAGTCAGAGTTTAATCTGCTTCATTATACATTGTGTTGTAAAATGTAAACTATTGATGAACTGACATTGAACTACCATTATTCTTTTTTTTATAGGATTCACTATATTCTCTGAAAGAAATCATGTGACATAAAATGTCTTATATAAGAGTATGATGAATGTTGAAATGATTCCAGGTCAACGTTAAATTCCGGTGCTATAGTTCACTTCTTAAAACAAAATTGTGTTTCATTGTTAGGTTTCAGTATTGTTATTGATAATACTAATGCCAAAATTACTACTCGATTCAACGCGAGTAAGTAATTTTAATACCGGTAGTTTTAAAAGAGCTATTAAAATTAGGAATATATTTTATTGCTATCTTTCTAACTCCCAATAAAATGAATGTTTTAATAGTTGAATCAAAACCAAAGATAAATGTTAACAAATAAAACAATTTTTATCCTCGTAATCTGTAAAAAAAATGAACGAATTAGTTTAAAATATAAATAAATAAACAAATGAATTCATTTAAAAATACAATAGCTATAAATCGCATGAAGAACACATCCGGTACATTGTCATTATCACATCACTATCATTATAATTAGTATCTTCCTCATTCCAATTATCATCATCATCGTCGTCGTCGTCATCATCATCATCACATCAACACATCATCAACATACATCAACAACAACAACATCATCAACATTATCAACAACAATCTATCAACAACAACAACATCATCAACATTATCAACAACAATCCATCAACAACAACAACATCACATCATCAACAACATCCCATCAACAGCAACATCACAACATCATCAACAACAACAATATCATCACATCATATCATCATCATCTACCTCCTTATCTAATATGCGTGTGATTGTGTGCTGAAATATTGTGTGTGTGTTTGATTGTGTGTGTGGATGTGTGTGGATGTGTGTGAATGCAAGCGCCGCCGTGCTTATCTGCAATTAAGTTATCATAAATCATTAATTAACTAATAAAAAATGAATCCACAGAATATATTTAGGATGAAAACCACTGGTAACGATAACTTTTTAATGCAGTGAGGTAGTTTTTCAGACGTGAGTTTTTAAACTTGTGATATTTGTGCTATATTTTATAATATTTTCATTTAAAAAAATTTAATCAATGGGTTTTATAACCTCAGACCGCTGAAAGCTGGGAAAAACTTGATACCAAACAATCACCAACCAGCTAACAACAGAAACTGTCCGCAAACATCAGTGAAAAATGGCAATCTCACCAGTAGTTACTCTCCTCGCTGTGACGTCATTAGTGGTAGGCGTGGCTCGGTCAGTTAGATGTTACTCGTGCACCGGAGAAGCAGTATGCCCTGCGTCCCAAACGTGCGAAGGCCGTTACTGCTTCAAAACCTTTGGCCATGCTTTTTGTGAGGTTTTTTTTTCAGATCGCTTTATTTGCATAATTTATAATTCAAAAACTGTAAATAAATTGTTATTAATTGAAGACTCCTTTAATTTTAATATGTTTAATATTTAATTAAATTATGTTGTTAAATATTTTCAATGGCAAAGAGTCTGTTTATTATTCAATAAAAAGTCATAACTTAACTAACTACTAGTCAATAGCATATTTCAAATAGTTGGAGCAGTTATGAAAGTCAGTAGGGGTTGCTCGAACAGCGCCATCCACAGCAAGACTTGTTGGAGTGGTGATGTCGCAATAGTCGGTATAACCAATTGCTTCTGCGACAGCTATCTTTGTAACGACTCCAACCGCACTTCTCTCTCGTTCCTGTTGATCACTGTGACGTCACTCTTGCTACTGCTGCTGCTAGCCGCTGACATGAAATGAACCGCTAATGTGGTGTGGATTATCTGCTGCAATGAAATTGCAAAAACTTTGATTCCATCATTTATATTATGGTGTTGGGGACTAGGTGAACATCTGTGATTAAATGACATATATACAATACGATACGTACGATACTATGTTTAAAAAATATTGACTAACGTGTCATACTTACATAAAATACATCTCTCATGTTCTTGAACTCTTAATTTTTAATTAATTATAACCATTTTTCATCCTTATCATGTCTTAAAAATAAGAATTGTCGATTGTTTCACAACAGACAAATATTATTATAAAATCTGCCTGCACTAAAAAAAATAAAGGCGCTTGCTTTGTTTCGCTAACGATTTCATTAGTTAAAGAAAAAAGTGAAGTGTGCGTGTGAATGTGTGCGTGCGTGCGTGTATACACTTAAACATATATGAATTAATAGCTCTTAAAAATGTAGTGGGTTATCAGCGAAAATGATTATTCCTCAGAAAGCTCGTACCTGAGCACATGAGCACAACCACACGGAGATACGTTTTTTTTAAAATTAACATCATCGCTCTGAGATTATGTAAAATGGTGAATTGATTAGGCATTATTACAATGGGGGATTGATTACAGGTAAAAAGTAGTAATAATAATTGCCATTAACTGATGTCGTAATTTACAATGAGAAGTTTTGATGTTGTGATGGTGGTTAATTGAGTTACGAAGTTACGAAGAATTATCATTAGTACCAAAAGTGTATTATTTGTTTGATAGGCATGTTATTGGTGACTCAATGACATCTATGATTGATATCTATGAATCTCTAACCAACACAACCTCCACACGAATCAAGTTCCAACAAATGATAACAGAATTATTATAAGATGTTACCGTATTACCAGGTCGTGTAAGTATTTTGTTTTAGTAACAGAAAAATGTAGATTAGATTTTGGTAGTAAAATAAAATGAGCAATAGTTGAAGTTTTATTTGTAACAAACAATGAATGGTAGTATAGAAGCAGTAGTAACAATGATAATAACTTTGTGTGCCATTAGTTTTATCATCGTGCAAGCCCGCGTATCTTGTAGAGAATTAAGATTGACCATTCTATCTCATTATCACCATAACGTCTCGAAATAATCTCCTACCAACGCATCGGAAAGTTGTGATTTCACCGACCGTATTCAACTTTAACGTTTTTTACATTATTAAAAAAATTCTTGATGCAACTTTTAATATGAAAAACTTTGTTATGTTTATAACGAAGACCCAAAAGGGAGTTTTAATAAATATTAAATCCAGGCTCAATAATTAACAGTAGTATTATTAATAATGTTGGTGTAACCTGCAACTATCATTATTGGTGATGCCATTGGTAGTAGTGGTATTTTATGTTTATTAATAAGTTTAGAGATCATTTTATTAGCTGAAATGATTAGTGAACTTCAAAATCTCCGTTTAGTAAAAATAAAAAAAGTTTAATAAAAAAAAACTTCTAACCAGAAGTACGTTAATTACGTCGGCGTGTATGATGAAATAATTCAGCGCGACATTCACATGAAAACAGCACCTCTTACTTTTCTAATTTTAACGTTCGCTGTGTGATGTCTATTAGGCTTGAGCGAGAGAGCTCGGCTAGTTCAGCCTGTTTCTCTGTGTGTGTGTAATTATTCGGGAATTTTTCTGAAAATTACTCAATCATCTTGCACTGTTACTAATTTCCTGATCTGATTGTTTTAACGTGATGAAAAAATGCCCGACTCCGGTCAATTTCATTTCATTTTACGTCAATATCTTTTGAGAATGTATATAAAAGCGAAGATGGTCCGAAGAAAAGGCATCTTCAATCTTAATTCAATTTCGATAAAACTTGTAATTAACAACAGCAGTTGATTAAATTTGTTTGAGTAATATTTAGATAACATAATATCGTTAACAGCTATAATGATTTACTTTAACACATTGAACATTTTGAAAGCCGTAGTTTTGGTGAATTTCCTGACTGGAGTATTCTGCAAATGTGCCGTAATATCAATAAAAAGTGGCGACGACGCACCATCTATAGAAGTTGATGATTGTGGCTACTACAAAACAATCGCAAACAGAATGGGGAACATTAGCGTTTTTAAAGACATCATCTGCAGTAACAAAACACTTTTGAATGAAGATGTTAACAGGATACCAAAGGATATTATTCAAACTAGGTGTTCGACTGAGGCCACTGATTCCAACAAATGTGAAAATAATTATTTCGAGATTCCAGTTATTAGATTGCTGAATGGAAAGTGGTCGTGGGTGTTGGAACTAATTCCAGTCGGATGTTCAGAGAAAAAGTAGGTGATTCACAGAAAAGCTCCGTAGAAGCGAAACGAGATTAAACGAAGAATCATAATATGGTTTATTTGATAGAATCATCATTTTTGACATTATTGTTAAGCATTTTGTTTTATGCAACTCTTTGAATTTATTTTTGAGTAATTGTTTTTATTAACGATCGAAGCAATTTTATCTCAAAATTATTGTTTATGAGTAGGCTAACTTTTGTTAGTACGCTGTTTTTACAAGATATCAATGTGTCTTTAATTTTTACTGCAACCTTTTGCTGTTTTGTTTTTTACTTTTTCATATTTCAGAGCATATTAATATTTTGCATGTTTTATTTATTTATTATATATGATGTATTTCTATTAATTTATTCTTTTTATATATAGCATATATTTTTGTTTATGTTAATATATTGTATATATATATATATATATATATATATATACATACATATATATGTATATATACCTCTTGTTTTGACATTGTCAAATATCGCCATGACATTCTATTTTTTAAACTGAATATGTTTTTTTCAAAAACTCATTAAAAAAACTTACATACCATTTGTAGTGCTGTTTCATTTTTAAAACGTTGTAAATCACAAATGAAATTAACACAAAGACTTATTAGAAGAAGAAGGAAAAAAACATTCACATATATAATTCTAGTACGAAGCATGTACGTGTTGAGTTTCTTTCGATATAAGAAACAACAAGTAATTGGAAGCTAAATTCGATTTTAGCATTTCAGTTCAATTTAATTCGGCTGTTCATTACACATGAACTTTATCACACATTCCTTTAAAAGTTCGGTTTCACTAACCTCTGAAATCGTTTCATTTTTTTTCGCCTCGACACTTACAAAAGAATTCGTTGAAAAGATTAAAGATCGTTCTTTTTTTACTGTATTCGCTTCAGAGGTATCAACGGTGTATCTCACAGAGCGTACTTGATAGCTGCGTGATATCGACAGGAATCTCTGTGCAATCGAAGCTAGTCACTGCAAAGCAGGGTCAGGCGTCTTCAACCATTACATCATGTACAGTCTCCCTGCTTTTTGTAAAATAAATATTTTTCTTCTTCGGGCTACTACTCATATATAGAGCGCCAACTGCTGCTCTACTTATTTAATATTTAATGCACAAGGCCCAGATGCACATGTGCACAATCATTCCATTGAGAACAAATAGGATACACGATGTTAAAAGATTACTTTTTCGTAAGAACCAAACAATATTTAATCAATCATCTATTTTAAAATCAATATCAGACAGCAATTTGCCAAACAATTCAAACTTCCGTTAACTAAACTGACCAACCAAAACGAAATTAATTAGTGTTCAGGAAAAAAAACGCTTTCATTCAAATTCAACAGTAAAAAAACACGCGCGAGCTAGCTTAGCTTAACACAATGTAGGGAGGTCTATACTGATCCTCCACAATTAATAATAATTACGATGGTAATAAATGTATCATATCACGAAAAGGTTTAATTGAACTAATGAAAAATTGTTGTCAAATAAATTACAAAAAATTCATAATGTTGTTTCTGTTTCTGTATTCCGTTTGTCTAAAATTGGTTTTGCATAATCAACGAATTCATCAATGAGTACTGGCCAGGCTCCTGTAACAGTTGAGATAATATAAAAAAGATATACATCTTATATCTGATAATATATGTCTAATCTTGGATATATATATATATAATGTATATATATATGTATATAAACAATAGGAGGTTACAACGTCCTACCTCGGGGAACCGGGTCTCTGGACGCAAAACGAAGATTGATTGATTGATATCTGATATTTAATACATGAACACATTGCCGAAATACTTTCGTCATGTTTGACGATCAAAATAGGTTAACAAAATTAAGTAATATTTTGAATTCAGTGAAAACACTTCAAATTTACAACCAGGTTATTACATAGCTTGTTAATGTAAATATAAATGATAAACATTAAGATGATTAATCAGCATAATCAATTAGTTGTTCGTCAACTAATTTTTTTATTCAAGCATTCCCATGTTTCATCCAAAACTCTAGTCAAGATTTAGTGACGTGGACTTTAGTATTCATGCATTCCAAAAACAACAACAAACGACACACTTTTAGACGACATCAGGGGCTGCCGTTTGGCAACCTATGATGAAACCGAAATACCCCTCGACGCCATTCATATCTGTCACTCGACTTAGTATCACGCAACTCCGCTTGCACTTTGTCTTTCTCCACCTGCTCTCTCCATTCCAATCGCGGACGACCCCTTCCTATCACACTTTCATCCTCGAACTCCAACGCTCGCCTAATCCCGACCTTTTCATCCCTTCTCAACACATGTCCATACCACCGCAATCTCGATCTCCTTATCAATGTCACAATGTCCTCATTCAGTCCCATCATCGACATTAGCTCTGTACTACTCCTATCCTTCACTTTAACCCCCCACATCATCCTCACCATAGCTCTTTCAGCCCTCTGCAGTACACTTTTCTCCTCTCTCCTCAACACGCAAGTTTCACCACCATATACTATCGCTGCTCTCACACATGCTTTATATACCCTTCCTTTCATCTTCACTGACCATTTCTTTCCACACAATACCCCACCCAGTTCCCTAAATTTCATCCATCCCACACGAACTCTAGCCGTAACAGCGCTCAAACATCCTCCATCTGCGTTCAGTTTAACCCCTAAATAAACAAAGCTTTCCACTCTTTCAATACCACCACTCAACCCCATCCTTGCATCAGTCCTATTAATCACACCATGAACACATTTCTTACATTTGAACGTGCCTTCCACCTTTTTCAGTGCCCCCCTCACACCACTACATCTCTTATGCACCCATTATTGACATCCTATACACAATATCGAGTTAGCCTTCACTCTCCTGTCACATACCCTACAGGGGTCTATTTTACTTATCACTCGCTCCCCACCTTCCCCACTCACCAATACCTTCGTCTTACCAATATTAACTTTTAACCCTTTCTTATGCATTCCATAAACACACAGATATTTTCTTCAAATGCATTTATGCTTTCCATAAACATATAGATATTTTCTTCAAATGCATTTGAATACATGCAGTCAATCTATCATTAAAATGCCATTCTCAAAAATTGAAAGTCGTAACAATTGTAAAGAGACAAAAAAAAAATACAAACAACAGCAGAAGCAGCAAAAACAACAAAAGTTACAATGATGACACCTTCGATAAATTATTATTAATAAAGAAATAAAATGATGGAAAATAGCACAAAAACGAAATTGAACCTTCTTCATCATAGTTGCTCATGTCATCATTGATGATTTGTGAAAAATCTAGAAGCAGGTTCCAGGTATCCTTTGATATTGATCTTTTGTAATTTTCCTGTTAAACATTTTTAAACATAACTTAATAAAACAAACCAACTTTTTTAATTACATATAATAAACCATTAAAATTGTTAAATTAATTAATTAACATAATTGAAGAAACTTTTTCCTTGGTGTTTAAACTTTTAATTTACGCATTAATCATAAAAAACATACTCATATACAATTACATGTAGAAGAACAAATAAAATAATGAAACTTACATTTAAATATCGAATCCAAAGATCTAAAAATTTGAATTTATCTTTTAGAACAATGTGCCAGTATGCAATAGCCATGTCAAGATCTGTTTGTAGAAGAAATTGAAAATGTTGAAACATTATCTATGGCCATTCATCTTTCATACTATGATTTTAAATTATTTAGAAGCACAACAGATTTTTTAAACTCACCTAGGCATTTTTGACCGGGATTTTTGGCATAATTAAATGCAAATTGATAAAATTCTTTTAAGCGAACAGGGTCAATAATTTCTTGTTCCAACGTGGCACATCTCATTTTTAATTTATCTATTGCATCAACTCTGTAAAAGTCAATATTTGCAGAATAAAATATATCTCAGTAAATGAAAAATATTTCTTTAAAATAACAGTAAATTATCCAACTAACTTTTACTGAATTGTAAAATTTAAAAAAGTAAAATTTAAAATTCACCCCAATTCAATGAATCCATTAATAAATTCTTCTCTTGTGAAAACACACTGAGTAGCAGCATTGAACTTCCAAGCAAGAATGAGAACAGTTCGACTCTCAGGATTCAACCCCAAATCATCTAAAAATCTCATCATTCCATCTGCTGTGATTTTTTCATCTTCAAAGGAATCTTTTAAAATTTTTATTAAAACAAAATATAAGTTTACTAACTCAGTAATTTGAGTGCTACTTTTATTTTCCAAAATAAAAATAAAACAAGATTAAACCTTTATATCTGTTGAATAGTTGCTCAATTCTTTTTCTATCTATTGTTGGTTGTCTTGCTTCTCTGATGGCATATCGATCTGGGAATTGAAAGAAATTATCGATGGCAACCTCTATTTTCATGTCATGAGCCAGAAGACAGGCAAGGGCAGTCCTCTCATTGGTCTGAGTAAATGACATGAACTGTCTTACCTTCTCCTTCTGTACTGACTTCAACTTGTGCTGAACCAATTCAATTCATTTATTAATAAAAGTAAAAAACAATTAAAAAATTATTCCAATTATTTTTTCTTCATAAAAATTGTTTTAAATGGACAATAACAATATTAAATATTTATTGAAATTAAATTAGAAACGTTGCAATAAAACATATAAAAAATTCCAAATTTCTTTTGTTTTATAGTTTATTTTAATTTAAATATTTTTATTAATTGAATGAATGCGCATTTAAAAATTTAAATGATTATTATAAAAAATTAAAAATAAAATTGAGAGCTGAGAAGACAAAAAAAAGACTCATTTAAAAAAGACTCATAATTAAAGAATGAATTTAATTTGCAAGTTATTTTAATTTTTAATAAAATTAATGAACGTAAATTCATTTTAAACTAGAACAAAACTTTACCATTTTAGAGACTGCTCTGGAAATTTATAAAATTTGAGCGTTAATTCAGGAATATTACCCAGATCAACATAGATGTTATAATTTAATTTCATTATTGAGAAGCACGCACAAGCACCGGCACACACGTATACACACACAACTCACTTGAGAAATTAAGTTATTTTCAAATTTTTAAAAATATGAAAAAAATATCACGTTTTTTTAATTTTTAAAAAAATTTCAACATTCATTTATATGCATCACTCTTCAAAGAAATAACATTTTCTATAATTGGTAACTTTCGAGACCTTTATTAGGAGACTTATTCAACACGAACCTCTGCTAAGGACAGCATGGGAATGAAAAGTGAAATCGAATTGAGTTAAAAATTAGAAATGAAATTTTGCAATAATTTTTTGCTAATTTTGAAGTTACAAACTTTTTTCTCGTTAGTGTCGTCGCACGATGATGACTTTGGAGGGGAGGTCTACGTGGTTAGTGATTATAAATATAATTAATATATATTTTGTTAATTAATTTATTCATGAATTATCATTTGTTGGTCCTTTTTTTATTTTTGAAATTAATTTTGTTATTTATAAATTATAAGTATAATTAATACATGAACATTATAAGTACATAAAATTAAAAATAATCGTTATTATTTGGTTATTAACAATATAATTATTTTGATTCTGTTATTATTGATAAAACTTGTAAATGAATATTCATTTAGTTATTTAATAAAGATAAAAAATTAATTATTAATTAATAATTTATTAAATTAAAACATTAACATTAACAAACAAATGCAAATGTTTATAATTATAAAACAAATTATATTATCATGTAAAACCAAACCAAATAAACAGCCCCCCTACACTCCTCCCATTCCACCTCCTAATTCCTACTTTGTTGAAACATTCCAGTCTGAAGAGGAATTCAATAAAAAGTTTGTCGACAGTTATGTTTTTACATATGATTCCCAACTATGTTTTTGCCACGACATTTTTGTATAAGAATTAAACTCTGGTACATACAAAATTGATCTTTACCTAGAGTAGGAAGGGTTTGCATTAAAACTGTTAAAAACCTAGGTCTTACAGAACAAGATTTCCATCCATTTACAATCATCTAGAATTAATATTTACCTGCTTACTCAATGAAAAGTTTTCTGTGAAAAATATTATATAACGAATGTATATGGCCACTTGCTTTTTGATAAAAAGTTTCAATCAATCCTATAGTCTCCATTCGTTATGGGTCGGACTTATAAATAATAAGAAGTTTGATAAGAAAAATACAATAAGGCATTTTTCCTCTAAAATATCTTAGCTTTTAACTGTTATTATTTTCATTTAAAATTTCATTATATAATTTTTTCTAAAATTTCAGTTGGATAAAATCAAGTGCAAAGAAGGAGCACACAGATGATGAGATTTCATTGTATGATGGTTAGGAGGAAGATTATGCTATATTATTAATATTATAGTATAATAGTACATTAATAGTTTTTTTATAAATATAACTTGTATGGTGTTATTTAATTTTTTTGGAGTTTTAAGTTTATTCAGAAATAATTTTTTCATTATATAATTTTTTTTCTGATTGATTTTTTTTGTTAAGGAGAGTGGAAGTTGGAAGAGCCAGTGGATGCAGTTATCAAAAAAGATGTTGGACTTGTTCTGAAGGTCATTATAAAATTTTAACCCATCCAGCATAAATGGGTTAAACTTACACAATTTGACACAACATTTTTGTAAGCATTACTTATATCCACTAAAATTTAACCACACAATTGACACCTACCAACAGTCTAAAGCTAAGCACCATGCCATTTCATCCAAACTCCGACAGCCATTCATCTTTGATGGTCAGACCTTTGTGGTGCAGTTGGTACTTTTCTATTTTTTTTTGCTGAAGTTAAAGTGACTACGCTAAATAGTGATGCGTTTGATTGGTTTAGTTAAATAATGTTCATTATGTGGAATTTTATTTGGATGTGGATTTTATTATTATTAACTATGGTTTTATTAATTTTTTTAAAAAGATTTGAGGCCAAATTTCAAAGAGGACTTGATTGTGGAGGCGCCTACATAAAATTACTTAATCATTCAGATGATCTCAACCTGGTTTGTCCATATTTTGTGTTGACTTATTTAAAACTTTGGTGGTGTTTTGAGTATTTGTTTTCTACGTCTGTCTGCTTGTTATCTTTTCCTATTTACAACTTTGGCAAACTTCACATTGTTGATAAATTAATAAAATCACATTCATGAATTAGGCAATTATGATGTAGATTTAAAATTAACCTAAAAAAATTGTTTTGTGAAACTTCAGGAAGATTTCACAGACAGAACTCCTTACGTTATCATGTTTGGACCTGATAAGTGTGGCAATGATGTGAAGGTGCTGTGTTTGTGTGTATTTCTTTGTGGTGGTGGTGTCGGTGTTGAAGATGGGGGCGATTTTGTGATGAAGATGATGATGAAGACGAAGATGACGATAATAACGGCGAGACCTATGAAAAAGGATATGCTATTTATTTCAGTGTATGTATATTTAATCATTCACATAATCATTTCTACAAACAGCTGCATTTCATCTTCAGACATAAAAATCCACTGACTGGAAAGTATGAGGTTTGTCGTTGTTGTTGTTGTCAGTTGTTATTTTTGCTGTTGCTTTGCTGCTACTTATTTTATTTGTCAATGTTTCATTTTATGTTGAGGTCATTTTTATTGTTGTTACCGATATTGACATTGTTTTGTTATTGATATTGTTTGCCTATATGTCTATATTTATTTAGTTGATGTGGTTATTAATGCTTGTATTGTAGTTTGTTTTGTTTGTTAATGTCATTAATGATTGCATTAGTAACAATAAAGTATTTTAAACATCTTGCAAGGAGAAGCATGGCCCAAAAGCGCCAGCAGTAAGTTTGTATGAAGCATATAGAGATAAACTGACGCATCTTTACACATTAGGTATCCATTAAATATTTGGGCATATTATGAATGAATAAATGATTGAATAGATTATTTATTTTGTGATAATTATTTGTAGGTTTGTTTTATTTATTTAATACGTTTTTGTTGTTTTTTCTGCCTGAAGCTTTCTCTAAATCAATTCAGTTACGTTCGTTTTTTCGTTCGTTCACTCACTCACTCACTCACTCACTCACTCACTCACTCACTCACTCACTCACTCACTCACTCACTCACTCACTCACTCACTCACTCACTCACTCACTCACTCATTCATTCTCTCACCATCTCACTCACCATCTCACAGTGATCCATTCCAACAACTCCTTCTACACAATGATTGATGACGTCGTCGTCACAAGTGGCAGCCTGCTGCATGACGTCAAGTCAGACGCACTCGTTGTTCGAAAATTATAAAGAATAATAAATTAATAATAAATGAATAATTATCATAATTAACAAGAAGTTATAAGAATACATTAAATAATAATCATACGGATAGTTGTGAATAGTTTCTTATAATAATTTCTTTGAAATAAATCAGTCCTCCGGTGAATCCTAGCGAGGAAATTGTCGACGTCAATGATGTTAAACCGCAGGACTGGGATGACAGGCTCAAGTTAGTTGACCTGGCTGCTATATTTTTCTTTTTGTCTTTCATTTTATTGTTTTTTTATCTTTTTTCAAATTTTCTCTATCCGCTTTTTCTCTATCTTCTTCTTCTTCTTCTCTCTCTCTCTCTCTCTCTCTCCTCTCTCTCTCTCTCTCTCTTGCTTCTTGTTTTTGTTTCTACTGATTTTTGTTGTCTTTGTTTCTACCGATTTTTGTTTTATCTCTTCCTAAAATTGCATAATTTTCTCCTATCCTAATCTAATGTGGTTTTGTAATTTTAATTTGTGTTTGTGTTCTTCACACTCAAAAAAACAAGTGAATGTAGTACAAATATTTGTAATTAGTTTAAATTCTTTTTTTTTTGTCTTTTCAAATAAGAGTTCCAGATGCCAATGCAGTGAAGCCAGAAAGTTGGTGAGCATTCATTCGTTCGTTCGTTCGTTCGTTCATTCGTTCATTCATTTATTCACCCTTTCATTCACCCATCCATTCATTCAATCCAGCATTCTATTTTTGACCCTCACATCAACTCTATGCTTAAATAACAAAGTCACACAACAACACCTACATGTCGTTTTACATGCCAAACGTACGCAAACACTCAAATACGCAAACAAACACTCATATGCACGAACACACGCATACACAAACACTCACACGCTCAAACATACGCATACACATACGCACACACACATTAGGGATGAAACAGCACCGGAAATGATTCCAGATCCCAACGCGAAACTGCCGGATGGATGGCTGGTTGAGGAGGAGGAATGGATACCAGATGATAGAGCTATCAAGCCTAAGGACTGGTAAGATGTGTTTTCATCCCAGTCTTACATTATCAAATATCAAAGTAGGATAGTCAATTGGCAAATTTTTTCCGTTAAAAATGGTTTTTTTTAACAAAATATATCGAGAAATATTTTAAAAATGATTAAAAAACTTACAACCATAACTTCCAATTTAAAGTTAATTAATTAATTAATAAACAAATGAACAACGGTAACTTCAAATTTAAAATTAATTAACCGATAATTTAATTAATTAACTAACTAGTTGAAAATTCTAAAATATAAGATAAATCCCACCCCATTTCCACAGGGATGATGAGCTTGATGGCACCTGGGAACCACCATTGATTCGTTGGTTGATGTTTCGTTGTATTTGTCGCTTTTGTATGTCTCATATGTATGTGTTGTTTTATTTATACATGTTTTGTATGCCGACTTATAATTTACTTTCTTTTTATGTCACATTTTGATGTATCTGTATCTGTGTGTGTTTGTGTGTGTGTTTGGTGTGTGCGTGTGTGTATGTGCGTGTGTTTGGTGTGTGCGTGTGTTTGGTGTGTAAGTGTGTGTGAGCACTTGTCTTAACTCTGGCGATCGATTTATGGTTCTTTTTATTGCACTTGTTGTGAGTATTGTTTTTTTATGCCAGTTTTCTTCTTCTTACTCTTATTATTTTAATTGACATAAATGGTATTCTTTCTTGACTTTGTTATTATTTTTAACTTTATTTCTTGCCTTCCAAAATATATGTCATTTATCTAATTTTTTAGTAAAAAATAAACTCATAATGCGAATTTTTAATAAGTCATTTTTTTTTAGAAAGTTTTTTTTCAATTTTGAAAAATTAGTGAACCCCGTTTGCGAGACGGCGTTGGGCTGCGGCCCGTGGACACCCCCCCTTATAAATAACCCGAAATTCAAGGGGCCCTGGAGTGCCCCACTCATCAACAATCCCAACTACCAGGTATGTTCTGTGATGGTTCGTTGGGTGGGTGAGATTTTAAAGGTAGGTGATGGTGGCTATGAGTTGTTAAGTTTTTTTTTTAGATTCAGATAGATAGTGATAAAGTTATGTTAATTTTTATTGTGTTATGTATTTTAAGGTTTCATTCATTTTTCTATCTCTCTTTTATTCTTCATTCTATCCTTTCGTCCTCCATTATCAACCAGCCAAACAACCAACCAACCAACCAAACAACTAATCCACCAACCGACCAATCAGTCAATCAACCAGCCAATCAACCAATCAGTCAATCATTCAACTAATAATTTTTCCCCTTACCTACCACGCAAGGGCCCATGGTTACCTCGTAAGATTTTGAATCCCAAATACTTTTACGATCCGCTGCCCTACAATATGTCTTCCATTGTGAGTTTCAATACTGATAGTCATAAAACAAACTCATACACGTACTGACAGTTTATTAATTTCCTTGCTTGGTTTTAATCTTTTTAGCGCTACTGTTGTTGTTTGAGATGATATTCATCACTAATTTTCTAGTTGCATCAAATAGAAGTTTTGTTTGGCGGGGATTTCCATTGCGTTCGAATTCGGTCACTACAACATCAGCGCCAGTCGCCTTAACCATTACACCATCTCGTCGCCAAAGAAAATAATTATTTTTAAAATATAGAGTTGGGTGTCAAAAGTATGAATAATTGATAAGATGTTGTTTGAATGAACTACGAAGGGTGCCGTAGGGTTGGAGTTGTGGTCCATGCAGCCTGACATCCTGTTTGATAACTTCATTATCGCATCCAGTGTCAGGGATGTCAGGGCGTGGAGTTTGCAGACGTGGAAGCACAAGCATGACCTTGAATTTTCGAAGGTCAAGAAGGACAAGGTTAGTGAAAAGTTAGAATGAGTGAACAAGTCTATAGGGAAGTGGCTTCGTTTATCACAATTGGAAATTTATCAGTGCTATCATCAGTGACATCAAATTCCAATTGCCATCATCCCTTGTTGCGTCATTAACAATATTTTCACGTTCTGCAACTGCAC
Organism: Helobdella robusta; assembly: GCF_000326865.2. NCBI lineage: Eukaryota > Metazoa > Annelida > Clitellata > Rhynchobdellida > Glossiphoniidae > Helobdella > Helobdella robusta. The sequence continues at coordinate 533,774 of NW_008704034.1, forward strand.
CATCAGGATCAACCTCCGTCAGCATGACATCATCATCGCCGTAAACATCATCACAAAAGTTATTGTCATTCGTCCTCATTACATCACCACCATCATCACTAACGACCGACCTCCTCATCGTATCTTCATCTCTTCACTGTCATCATCAGTTGAGTGTGGTTGAAGCTATCATCACGGCAGCCAATGAGAGCCCATGGTTGTGGGTGGTCATCATTTTCGTCATCGCATTCATCACTCTCATCTTCATCATCTTCTGCTGCCAGCCACCTGTTAGACGCTTATCTTTTATTTTCTATAAATAAATAAACAAGTTGGGGCTGGTGTTAAAATCATTTTTAAGTTTATTTTTTTCAAGTTCTCTACAGTTTTCTCAAAAGCGACATGACCCAATAGTTTTCAATTCAGCACTTTAATATGATTTTTCAAGCAATATGACAGATGAAAGGACAGCAGTCCAAACCTCCATCAGTTACACGTTCTAATCTACACTGTTACATGTCTGTCTACTTTAAATCTAAACTAAACCTCACTCTAATACATTCGCTACAAAGAAGGATAGGATTGAAGTGTACATTATGTTATTGAATACAGAATTGAATCAACTTGTCATCTTTCCTGTGTTATCATCTGTTCTGAGAAAAGTGTATTTGAATTGATAGTTATAACAGAGAATGCTGTGGTCGACCGATACTGTTTTATAGTTAGATTCAGTAATTCAGTAGATTTTGAGTTTTGTTTCAGGAATGGAGTAATTTATTCCTTATTATCCATTCTAACTGAATGTTAATTTCAATCCCTGCATGAAACTCCGACACAACACTTCAAAACAACTCACAGCAACGTGCTGATAGTGATGTCATCAAGAAGAACAAACGGAAGATGAATGACTTAAAAAGATCTTCACCATCATCATCATCATCGGCCCACTCCAACGTGACGTCATCAAGCAAGTTTTCACGTGATAACCTGTTGTCGGGTGATGGGCAGGTTTGGATGAGGACAGCTGCTGCGTCTGCTTCGGTTAGTTTACTGGTTCGCTGTTGTTGATTGATTGGTTGGTTGATTTGTTGCTGATTGGTTGATTGATTTGCTGTTTTAAATTATACAGTGAGGGTGATATGATGAGGTTGTTAAATATTTCAACTAATAAAGATGACTTTTTATTTCATTTCAGACTTTTCATCAGCGGAAATGATTCAGTGATAACAACGTTATTACATTTTTTAACGTGTAATAATATTTATGTCAATCAATTAGTTAATTAGTTAATTAATTTGTTAATTGATAGATTGATTGATTTGTTGGTTGATTGATTAATTGATCAATCGATCGATCGATTGATTGATTGATTGATTGATTGATTGATTGTTAATTTTAAATCCTAGTCGTGATTTATAGTCGTTAATGATCTTTTTTAGCGGTATATTCATTTGTTCGCTGAAATGTGTTAATGTAATCTTTGATGGATGTTGATATTTTTTAGTTTTTCTTTTTTCCCCTTTTCTGTTTATATTGTGAGTATATGAGTTTCACAGTTATTTTTTTGTGTTTCTGTATTCTATTTTAGTTAAGGCACTGATATAAGTACATGTTTACTCATTCGCGCTTGTGAATAATAAAAAAAAAAATGAAAAAAAATTTTAATTAAATAAATTAATGTCAGTTCCTTTCTTAATGTTTGTTAATGTCATCCGAAATTTTTTAATTTATTGATGTTATTGACGTCAGAGACGAAACTCTTCTTGATGTTATGTAGTGTTATTTTTTTGGGTTTTTTTCCATCGTTATTTAATGTTCTTTTTTTTATGCATGATATTCTAGGCATTCCAATTTTAGGATCTATTTTATTTTCTGATCTCATTTTGAAAGTTGGGCTTTCTAGTCAGTTGAATAAATTAATGTCAGTTTTTTCTTTCTTAACTGTTCGCTCAATATTACGTCATCATCATCAATATCATCATCATCATCGCCATTTTAATCGCTGTCATCACCATGCAATCATCATCACCATGCAATCATCATCACCGTGCAATCATCATCACCATGCAATCATCATCACCGTGCGATCATCATCACCTTCCAATCATCAAAATAATCATCTTCTTCGTAATTTCTCACCAATTTATTCCATTGAACGTGTTCATTTTCTTTATCTGCCTACCTACCTACCTACCTACCTACCTACTACCTATCTACCTACCTACCGACCTATCTACTTACCAACCTACCTACTCTTACCGATATATGGCAAGATTATTTTACATTTAATGTTTTATTTACCGCGGTTTTACGTCAAACATTCACGCTGGCTGGTTCGTTATATGGTTATATATCATTTTATATTCCTTTTTTCCACTTTGTTTGCTTTGCATTTAAGATTACTTCCATATTTAATAAATTTAATCGGGCTTCAGTTGTTTTTTACGTTTACCTTAAAAAATTAGTTTTCATAAAATTCAAAAATTTAGTTTAACGATTTATAAATTTTATAGACTAGCTTAGTTTTCGGAGTTTCGGACAATTCCATTGGAAATAAAGAAGGGGTGTCCAGGTTTATGGTTTTCATAAAAAACGCCGTTTAATTCTTTTAATAATAATCTTTGGCGTTACGTAATTATAATGATGTGTCTGTGCTATTTTCAGGACATTCGTTTTATGACGTGTGCGTAGATAATAAACATCGGTGAGAATGTTTTTACGTGAATGTATGCATGATTTGTGTGCGTGTGTGTACGTTTCGCGTGTGCGCGCGTTGCGTATGTGTGTAAGTGCGTGTACGTGCGATTACTGCTGAATTATGTCGTTAGATTTTCTGGCCGCTATTTCTAATTTTGCTCTTGGATGTTTGATTTCTGTTGTTCCCGATAAGAAAATTGATACAGTTGATGCAGTTGTTGTTTATTGTGGCTGTCGATGTTGTGTTGTTGTTATTGGGGTTGTTGTTGCTGTTGTGTTGTTGTTATTGTGGTTGTTGTTGCTGTTGCTGTTGTGTTGTGGTTTTTGCTGTGGTTGTTGTGTAGTGTGTGGGTTATATGACGCCAGTTGTATTTTGCTGGTTCTTTTTAACGCCTGCCATTGATTTTTTCCTACGTAAGTTGAGTTGCTTGTTATGATTTTGTAAGAAATGAAACTATGGCTTTATGGCCGTCGTGGTTGGCAACTTGGTCTCGTTGTTAATGTAGTGATGGTTTGGTTGATGGGATGTTAATCACAGTTGAGACATTTTAATGTAACAGATGTTTCGTTTGACAAGAGCGTTCACTTTTTGCTGTCACTAAAGTAACAATTCTGAATGAAGTAGCTTCATTATTGCCTTGTATAGAGAGCTCCCGATATATAAAGATCTTTAAACAGTGATATCTGTGACTGTATCAAAGATAATGATGCTGATCTTGCTGATGACGTGATGATGACGTAATAATGAGGATAGCGATGACCATGACGATGATGTGATGAAATTGATGAAATATGATGAGATGGCCAAATGTAACGGTTAATGTGTTGATGAGGAGGAAGAAGACGACTACGACGTTAATGATTTCTCATGATATAAGGAGCCGCGAACAACAAAAACATCAGGCAGTGTTCGACTAAATCATCAATACGTCCCATAAACATGCCACACCATCTCATTTTAGTGGTGTTTTTGTAGTTACTGCTGCTACTGCTGTTGTTGTGCTGTTGTCGGTTAGCTTGTTGTGGTTGTTGTTTTGTTGCTGTGATATTTTTATTGTTGTTGTGCCGTTGTCCGTTAGCTTGTGATTGTTGTTGTTTCGTTGCTATGGTTTTGTTGCTGTTGTTGTTGTTATTATTTGTGGGGATGTGTTGTTTCTGTTAACAAGTTTGCTGATTTTGATACGCTGTTTCAGTTATCGTTGTTGTTGTTTGCTGTATTGTTGTTATTTTTGACGTTTCGGTAGTTGTTGATGTTTTTGTAGGTGATGTTTTATTACTGTTGTTGCATGGTTGATGCTTAGATTGACATTTGGTAGATGTTTTTTTTGCATGGCTGCCATTTGGGTTTACTTTTCAAGTTTGGTTGTGTTTTATTCTATCACCAGATTTAGTATTAAATCATTGATGTTTTTGTCGTGAGTAACATTATTATAATTAACGTTTATGATGTTTTTGCCAAGGTTTATACTTGTGGTTTATGCGTTCGCGCTGTAAACGTTTTTGATACTGGTATCGTAGTGGTTATTGTTGGTATTGTTGATGTTGTCGTGCCGGTTGTTGTTGTTTTTTTTGTTGATGTTGTTGTTGTTGTTGCTGATGTTGTTTGTTTCGTTGATGTGGTCGTTGATGTTGTTTGTTTTGTTGATGTTGTAGCGGTTGTTGTTGTTTATTTTGTTGCTATTGTCGTTGCTGATGGTAATGTTGTTTTTGTTGTTAGTGGTGATATAATTAAGCTTTTGCTATTGTTTTTGTTTTTCAATACTGTCATTAACGTTATTATTTTTTGACTTTGGCATCGATTGTTTTTGTGACAATAACACCTATGTTGTTTTGATTGTTATCACATGTTATTTGAGATGTATGATGTTGTTGTGTTATATTAGGACATGTTGTGTTATGTTATGACG
>NW_008704034.1:542051-542868 GCF_000326865.2 Helobdella robusta
AACTGCATACTACGTAACTACACACTACGTATCTGAATACTACGTAACTGCATACTACGAAACTACTGCATACTACGTAACTGCATACTACGTAACTGCATACTACGTAACTGCATACTACGTAACTGCATACTACGTAACTGCATACTACGTAACTACTGCATACTACGTAACTGCATACTACGTAACTGCATACTACGTAACTGCTGCATACTACGTAACTGCATACTACGTAACTACTGCATACTACGTAACTGCGTACTACGTAATTGCGTACTACGTAACTTCATACTACTTAACTGCATACTACGTAACTGTATACTACGTAAATGCGTACTACGTAACTGCATACTACGTAACTACGTACTACATAATGCGTACTATAGGCTGCATAGACTCTTCCATTTGACCATCACGTGCCATGAGTGTGTGGGGGAAAGTTAACGTGGATATGGAAATGGATATGGAGATGTATGGGCAGATATGCGAGGTGTGCGTGTGTGTGTGCGTGTGTGTGTGTGTGTGTGTGTGTGTGTGTGTGGGAGATGTGTGCGTGTGATATGTAGGTGTGTATTGTGGTATGTTAGTAATGTATTTGACATACCTGTTTGTAATGTGCCTTTGTTGGTTAAATATATATTTGTATTCTTAACATCTTAACAAAACCAGACGCTGAAAGCAAAGCATGCATAATATTCGTATCGTTTCAAAATATTGTTAATAACGAGATGCATGCTGATGCTTAGTTAAAAGCGAGCTACGTGACTGGGGTAAAATAAATTCTCTCTCTCTCTCTTTCTCTCTCTCTCTGACATCT
>NW_008704034.1:543893-544638 GCF_000326865.2 Helobdella robusta
ACCTTGCCCTCTCAATTATGCAGTAAATTTTTTATGTTTTTCAGTTAAATTTCCGATAAAATTATGCGAGTGTCATCTTTCAACTTCTTTCGTCAGATTTACTGGAGCTGCGTTTTTGTGCTGTTGATGATTTTGATATATACACCATTGACCAACAGCATTCTAATGATTTGGATTCGAGCATTCAAAATCTGATCCCATCCGATCTTTCTTAGCAATCTTGGATGAGTACTACTTTCTATGTTAATTATTATTCTGTGTTTCTTGTTGATGATGTTTGGCAATGGCGGGTGACAATTAAATTATTTTCAAAACGATTGCGTATACCGTACGCTTTATGCTATTGATATATGTTACATTATGATGATGCGATTGTGTGATGATGTGGTTATGTGATGATGTGGTGATGTAATGATGTGGTTGTGGGATGATGTGGTTATGTGATGATGTGGTGATGTAATGATGTGGTTGTGGGTTGATGTGGTTATGTGATGATGTGGTGATGTAATGATGTGGTTGTGAGATGATGTGGTTATGTGATGATGTGGTGATGTAATGATGTGGTTGTGGGATGATGTAGTTATGTGATGATGTGGTGATGTAATGATGTGGTTGTGGGATGATGTGGTTATGTGATGATGTGGTGATGTAATGATGTGGTTGTGGGATGATGTGGTTATGTGATGATGTGGTGATGTAATGATGTGGTTGTGGGATGATGTGGTTATGTGATGATGTGATTGTG